>NC_090932.1:543442648-543772572 GCF_040938575.1 Ambystoma mexicanum
TTACCCACCCTCTGTTGCCTTGTGTTACCCATCACTGTTCTCCCACCCTGCACCCTCTCCTCCCATGTGTTACCCATCTCTGTCCTTGTTGCCCCTGTCTCCATGGTTGCCCACCTTCATACACCCTCTCCTCCCATGTGTTACTCATCTCTGTCCTTGTTGCCCTCTCTCCATGGTTGCCCACCTTCATGCACCCTCTCTTCCCATGTGTTAACCATCTCTGACCTTGTTGTCCCTGTCTCCATGGTTGCCCACCTTCATGCACCCTCTCCTCCCATGTGTTACCCACCCTCTGTTGCCTTGTGTTACCCATCACTGTTCTCCCACCCTGCACCCTCTCCGCCCATGTGTTACCCATCTCTGTCCTTGTTGCCCCTGTCTCCATGGTTGCCCACCTTCATACACCCTCTCCTCCCATGTGTTACTCATCTCTGTCCTTGTTGCCCTCTCTCCATGATTGCCCACCTTCATGCACCCTCTCTTCCCATGTCTTAACCATCTCTGACCTTGTTGTCCCTGTCTCCATGGTTGCCCACCTTCATGCACCCTCTCCTCCCATGTGTTACCCATCACTGTTCTCCCACCCTGCACCCTCTCCTCCCATGTGTTACCCACCTCTGTCCTTGTTGCCCCTGTCTCCATGGTTGCCCACCTTCATACACCCTCTCCTCCCATGTGTTACTCATCTCTGTCCTTGTTGCCCTCTCTCGATGGTTGCCCACCTTCATGCACCCTCTCTTCCCATGTGTTAACCATCTCTGACCCTGTTGTCCCTGTCTCCATGGTTGCCCACGTTCATACACCCTCTCCTCCCATATGTTACCACCCTCTGTTGCCTTGTGTTACCCATCACTGTTCTCCCACCCTGCACCCTCTCCTCCCATGTGTTACCCATCTCTGTCCTTGTTGCCCCTGTTTCCATGGTTGCCCACCTTCATACACCCTCTCCTCCCATGTGTTACCCATCTCTGTCCTTGTTGCCCTCTCTCCATGGTTGCCCACCTTCATGCACCCTCTCTTCCCATGTGTTAACCATCTCTGACCTTGTTGTCCCTGTCTCCATGGTTGCCCACCTTCATGCACCCTGTCCTCCCATGTGTTACCCATCTCTGTCCTTGTTGCCCCTGTCTCCATGGTTGCCCACCTTCATGCACCCTCTCTTCCCATGTTACCCATCTCTGAACTTGTTGCCCCTGTCTCCATGGTTGCCCACCTTCATGCACCCTCTTCTCCCATGTGTTACCCACCCTCTGTTGCCTTGTGTTACCCATCACTGTTCTCCCACCCTGCACCCTCTCCTCCCATGTGTTACCCATCTCTGTCCTTGTTGCCCCTGTCTCCATGGTTGCCCACCTTCATACACCCTCTCCTCCCATGTGTTACTCATCTCTGTCCTTGTTGCCCTCTCTCCATGGTTGCCCACCTTCATGCACCCTCTGTTCCCATGTGTTAACCATCTCTGACCTTGTTGTCCCTGTCTCCATGGTTGCCCACCTTCATGCGCCCTCTCCTCCCATGGGTTACCCACCCTCTGTTGCCTTGTGTTACCCATCACTGTTCTCCCACCCTGCACCCTCTCCGCCCATGTGTTACCCATCTCTGTCCTTGTTGCCCCTGTCTCCATGGTTGCCCACCTTCATACACCCTCTCCTCCCATGTGTTACTCATCTCTGTCCTTGTTGCCCTCTCTCCATGATTGCCCACCTTCATGCACCCTCTCTTCCCATGTCTTAACCATCTCTGACCTTGTTGTCCCTGTCTCCATGGTTGCCCACCTTCATGCACCCTCTCCTCCCATGTGTTACCCATCACTGTTCTCCCACCCTGCACCCTCTCCTCCCATGTGTTACCCATCTCTGTCCTTGTTGCCCCTGTCTCCATGGTTGCCCACCTTCATACCCCCTCTCCTCCCATGTGTTACCCATCTCTGTCCTTGTTGCCCCTGTCTCCATGGTTGCCCACCTTCATGCACCCTCTCCTCCCATGTTACCCATCTCTGAACTTGTTGCACCTGTCTCCATGGTTGCCCACCTTCATGCACCCTCTTCTCCCATGTGTTACCCACCCTCTGTTGCCTTGTGTTACCCATCACTGTTCTCCCACCCTGCACCCTCTCCTCCGATGTTTTACCCATCTCTGTCCTTGTTGCCCCTGTCTCCATGGTTGCCCACCTTCATGCACCCTCTCCCCCATGTGTTACCCACCCTCTGTTGCCTTGTGTTACCCATCACTGTTCTCCCACCCTGCACCCTCTCCTCCCATGTGTTACCCATCTCTGTCCTTGTTGCCCCTGTCTCCATGGTTGCTCACCTTCATACACCCTCTCCTCCCATGTGTTACTCATCTCTGTCCTTGTTGCCCTCTCTCCATGGTTGCCCACCTTCATGCACCCTCTTTTCCCATGTGTTAACCATCTCTGACCTTGTTGTCCCTGTCTCCATGGTTGCCCACCTTCATGCACCCTCTCCCCCATGTGTTACCCACCCTCTGTTGCCTTGTGTTACCAATCACTGTTCTCCCACCCTGCACCCTCTCCCCCCATGTGTTACCCACCCTCTGTTGCCTTGTGTTACCCATCACTGTTCTCCCACCCTGCACCCTCTTCTCCCATGTGTTACCCATCTCTGTCCTTGTTGCCCCTGTCTCCATGGTTGCTCACCTTCATACACCCTCTCCTCCCATGTGTTACTCATCTCTGTCCTTGTTGCCCGCTCTCCCTGGTTGCCCACCTTCATGCACCCTCTCGTCCCATGTGTTAACCATATCTGACCTTGTCCCTGTCTCCATGGTTGCCCACCTTCATGCACCCTCTCCCCCATGTGTTACCCAACCTCTGTTGCCTTGTGTTACCCATCACTGTTCTCCCACCCTGCACCCTCTCCTCCCATGTGTTACCCACCACTGTCCTTGTTGCCCCTGTCTCCATGGTTGCCCACCTTCCTACACCCTCTCCTCCCATGTGTTACTCATCTCTGTCCTTGTTGCCCTGTCTCGATGGTTGCCCACCTTCATGCACCCTCTCTTCCCATGTGTTAACCATCTCTGACCTTGTTGTCCCTGTCTCCATGGTTGCCCACCTTCATGCACCCTCTCCTCCCATATGTTACCATCCTCTGTTTCCTTGTGTTACCCATCACTGTTCTCCCACCCTGCACCCCCTCCTCCCATGTGTTACCCATCTCTGTCCTTGTTGCCCCTGTCTCCATGGTTGCCCACCTTCATACACCATCTCCTCCCATGTGTTACCCATCTCTGTCCTTCTTGCTCTCTCTCCATGGTTGCCCACCTTCATGCACCCTCTCTTCCCATATGTTAACCATCTCTTACCGTGTTGTCCCTGTCTCCATGGTTGCCCACCTTCATGCACCCTCTCCCCCCATGTGTTACCCAACCTCTGTTTCCTTGTGTTACCCATCACTGTTCTCACACACTGCACCCTCTCCTCCCATGTGTTACCCATCTCTGTCCTTGTTGCCCCTGTCTCCATGTTTGCCCACCTTCATACACCCTCTCCTCCCATGTGTTACTCATCTCTGTCCTTGTTGCCCTCTCTCCATGGTTGCCCACCTTCATGCACCCTCTCTTCCCATGTGTTAACCATCTCTGACCTTGTCCCTGTCTCCATGGTTGCCCACCTTCATGCACCCTCTCCCCCCATGTGTTACCCAACCTCTGTTGCCTTGTGTTACCCATCACTGTTCTCCCACCCTGCACCCTCTCCTCCCATGTGTTACCCACCTTTGTCCTTGTTGCCCCTGTCTCCATGGTTGCCCATCTTCATACACCCTCTCCTCCCATGTGTTACTCATCTCTGTCCTTGTTGCCCTCTCTCGATGGTTGCCCACCTTCATGCACCCTCTCTTCCCATGTGTTAACCATCTCTGACCTTGTTGTCCCTGTCTCCATGGTTGCTCACCTTCATGCACCCTCTCCTCCCATATGTTACCACCCTCTGTTGCCTTGTGTTACCCATCACTGTTCTCCCACCCTGCACCCTCTCCTCCCATGTGTTACCCATCTCTGTCCTTGTGGCCCCTATCTCCATGGTTGCCCACCTTCATACACCCTCTCCTCCCATGTGTTACCCATCGCTGTCCTTGTTGCCCTCTCTCCATGGTTTCCCACCTTCATGCACCCTCTCTTCCCAAGTGTTAACCATCTCTGACCTTGTTGTCCCTGTCTCCATGGTTCCCCACCTTCATGCACCCTCTCTTCCCATGTTACCCATCTCTGAACTTGTTCCCCTGTCTCCACGGTTGCCCACCTTCATGCACCCTCTTCTCCCATGTGTTACCCATCCTCTGTTGCCTTGTGTTACCCATCACTGTTCTCCCACCCTGCACCCTCTCCTCCCATGTGTTACCCATCTCTGTCCTTGTTGCCCCTGTCTCCATGGTTGGCCACCTTCATACACCCTCTCCTCCCATGTGTTACTCATCTCTGTCCTTGTTGCCCTCTCTCCATGATTGCCCACCTTCATGCACCCTCTCTTCCCATGTGTTAACCATCTCTGACCTTGTTGTTCCTGTCTCCATGGTTGCCCACCTTCATGCACCCTCTCCTCCCATGTGTTACCCACCCTCTGTTGCCTTGTGTTACCCATCACTGTTCTCCCACCCTGCACCCTCTCTTCCCATGTGTTACCCATCTCTGTCCTTGTTGCCCCTGTCTCCATGGTTGCCCACCTTCATACACCCTCTCCTCCCATGTGTTACTCATCTCTGTCCTTGTTGCTCTCTCTCCATGGTTGCCCACCTTCATGCACCCTCTCTTCCCATGTGTTATCCATCTCTGACATTGTTGTCCCTGTCTCCATGGTTGCCCACCTTCATGCACCCTCTCCCCCCATGTGTTACCCAACCTCTGTTGCCTTGTGTTACCCATCACTGTTCTCACACCCTGCACCCTCTCCTCCCATGTGTTACCCATCTCTGTCCTTGTTGCCCCTGTCTCCATGGTTGCCCACCTTCATACACCATCTCCTCCCATGTGTTACTCATCTCGGTCCTTGTTGCCCTCTCTCCATGGTTGCCCACCTTCATGCACCCTCTCTTCCCAAGTGTTAACCATCTCTGACCTTGTCCCTGTCTCCATGGTTGCCCACCTTCATGCACCCTCTCCCCCCATGTGTTACCCAACCTCTGTTTCCTTGTGTTACCCATCACTGTTCTCCCACCCTGCACCCTCTCCTCCCATGTGTTACCCATCTCTGTCCTTGTTGCCCCTGTCTCCATGTTTGCCCACCTTCATACACCCTCTCCTCCCATGTGTTACTCATCTCTGTCCTTGTTGCCCTCTCTCCATGGTTGCCCACCTTCATGCACCCTCTCTTCCCATGTGTTAACCATCTCTGACCTTGTCCCTGTCTCCATGGTTGCCCACCTTCATGCACCCTCTCCCCCCATGTGTTACCCAACCTCTGTTGCCTTGTGTTACCCATCACTGTTCTCCCACCCTGCACCCTCTCCTCCCATGTGTTACCCACCTCTGTCCTTGTTGCCCCTGTCTCCATGGTTGCCCATCTTCATACTCCCTCTCCTCCCATGTGTTACTCATCTCTGTCCTTGTTGCCCTCTCTCGATGGTTGCCCACCTTCATGCACCCTCTCTTCCCATGTGTTAACCATCTCTGACCTTGTTGTCCCTGTCTCCATGGTTGCCCACCTTCATGCACCATCTCCTCCCATGTGTTACTCATCTCGGTCCTTGTTGACCTCTCTCCATGGTTGCCCACCTTCATGCACCCTCTCTTCCCAAGTGTTAACCATCTCTGACCTTGTCCCTGTCTCCATGGTTGCCCACCTTCATGCACCCTCTCCTCCCATATGTTACCACCCTCTGTTGCCTTGTGTTACCCATCACTGTTCTCCCACCCTGCACCCTCTCCTCCCATGTGTTACCCATCTCTGTCCTTGTTGCCCCTGTCTCCATGGTTGCCCACCTTCATACACCCTCTCCTCCCATGTGTTACTCATCTCTGTCCTTGTTGCTCTCTCTCCATGGTTGCCCACCTTCATGCACCCTCTCTTCCCATGTGTTATCCATCCTCTGTTGCCTTGTGTTACCCATCACTGTTCTCCCACCCTGCACCCTCTCCTCCCATGTGTTACCCATCTCTGTCCTTGTTGCCCCTGTCTCCATGGTTGGCCACCTTCATACACCCTCTCCTCCCATGTGTTACTCATCTCTGTCCTTGTTGCTCTCTCTGCATGGTTGCCCACCTTCATGCACCCTCTCTTCCCATGTGTTATCCATCTCTGACATTGTTGTTCCTGTCTCCATGGTTGCCCACCTTCATTCACCCTCTCCTCCCATGTGTTACCCACCCTCTGTTGCCTTGTATTACCCATCACTGTTCTCCCACCCTGCACCCTCTCCTCCCATGTGTTACCCATCTCTGTCCTTGTTGCCCTCTCTCCATGATTGCCCACCTTCATGCACCCTCTCTTCCCATGTGTTAACCATCTCTGACCTTGTTGTTCCTGTCTCCATGGTTGCCCACCTTCATGCACCCTCTCCTCCCATGTGTTACCCACCCTCTGTTGCCTTGTATTACCCATCACTGTTCTCCCACCCTGCACCCTCTCTTCCCATGTGTTACCCATCTCTGTCCTTGTTGCCCCTGTCTCCATGGTTGCCCACCTTCATACACCCTCTCCTCCCATGTGTTACTCATCTCTGTCCTTGTTGCTCTCTCTGCATGGTTTCCCACCTTCATGCACCCTCTCTTCCCATGTGTTATCCATCTCTGACATTGTTGTCCCTGTCTCCATGGTTGCCCACCTTCATTCACCCTCTCCCCCCATGTGTTACCCAACCTCTGTTGCCTTGTGTTACCCATCACTGTTCTCACACCCTGCACCCTCTCCTCCCATGTGTTACCCATCTCTGTCCTTGTTGCCCCTGGCTCCATGGTTGCCCACCTTCATACACCATCTCCTCCCATGTGTTACTCATCTCGGTCCTTGTTGCCCTCTCTCCATGGTTGCCCACCTTCATGCACCCTCTCTTCCCAAGTGTTAACCATCTCTGACCTTGTCCCTGTCTCCATGGTTGCCCACCTTCATGCACCCTCTCCTCCCATATGTTACCACCCTCTGTTGCCTTGTGTTACCCATCACTGTTCTCCCACCCTGCACCCTCTCCTCCCATGTGTTACCCATCTCTGTCCTTGTTGCCCCTGTCTCCATGGTTGCCCACCTTCATACACCCTCTCCTCCCATGTGTTACCCATCTCTGTCCTTGTTGCCCTCTCTCCATGGTTGCCCACCTTCATGCACCCTGTCCTCCCATGTGTTACCCACCCTCTGTTGCCTTGTGTTACCCATCACTGTTCTCCCACCCTGCACCCTCTCCTCCCATGTGTTACCCATCTCTGTCCTTGTTTCCCCTGTCTCCAAGGTTGCCCACCTTCATACACCCTCTCCTCCCATGTGTTACTCATCTCTGTCCTTGTTGCCCTCTCTCCATGGTTGCCCACCTTCATGCACCCTCTCTTCCCATGTGTTAACCATCTCTGACCTTGTTGTCCCTGTCTCCATGGTTGCCCACCTTCATGCACCCTCTTCCCCATGTGTTACCCAACCTCTGTTGCCTTGTGTTATCCATCACTGTTCTCCCACCCTGCACCCTCTCCTCCCATGTGTTACCCATCTCTGTCCTTGTTGCCCCTGTCTCCATGGTTGACCACCTTCATACACCCTCTCCTCCCATGTGTTACTCATCTCTGTCCTTGTTGCCCTCTCTCCATGGTTGCCCACCTTCATGCACCCTCTCTTCCCATGTGTTAACCATCTCTGACCTTGTCCCTGTCTCCATGGTTGCCCACCTTCATGCACCCTCTCCCCCCATGTGTTACTCATCTCTGTCCTTGTTGCCCTCTCTCCATGGTTGCCCACCTTCATGCACCCTCTCTTCCCATGTGTTACCCATCTCTGTCCTTGTTGCCTTCTCTCGATGGTTGCCCACCTTCATGCACCCTCTCTTCCATTGTGTTAACCATCTCTGACCTTGTTGTCCCTATCTCCATGGTTGCCCACCTTAATGCACCCTCTCCTCCCATATGTTACCCAACCTCTGTTGCCTTGTGTTACCCATCACTGTTCTCCCACCCTGCACCCTCTCCTCCCATGTGTTACCCACCTCTGTCCTTGTTGCCCCTGTCTCCATGGTTGCCCACCTTCATACACCCTCTCCTCCCATGTGTTACTCATCTCTGTCCTTGTTGCCCTCTCTCGATGGTTGCCCACCTTCATGCACCCTCTCTTCCCATGTGTTAACCAACCTCTGTTGCCTTGTGTTACCCATCACTGTTCTCCCACCCTGCACCCTCTCCTCCCATGTGTTACCCATCTCTGTCCTTGTTGCCCCTGTCTCCATGGTTGCCGACCTTCATACACCCTCTCCTCCCATGTGTTACTCATCTCTGTCCTTGTTGCCCTCTCTCCATGGTTGCCCACCTTCATGCACCCTCTCTTCCCATGTGTTAACCATCTCTGACCTTGTCCCTGTCTCCATGGTTGCCCACCTTCATGCACCCTCTCCCCCCATGTGTTACCCAACCTCTGTTGCCTTGTGTTACCCATCACTGTTCTCCCACCCTGCACCCTCTCCTCCCATGTGTTACCCACCTCTGTCCTTGTTGCCCCTGTCTCCATGGTTGCCCATCTTCATACTCCCTCTCCTCCCATGTGTTACTCATCTCTGTCCTTGTTGCCCTCTCTCGATGGTTGCCCACCTTCATGCACCCTCTCTTCCCATGTGTTAACCATCTCTGACCTTGTTGTCCCTGTCTCCATGGTTGCCCACCTTCATGCACCATCTCCTCCCATGTGTTACTCATCTCGGTCCTTGTTGACCTCTCTCCATGGTTGCCCACCTTCATGCACCCTCTCTTCCCAAGTGTTAACCATCTCTGACCTTGTCCCTGTCTCCATGGTTGCCCACCTTCATGCACCCTCTCCTCCCATATGTTACCACCCTCTGTTGCCTTGTGTTACCCATCACTGTTCTCCCACCCTGCACCCTCTCCTCCCATGTGTTACCCATCTCTGTCCTTGTTGCCCCTGTCTCCATGGTTGCCCACCTTCATACACCCTCTCCTCCCATGTGTTACTCATCTCTGTCCTTGTTGCTCCCTCTCCATGGTTGCCCACCTTCATGCACCCTCTCTTCCCATGTGTTATCCATCCTCTGTTGCCTTGTGTTACCCATCACTGTTCTCCCACCCTGCACCCTCTCCTCCCATGTGTTACCCATCTCTGTCCTTGTTGCCCCTGTCTCCATGGTTGGCCACCTTCATACACCCTCTCCTCCCATGTGTTACTCATCTCTGTCCTTGTTGCTCTCTCTGCATGGTTGCCCACCTTCATGCACCCTCTCTTCCCATGTGTTATCCATCTCTGACATTGTTGTTCCTGTCTCCATGGTTGCCCACCTTCATTCACCCTCTCCTCCCATGTGTTACCCACCCTCTGTTGCCTTGTATTACCCATCACTGTTCTCCCACCCTGCACCCTCTCCTCCCATGTGTTACCCATCTCTGTCCTTGTTGCCCTCTCTCCATGATTGCCCACCTTCATGCACCCTCTCTTCCCATGTGTTAACCATCTCTGACCTTGTTGTTCCTGTCTCCATGGTTGCCCACCTTCATGCACCCTCTCCTCCCATGTGTTACCCACCCTCTGTTGCCTTGTATTACCCATCACTGTTCTCCCACCCTGCACCCTCTCTTCCCATGTGTTACCCATCTCTGTCCTTGTTGCCCCTGTCTCCATGGTTGCCCACCTTCATACACCCTCTCCTCCCATGTGTTACTCATCTCTGTCCTTGTTGCTCTCTCTGCATGGTTGCCCACCTTCATGCACCCTCTCTTCCCATGTGTTATCCATCTCTGACATTGTTGTCCCTGTCTCCATGGTTGCCCACCTTCATTCACCCTCTCCCCCCATGTGTTACCCAACCTCTGTTGCCTTGTGTTACCCATCACTGTTCTCACACCCTGCACCCTCTCCTCCCATGTGTTACCCATCTCTGTCCTTGTTGCCCCTGGCTCCATGGTTGCCCACCTTCATACACCATCTCCTCCCATGTGTTACTCATCTCGGTCCTTGTTGCCCTCTCTCCATGGTTGCCCACCTTCATGCACCCTCTCTTCCCAAGTGTTAACCATCTCTGACCTTGTCCCTGTCTCCATGGTTGCCCACCTTCATGCACCCTCTCCTCCCATATGTTACCACCCTCTGTTGCCTTGTGTTACCCATCACTGTTCTCCCACCCTGCACCCTCTCCTCCCATGTGTTACCCATCTCTGTCCTTGTTGCCCCTGTCTCCATGGTTGCCCACCTTCATACACCCTCTCCTCCCATGTGTTACCCATCTCTGTCCTTGTTGCCCTCTCTCCATGGTTGCCCACCTTCATGCACCCTGTCCTCCCATGTGTTACCCACCCTCTGTTGCCTTGTGTTACCCATCACTGTTCTCCCACCCTGCACCCTCTCCTCCCATGTGTTACCCATCTCTGTCCTTGTTGCCCCTGTCTCCAAGGTTGCCCACCTTCATACACCCTCTCCTCCCATGTGTTACTCATCTCTGTCCTTGTTGCCCTCTCTCCATGGTTGCCCACCTTCATGCACCCTCTCTTCCCATGTGTTAACCATCTCTGACCTTGTTGTCCCTGTCTCCATGGTTGCCCACCTTCATGCACCCTCTTCCCCATGTGTTACCCAACCTCTGTTGCCTTGTGTTATCCATCACTGTTCTCCCACCCTGCACCCTCTCCTCCCATGTGTTACCCATCTCTGTCCTTGTTGCCCCTGTCTCCATGGTTGACCACCTTCATACACCCTCTCCTCCCATGTGTTACTCATCTCTGTCCTTGTTGCCCTCTCTCCATGGTTGCCCACCTTCATGCACCCTCTCTTCCCATGTGTTAACCATCTCTGACCTTGTCCCTGTCTCCATGGTTGCCCACCTTCATGCACCCTCTCCCCCCATGTGTTACTCATCTCTGTCCTTGTTGCCCTCTCTCCATGGTTGCCCACCTTCATGCACCCTCTCTTCCCATGTGTTACCCATCTCTGTCCTTGTTGCCTTCTCTCGATGGTTGCCCACCTTCATGCACCCTCTCTTCCATTGTGTTAACCATCTCTGACCTTGTTGTCCCTATCTCCATGGTTGCCCACCTTAATGCACCCTCTCCTCCCATATGTTACCCAACCTCTGTTGCCTTGTGTTACCCATCACTGTTCTCCCACCCTGCACCCTCTCCTCCCATGTGTTACCCACCTCTGTCCTTGTTGCCCCTGTCTCCATGGTTGCCCACCTTCATACACCCTCTCCTCCCATGTGTTACTCATCTCTGTCCTTGTTGCCCTCTCTCGATGGTTGCCCACCTTCATGCACCCTCTCTTCCCATGTGTTAACCAACCTCTGTTGCCTTGTGTTACCCATCACTGTTCTCCCACCCTGCACCCTCTCCTCCCATGTGTTACCCATCTCTGTCCTTGTTGCCCCTGTCTCCATGGTTGCCGACCTTCATACACCCTCTCCTCCCATGTGTTACTCATCTCTGTCCTTGTTGCCCTCTCTCCATGGTTGCCCACCTTCATGCACCCTCTCTTCCCATGTGTTAACCATCTCTGACCTTGTCCCTGTCTCCATGGTTGCCCACCTTCATGCACCCTCTCCCCCCATGTGTTACCCAACCTCTGTTGCCTTGTGTTACCCATCACTGTTCTCCCACCCTGCACCCTCTCCTCCCATGTGTTACCCACCTCTGTCCTTGTTGCCCCTGTCTCCATGGTTGCCCACCTTCATACACCCTCTCCTCCCATGTGTTACTCATCTCTGTCCTTGTTGCCCTCTCTCGATGGTTGCCCACCTTCATGCACCCTCTCTTCCCATGTGTTAACCATCTCTGACCCTGTTGTCCCTGTCTCCATGGTTGCCCACCTTCATACACCCTCTCCTCCCATATGTTACCACCCTCTGTTGCCTTGTGTTACCCATCACTGTTCTCCCACCCTGCACCCTCTCCTCCCATGTGTTACCCATCTCTGTCCTTGTTGCCCCTTTTTCCATGGTTGCCCACCTTCATACACCCTCTCCTCCCATGTGTTACCCATCTCTGTCCTTGTTGCCCTCTCTCCATGGTTGCCCACCTTCATGCACCCTCTCTTCCCATGTGTTAACCATCTCTGACCTTGTTGTCCCTGTCTCCATGGTTGCCCACCTTCATGCACCCTATCCTCCCATGTGTTACCCATCTCCGTCCTTGTTGCCCCTGTCTCCATGGTTGCCCACCTTCATGCACCCTCTCTTCCCATGTTACCCATCTCTGAACTTGTTGCCCCTGTCTCCATGGTTGCCCACCTTCATGCACCCTCTTCTCCCATGTGTTACCCACCCTCTGTTGCCTTGTGTTACCCATCACTGTTCTCCCACCCTGCACCCTCTCCCCCCATGTGTTACCCACCCTCTGTTGCCTTGTGTTACCCATCACTGTTCTCCCACCCTGCACCCTCTTCTCCCATGTGTTACCCATCTCTGTCCTTGTTGCCCCTGTCTCCATGGTTGCTCACCTTCATACACCCTCTCCTCTCATGTGTTACTCATCTCTGTCCTTGTTGCCCGCTCTCCATGGTTGCCCACCTTCATGCACCCTCTCGTCCCATGTGTTAACCATATCTGACCTTGTCCCTGTCTCCATGGTTGCCCACCTTCATGCACCCTCTCCCCCATGTGTTACCCAACCTCTGTTGCCTTGTGTTACCCATCACTGTTCTCCCACCCTGCACCCTCTCCTCCCATGTGTTACCCACCACTGTCCTTGTTGCCCCTGTCTCCATGGTTGCCCACCTTCCTACACCCTCTCCTCCCATGTGTTACTCATCTCTGTCCTTGTTGCCCTGTCTCGATGGTTGCCCACCTTCATGCACCCTCTCTTCCCATGTGTTAACCATCTCTTACCGTGTTGTCCCTGTCTCCATGGTTGCCCACCTTCATGCACCCTCTCCCCCCATGTGTTACCCAACCTCTGTTTCCTTGTGTTACCCATCACTGTTCTCACACCCTGCACCCTCTCCTCCCATGTGTTACCCATCTCTGTCCTTGTTGCCCCTGTCTCCATGTTTGCCCACCTTCATACACCCTCTCCTCCCATGTGTTACTCATCTCTGTCCTTGTTGCCCTCTCTCCATGGTTGCCCACCTTCATGCACCCTCTCTTCCCATGTGTTAACCATCTCTGACCTTGTCCCTGTCTCCATGGTTGCCCACCTTCATGCACCCTCTCCCCCCATGTGTTACCCAACCTCTGTTGCCTTGTGTTACCCATCACTGTTCTCCCACCCTGCACCCTCTCCTCCCATGTGTTACCCACCTTTGTCCTTGTTGCCCCTGTCTCCATGGTTGCCCATCTTCATACACCCTCTCCTCCCATGTGTTACTCATCTCTGTCCTTGTTGCCCTCTCTCGATGGTTGCCCACCTTCATGCACCCTCTCTTCCCATGTGTTAACCATCTCTGACCTTGTTGTCCCTGTCTCCATGGTTGCCCACCTTCATACACCCTCTCCTCCCATGTGTTACCCATCGCTGTCCTTGTTGCCCTCTCTCCATGGTTGCCCACCTTCATGCACCCTCTCTTCCCAAGTGTTAACCATCTCTGACCTTGTTGTCCCTGTCTCCATGGTTCCCCACCTTCATGCACCCTCTCTTCCCATGTTACCCATCTCTGAACTTGTTCCCCTGTCTCCACGGTTGCCCACCTTCATGCACCCTCTTCTCCCATGTGTTACCCATCCTCTGTTGCCTTGTGTTACCCATCACTGTTCCCCCACCCTGCACCCTCTCCTCCCATGTGTTACCCATCTCTGTCCTTGTTGCCCCTGTCTCCATGGTTGGCCACCTTCATACACCCTCTCCTCCCATGTGTTACTCATCTCTGTCCTTGTTGCCCTCTCTCCATGATTGCCCACCTTCATGCACCCTCTCTTCCCATGTGTTAACCATCTCTGACCTTGTTGTTCCTGTCTCCATGGTTGCCCACCTTCATGCACCCTCTCCTCCCATGTGTTACCCACCCTCTGTTGCCTTGTGTTACCCATCACTGTTCTCCCACCCTGCACCCTCTCTTCCCATGTGTTACCCATCTCTGTCCTTGTTGCCCCTGTCTCTATGGTTGCCCACCTTCATACACCCTCTCCTCCCATGTGTTACTCATCTCTGTCCTTGTTGCTCTCTCTCCATGGTTGCCCACTTTCATGCACCCTCTCTTCCCATGTGTTATCCATCTCTGACATTGTTGTCCCTGTCTCCATGGTTGCCCACCTTCATGCACCCTCTCCCCCCATGTGTTACCCAACCTCTGTTGCCTTGTGTTACCCATCACTGTTCTCACACCCTGCACCCTCTCCTCCCATGTGTTACCCATCTCTGTCCTTGTTGCCCCTGTCTCCATGGTTGCCCACCTTCATACACCATCTCCTCCCATGTGTTACTCATCTCGGTCCTTGTTGCCCTCTCTCCATGGTTGCCCACCTTCATGCACCCTCTCTTCCCAAGTGTTAACCATCTCTGACCTTGTCCCTGTCTCCATGGTTGCCCACCTTCATGCACCCTCTCCCCCCATGTGTTACCCAACCTCTGTTTCCTTGTGTTACCCATCACTGTTCTCCCACCCTGCACCCTCTCCTCCCATGTGTTACCCATCTCTGTCCTTGTTGCCCCTGTCTCCATGTTTGCCCACCTTCATACACCCTCTCCTCCCATGTGTTACTCATCTCTGTCCTTGTTGCCCTCTCTCCATGGTTGCCCACCTTCATGCACCCTCTCTTCCCATGTGTTAACCATCTCTGACCTTGTCTCTGTCTCCATGGTTGCCCACCTTCATGCACCCTCTCCCCCCATGTGTTACCCAACCTCTGTTGCCTTGTGTTACCCATCACTGTTCTCCCACCCTGCACCCTCTCCTCCCATGTGTTACCCACCTCTGTCCTTGTTGCCCCTGTCTCCATGGTTGCCCATCTTCATACTCCCTCTCCTCCCATGTGTTACTCATCTCTGTCCTTGTTGCCCTCTCTCGATGGTTGCCCACCTTCATGCACCCTCTCTTCCCATGTGTTAACCATCTCTGACCTTGTTGTCCCTGTCTCCATGGTTGCCCACCTTCATGCACCATCTCCTCCCATGTGTTACTCATCTCGGTCCTTGTTGACCTCTCTCCATGGTTGCCCACCTTCATGCACCCTCTCTTCCCAAGTGTTAACCATCTCTGACCTTGTCCCTGTCTCCATGGTTGCCCACCTTCATGCACCCTCTCCTCCCATATGTTACCACCCTCTGTTGCCTTGTGTTACCCATCACTGTTCTCCCACCCTGCACCCTCTCCTCCCATGTGTTACCCATCTCTGTGCTTGTTGCCCCTGTCTCCATGGTTGCCCACCTTCATACACCCTCTCCTCCCATGTGTTACTCATCTCTGTCCTTGTTGCTCTCTCTCCATGGTTGCCCACCTTCATGCACCCTCTCTTCCCATGTGTTATCCATCCTCTGTTGCCTTGTGTTACCCATCACTGTTCTCCCACCCTGCACCCTCTCCTCCCATGTGTTACCCATCTCTGTCCTTGTTTCCCCTGTCTCCATGGTTGGCCACCTTCATACACCCTCTCCTCCCATGTGTTACTCATCTCTGTCCTTGTTGCTCTCTCTGCATGGTTGCCCACCTTCATGCACCCTCTCTTCCCATGTGTTATCCATCTCTGACATTGTTGTTCCTGTCTCCATGGTTGCCCACCTTCATTCACCCTCTCCTCCCATGTGTTACCCACCCTCTGTTGCCTTGTATTACCCATCACTGTTCTCCCACCCTGCACCCTCTCCTCCCATGTGTTACCCATCTCTGTCCTTGTTGCCCTCTCTCCATGATTGCCCACCTTCATGCACCCTCTCTTCCCATGTGTTAACCATCTCTGACCTTGTTGTTCCTGTCTCCATGGTTGCCCACCTTCATGCACCCTCTCCTCCCATGTGTTACCCACCCTCTGTTGCCTTGTATTACCCATCACTGTTCTCCCACCCTGCACCCTCTCTTCCCATGTGTTACCCATCTCTGTCCTTGTTGCCCCTGTCTCCATGGTTGCCCACCTTCATACACCCTCTCCTCCCATGTGTTACTCATCTCTGTCCTTGTTGCTCTCTCTGCATGGTTGCCCACCTTCATGCACCCTCTCTTCCCATGTGTTATCCATCTCTGACATTGTTGTCCCTGTCTCCATGGTTGCCCACCTTCATTCACCCTCTCCCCCCATGTGTTACCCAACCTCTGTTGCCTTGTGTTACCCATCACTGTTCTCACACCCTGCACCCTCTCCTCCCATGTGTTACCCATCTCTGTCCTTGTTGCCCCTGTCTCCATGGTTGCCCACCTTCATACACCATCTCCTCCCATGTGTTACTCATCTCGGTCCTTGTTGCCCTCTCTCCATGGTTGCCCACCTTCATGCACCCTCTCTTCCCAAGTGTTAACCATCTCTGACCTTGTCCCTGTCTCCATGGTTGCCCACCTTCATGCACCCTCTCCTCCCATATGTTACCACCCTCTGTTGCCTTGTGTTACCCATCACTGTTCTCCCACCCTGCACCCTCTCCTCCCATGTGTTACCCATCTCTGTCCTTGTTGCCCCTGTCTCCATGGTTGCCCACCTTCATACACCCTCTCCTCCCATGTGTTACCCATCTCTGTCCTTGTTGCCCTCTCTCCATGGTTGCCCACCTTCATGCACCCTGTCCTCCCATGTGTTACCCACCCTCTGTTGCCTTGTGTTACCCATCACTGTTCTCCCACCCTGCACCCTCTCCTCCCATGTGTTACCCATCTCTGTCCTTGTTGCCCCTGTCTCCAAGGTTGCCCACCTTCATACACCCTCTCCTCCCATGTGTTACTCATCTCTGTCCTTGTTGCCCTCTCTCCATGGTTGCCTACCTTCATGCACCCTCTCTTCCCATGTGTTAACCATCTCTGACCTTGTTGTCCCTGTCTCCATGGTTGCCCACCTTCATGCACCCTCTTCCCCATGTGTTACCCAACCTCTGTTGCCTTGTGTTATCCATCACTGTTCTCCCACCCTGCACCCTCTCCTCCCATGTGTTACCCATCTCTGTCCTTGTTGCCCTCTCTCCATGGTTGCCCACCTTCATGCACCCTCTCTTCCCATGTGTTAACCATCTCTGACCTTGTCCCTGTCTCCATGGTTGCCCACCTTCATGCACCCTCTCCCCCCATGTGTTACTCATCTCTGTCCTTGTTGCCCTCTCTCCATGGTTGCCCACCTTCATGCACCCTCTCTTCCCATGTGTTAACCATCTCTGACCTTGTCCCTGTCTCCATGGTTGCCCACCTTCATGCACCCTCTCCCCCCATGTGTTACTCATCTCTGTCCTTGTTGCCCTCTCTCCATGGTTGCCCACCTTCATGCACCCTCTCTTCCCATGTGTTACCCATCTCTGTCCTTGTTGCCTTCTCTCGATGGTTGCCCACCTTCATGCACCCTCTCTTCCATTGTGTTAACCATCTCTGACCTTGTTGTCCCTATCTCCATGGTTGCCCACCTTAATGCACCCTCTCCTCCCATATGCTACCCAACCTCTGTTGCCTTGTGTTACCCATCACTGTTCTCCCACCCTGCACCCTCTCCTCCCATGTGTTACCCACCTCTGTCCTTGTTGCCCCTGTCTCCATGGTTGCCCACCTTCATACACCCTCTCCTCCCATGTGTTACTCATCTCTGTCCTTGTTGCCCTCTCTCGATGGTTGCCCACCTTCATGCACCCTCTCTTCCCATGTGTTAACCAACCTCTGTTGCCTTGTGTTACCCATCACTGTTCTCCCACCCTGCACCCTCTCCTCCCATGTGTTACCCATCTCTGTCCTTGTTGCCCCTGTCTCCATGGTTGCCGACCTTCATACACCCTCTCCTCCCATGTGTTACTCATCTCTGTCCTTGTTGCCCTCTCTCCATGGTTGCCCACCTTCATGCACCCTCTCTTCCCATGTGTTAACCATCTCTGACCTTGTCCCTGTCTCCATGGTTGCCCACCTTCATGCACCCTCTCCCCCCATGTGTTACCCAACCTCTGTTGCCTTGTGTTACCCATCACTGTTCTCCCACCCTGCACCCTCTCCTCCCATGTGTTACCCACCTCTGTCCTTGTTGCCCCTGTCTCCATGGTTGCCCACCTTCATACACCCTCTCCTCCCATGTGTTACTCATCTCTGTCCTTGTTGCCCTCTCTCGATGGTTGCCCACCTTCATGCACCCTCTCTTCCCATGTGTTAACCATCTCTGACCCTGTTGTCCCTGTCTCCATGGTTGCCCACCATCATAACCCTCTCCTCCCATATGTTACCACCCTCTGTTGCCTTGTGTTACCCATCACTGTTCTCCCACCCTGCACCCTCTCCTCCCATGTGTTACCCATCTCTGTCCTTGTTGCCCCTTTTTCCATGGTTGCCCACCTTCATACACCCTCTCCTCCCATGTGTTACCCATCTCTGTCCTTGTTGCCCTCTCTCCATGGTTGCCCACCTTCATGCACCCTCTCTTCCCATGTGTTAACCATCTCTGACCTTGTTGTCCCTGTCTCCATGGTTGCCCACCTTCATGCACCCTATCCTCCCATGTGTTACACATCTCCGTCCTTGTTGCCCCTGTCTCCATGGTTGCCCACCTTCATGCACCCTCTCTTCCCATGTTACCCATCTCTGAACTTGTTGCCCCTGTCTCCATGGTTGCCCACCTTCATGCACCCTCTTCTCCCATGTGTTACCCACCCTCTGTTGCCTTGTGTTACCCATCACTGTTCTCCCACCCTGCACCCTCTCCTCCCATGTGTTACCCATCTCTGTCCTTGTTGCCCCTGTCTCCATGGTTGCCCACCTTCATACACCCTCTCCTCCCATGTGTTACTCATCTCTGTCCTTGTTGCCCTCTCTCCATGGTTGCCCACCTTCATGCACCCTCTCTTCCCATGTGTTAACCATCTCTGACCTTGTTGTCCCTGTCTCCATGGTTGCCCACCTTCATGCACCCTCTCCTCCCATGTGTTACCCACCCTCTGTTGCCTTGTGTTACCCATCACTGTTCTCCCACCCTGCACCCTCTCCGCCCATGTGTTACCCATCTCTGTCCTTGTTGCCCCTGTCTCCATGGTTGCCCACCTTCATACACCCTCTCCTCCCATGTGTTACTCATATCTGTCCTTGTTGCCCTCTCTCCATGATTGCCCACCTTCATGCACCCTCTCTTCCCATGTCTTAACCATCTCTGACCTTGTTGTCCCTGTCTCCATGGTTGCCCACCTTCATGCACCCTCTCCTCCCATGTGTTACCCATCACTGTTCTCCCACCCTGCACCCTCTCCTCCCATGTGTTACCCATCTCTGTCCTTGTTGCCCCTGTCTCCATGGTTGCCCACCTTCATACACCCTCTCCTCCCATGTGTTACCCATCTCTGTCCTTGTTGCCCCTGTCTCCATGGTTGCCCACCTTCATGCACCCTCTCCTCCCATGTTACCCATCTCTGAACTTGTTGC
This sequence comes from Ambystoma mexicanum, assembly GCF_040938575.1. Taxonomy (NCBI): domain Eukaryota; kingdom Metazoa; phylum Chordata; class Amphibia; order Caudata; family Ambystomatidae; genus Ambystoma; species Ambystoma mexicanum. The sequence continues at coordinate 543,462,240 of NC_090932.1, forward strand.
ACCTGTCTCCATGGTTGCCCACCTTCATGCACCCTCTTCTCCCATGTGTTACCCACCCTCTGTTGCCTTGTGTTACCCATCACTGTTCTCCCACCCTGCACCCTCTCCTCCCATGTTTTACCCATCTCTGTCCTTGTTGCCCCTGTCTCCATGGTTGCCCACCTTCATACACCCTCTCCTCCCATGTGTTACTCATCTCTGTCCTTGTTGCCCTCTCTCCATTGTTTCCCACCTTCATGCACCCTCTCTTCCCATGTGTTAACCATCTCTGACCTTTTTGTCCCTATCTCCATGGTTGCCCACCTTCATGCACCCTCTCCCCCCATGTGTTACCCACCCTCTGTTGCCTTGTGTTACCCATCACTGTTCTCCCACCCTGCACCCTCTCCTCCCATGTGTTACCCATCTCTGTCCTTGTTGCCCCTGTCTCCATGGTTGCCCACCTTCATACACCCTCTCCTCCCATGTGTTACTCATCTCTGTCCTTGTTGCCCTCTCTCCATGGTTGCCCACCTTCATGCACCCTCTCTTCCCATGTGTTAACCATCTCTGACCTTGTTGTCCCTCTCTCCATGGTTGCCCACCTTCATGCACCCTCTCCTCCCATGTGTTACCCATCTCTGTCCTTGTTGCCCCTGTCTCCATGGTTGCCCACCTTCATGCACCCTCTCCTCCCATTTTACCCATCTCTGAACTTGTTTCCCCTTTCTCCATGGTTTCCCACCTTCATGCACCCTCTCCTCCCATGTGTTACCCATCTCTGTCCTTGTTGCCCCTGTCTCCATGGTTGCCCACCTTCATACACCCTCTCCTCCCATGTGTTACTCATCTCTGTCCTTGTTGCCCTCTCTCCATGGTTTCCCACTTTCATGCACCCTCTCTTCCCATGTGTTAACCATCTCTGACCTTGTTGTCCCTGTCTCCATGGTTGCCTACCTTCATGCACCCTCTCCTCCCATGTGTTACCCACCCTCTGTTGCCTTGTGTTACCCATCACTGTTCTCCCACCCTGCACCCTCTCCTCCCATGTGTTACCCATCTCTGTCCTTCTTGCCCCTGTCTCCATGGTTGCCCGCCTTCATACACTCTCTCCTCCCATGTGTTGCTCATCTCTGTCCTTGTTGCCCTCTCTCCATGGTTGCCCAACTTCATGCACCCTCTCCTCCCATGTGTTACTCATCTCTGTCCTTGTTGCCCTCTCTCCATGGTTGCCCACCTTCATGCACCCTCTCTTCCCATGTGTTAACCATCTCTGACCTTGTTGTCCCTGTCTCCATGGTTGCCCAACTTCATGCACCCTCTCCTCCCATGTGTTACTCATCTCTGTCCTTGTTGCCCTCTCTCCATGGTTGCCCACCTTCATGCACCCTCTCCTCCCATGTGTTACCCACCCTCTGTTGCCTTGTGTTACCCATCACTGTTCTCCCACCCCGCACCCTCTCCTCCCATGTGTTACCCATCTCTGTCCTTGTTGCCCCTGTCTCCATGGTTGCCCACCTTCATACACCCTCTCCTCCCATGTGTTACTCATCTCTGTCCTTGTTGCCCTCTCTCCTTAGTTGCCCATCTTCATGCACCCTCTCTTCCCATGTGTTAACCATCTCTGACCTTGTTGTCCCTGTCTCCATGGTTGCCCACCTTCATACACCCTCTCCTCCCATGTGTTACTCATCTCTGTCCTTGTTGCCCTCTCTCGATGGTTGCCCACCTTCATGCACCCTCTCTTCCCATGTGTTAACCATCTCTGACCCTGTTGTCCCTGTCTCCATGGTTGCCCACCTTCATACACCCTCTCCTCCCATATGTTACCACCCTCTGTTGCCTTGTGTTACCCATCACTGTTCTCCCACCCTGCACCCTCTCCTCCCATGTGTTACCCATCTCTGTCCTTGTTGCCCCTGTTTCCATGGTTGCCCACCTTCATACACCCTCTCCTCCCATGTGTTACCCATCTCTGTCCTTGTTGCCCTCTCTCCATGGTTGCCCACCTTCATGCACCCTCTCTTCCCATGTGTTAACCATCTCTGACCTTGTTGTCCCTGTCTCCATGGTTGCCCACCTTCATGCACCCTATCCTCCCATGTGTTACCCATCTCTGTCCTTGTTGCCCCTGTCTCCATGGTTGCCCACCTTCATGCACCCTCTCTTCCCATGTTACCCATCTCTGAACTTGTTGCCCCTGTCTCCATGGTTGCCCACCTTCATGCACCCTCTTCTCCCATGTGTTACCCACCCTCTGTTGCCTTGTGTTACCCATCACTGTTCTCCCACCCTGCACCCTCTCCTCCCATGTGTTACCCATCTCTGTCCTTGTTGCCCCTGTCTCCATGGTTGCCCACCTTCATACACCCTCTCCTCCCATGTGTTACTCATCTCTGTCCTTGTTGCCCTCTCTCCATGGTTGCCCACCTTCATGCACCCTCTCTTCCCATGTGTTAACCATCTCTGACCTTGTTGTCCCTGTCTCCATGGTTGCCCACCTTCATGCACCCTCTCCTCCCATGTGTTACCCACCCTCTGTTGCCTTGTGTTACCCATCACTGTTCTCCCACCCTGCACCCTCTCCGCCCATGTGTTACCCATCTCTGTCCTTGTTGCCCCTGTCTCCATGGTTGCCCACCTTCATACACCCTCTCCTCCCATGTGTTACTCATATCTGTCCTTGTTGCCCTCTCTCCATGATTGCCCACCTTCATGCACCCTCTCTTCCCATGTCTTAACCATCTCTGACCTTGTTGTCCCTGTCTCCATGGTTGCCCACCTTCATGCACCCTCTCCTCCCATGTGTTACCCATCACTGTTCTCCCACCCTGCACCCTCTCCTCCCATGTGTTACCCATCTCTGTCCTTGTTGCCCCTGTCTCCATGGTTGCCCACCTTCATACACCCTCTCCTCCCATGTGTTACCCATCTCTGTCCTTGTTGCCCCTGTCTCCATGGTTGCCCACCTTCATGCACCCTCTCCTCCCATGTTACCCATCTCTGAACTTGTTGCACCTGTCTCCATGGTTGCCCACCTTCATGCACCCTCTTCTCCCATGTGTTACCCACCCTCTGTTGCCTTGTGTTACCCATCACTGTTCTCCCACCCTGCACCCTCTCCTCCCATGTTTTACCCATCTCTGTCCTTGTTGCCCCTGTCTCCATGGTTGCCCACCTTCATACACCCTCTCCTCCCATGTGTTACTCATCTCTGTCCTTGTTGCCCTCTCTCCATTGTTTCCCACCTTCATGCACCCTCTCTTCCCATGTGTTAACCATCTCTGACCTTTTTGTCCCTATCTCCATGGTTGCCCACCTTCATGCACCCTCTCCCCCCATGTGTTACCCACCCTCTGTTGCCTTGTGTTACCCATCACTGTTCTCCCACCCTGCACCCTCTCCTCCCATGTGTTACCCATCTCTGTCCTTGTTGCCCCTGTCTCCATGGTTGCCCACCTTCATACACCCTCTCCTCCCATGTGTTACTCATCTCTGTCCTTGTTGCCCTCTCTCCATGGTTGCCCACCTTCATGCACCCTCTCTTCCCATGTGTTAACCATCTCTGACCTTGTTGTCCCTCTCTCCATGGTTGCCCACCTTCATGCACCCTCTCCTCCCATGTGTTACCCATCTCTGTCCTTGTTGCCCCTGTCTCCATGGTTGCCCACCTTCATGCACCCTCTCCTCCCATTTTACCCATCTCTGAACTTGTTTCCCCTTTCTCCATGGTTTCCCACCTTCATGCACCCTCTCCTCCCATGTGTTACCCATCTCTGTCCTTGTTGCCCCTGTCTCCATGGTTGCCCACCTTCATACACCCTCTCCTCCCATGTGTTACTCATCTCTGTCCTTGTTGCCCTCTCTCCATGGTTTCCCACTTTCATGCACCCTCTCTTCCCATGTGTTAACCATCTCTGACCTTGTTGTCCCTGTCTCCATGGTTGCCTACCTTCATGCACCCTCTCCTCCCATGTGTTACCCACCCTCTGTTGCTTTGTGTTACCCATCACTGTTCTCCCACCCTGCACCCTCTCCTCCCATGTGTTACCCATCTCTGTCCTTCTTGCCCCTGTCTCCATGGTTGCCCGCCTTCATACACTCTCTCCTCCCATGTGTTGCTCATCTCTGTCCTTGTTGCCCTCTCTCCATGGTTGCCCAACTTCATGCACCCTCTCCTCCCATGTGTTACTCATCTCTGTCCTTGTTGCCCTCTCTCCATGGTTGCCCACCTTCATGCACCCTCTCTTCCCATGTGTTAACCATCTCTGACCTTGTTGTCCCTGTCTCCATGGTTGCCCAACTTCATGCACCCTCTCCTCCCATGTGTTACTCATCTCTGTCCTTGTTGCCCTCTCTCCATGGTTGCCCACCTTCATGCACCCTCTCCTCCCATGTGTTACCCACCCTCTGTTGCCTTGTGTTACCCATCACTGTTCTCCCACCCCGCACCCTCTCCTCCCATGTGTTACCCATCTCTGTCCTTGTTGCCCCTGTCTCCATGGTTGCCCACCTTCATACACCCTCTCCTCCCATGTGTTACTCATCTCTGTCCTTGTTGCCCTCTCTCCTTAGTTGCCCATCTTCATGCACCCTCTCTTCCCATGTGTTAACCATCTCTGACCTTGTTGTCCCTGTCTCCATGGTTGCCCACCTTCATGCACCCTCTCCTCCCCTGTGTTACCCACCCTCTGTTGCCTTGTGTTACCCATCACTGTTCTCCCACCCTGCACCCTCTCCTCCCATGTTACCCATCTCTGACCTTGTTTTCCCTGTCTCCATGGTTGCCCACCTTCATGCACCCTCTCCTCCCATGTGTTACCCATCTCTGTCCTTGTTGCCCCTGTCTCCATGGTTGCCCACCTTCATGCAACCTCTCCTCCCATGTGTTACCCATCTCTGTTCTTGTTGCCCCTGTCTCCATGGTTGCCCACCTTCATGCAACCTCTCCTCTGCACTGTAATGCATTGTGAAACCTAGGCCTTTCTCCCCTTTTTATGATTCTCAAACTTAGGTGGTTTTTCTCCTACTGTCGTTTACAATTTGCACTGTATCAGTATTTAAAATGCATTGTGAAACCTAGGCTTTCTCCCCCTTTTTAGGATTCTCAAACTTAGGTGAGCCCTCCTACCTGTCTCAAACCGGCGCACTTTTTGAATAACCCCTTGAGTGTCGTCGTCTGTCCTATTGCGCAACCTGCCTGCCTCCCGCTGTTTGGTCTGCCTACTCCACTGACCTTCGCTAGTTTCTTCCCTTCCACCCTCTCTCACTTACTCTATGGTGCTCTCTGTTTCTCTCCTATCTTTTCTAACTGCTTCTCTGGTAGGAAAAAGTTAAAAAAGGACATCCTGGTCTCCAACCCAGGCCTCCCTATCGCCGACACCTATACTAGTGCCTCCTCCAGGGAAACTCTCACTGACACCCTCGTTGTCGTGCCTTCCCCATACCTATGGACCCTTCATATGGTCTCTGTGCTTTCCCCCTTCTCCTCTTCTCCCATTAATGGTGTCACCCGCTGGGATGCCCTCCTGGCATCCTTTCTTTCCTCCAAAGTCATCATTAATGTCCGCAGACAAGGTTTCTAGACAATTCCGATCTATGAAAGTCTTGTCGAAACAAGTTCACCCCTGTTCCTCTAAAACTATCAAGGACCACATCGACTCCCTGGCTCCAGCCCTGGCTGACTTCTGTAATCACTCCTTCGCCACTGGAGTCTTCCAATCCCCCCTGAAGCACTCCCTTGTGCACCTTCTTCTTTTTTTGTAAAACTCTTTTTTTATCAGTGGTCACAGAAAGATACACGGCACCATTGCACATTTCATCTCACAGATACATACAACAGGAGTACACTATTCAATGCATTTTTACAAAACGATATTATGGTGACAAGTCATCATCAGTAATCATGTTGCACAGGTAGACTCTAAACGGGCCCCGGATGTCATTGGGTCTGCATGTCGCAGGTTGTGTCAAAACAAATTGCTCCTCTGATTCATTGACGTGTGTCAATTCTTGTAGGAATTGGTTCATACTGGGTGGCACAGTGCTTTTCCATTTCTGTAGAATACATTTTTTTGGCAACAGCGCAAGAAATGTTGAACAATCTTCTAATTTTTTCAGAACGTTTGCCTCTATTGCCAAACAGGTATTTCTGGGGGGTCAATTCAGGGGGAACCTGAGTACTTTCTTCCAACAGTTTTGCCACAGCCCTCCAGAAACCCTCCACCACCGGGCACTCCCAATACATATGAAAAGAACCGTCCTGAGGAGCATTGCATTTAGGACAGGCGTCTGAGGAATCTGTTGCGAATTTTGCGATCCTGGCCGGTGTGTAGTGTAACCTATTTAAAATTTTGAATTGGATCAACCTCAGTCCGGAGTTGAGCGAGACCTTCTTGGTGAGTAAACAATATCTAGCCCATCGCTCCTCTTCGATGGAAACCTGCAAGTCTGCTTCCCATTGCTCCTTAATTTGATTCAATGTGGGGGTGTGGGCCTGTACTGCAGCGTATAGCCTAGAGATTCCCAGGCCGTCTTTGGCTGTCACTAGCTGTATACACTGATGTGGAGCGGGTTCATCCGGGAAGAGCGGCCACCTTTTCTGAAATGCAGACCTCATATGATAATATTGGAGCGTTTTCAATTGCCCGTCGCCCAGTGCCTTCAGCAACAGTCCCAGGTCTAAAAATGTCCCATTAACAAACATATCGCCAAGCTTCATTTCGCAGTTAGAGTCCCAGGATTCCTGTATACTCATGTCATGTGTGGGGTGTATACCCGGAAAGTTCCATAAAGGTATCTTGGGGTTATAGGGTGTCTCTAGTCTCAGTCTTTTGTCTATAGCTTCCCATGCCCTGACTGTGCAACTAACCGGATTGTATTCACAAGTGTCTTTGTAGTGTGGATCAAAAATGACTGATTGTATGTTTGTGGGATGTGTAGTGTATTCCTCTATCCATGCGTGAGGTGTACTATCCGCATCATTGTACCAATATTTCGCAAATTGTGCTTGGGCCACGTAGTAATAAAGCTCAAAATGGGGGGCTGATTTACCTCCCAAAGAATAGGGTTCTGTCATTTTTTCCCATCCTATCCTCGCTGTTTTACCGTTTCAAAGAAATGTTACCGCCATGAATCTGAGTTTGGCGAAGAAGGCTCTGCCAGGCAATATAGGGATGTTGACAAACAGGTATAATAGTTTGGGCAGGATTACCATTTTAAGAATAGCGACTCGACAGGCTAAAAAAATTGGGAGCCGCCCCCACATCTGAAGCTTGGTGGTTATAATTTGCAAGGCACTTTCATGGTTATCTGTGTATAGTGTGAGCTTATCTCTGGAAACCAGGATTCCCAGGTATCTAATATGGTGTTCTGACCATTTGAGTCCATCTGTCACTGCGGGGCATCTGGTGGTCGGTGTGACCGGAAATATTTCTGATTTAGCCTTATTTATAGTGTACCCAGAGTACTTTGCAAATTCCTGTATCTCTACCATAATGGGTGCTATGTTTATCTCCGTTTTCCGAACATATATTAATGTGTTGTCCGCATAGAGCGAGATCAGCTGGGTGGACCCCTTCATTTTAATCCCTCTATCCGCATGTCTCAGTCAGACCGCAGCCGCCATTGGCTCAATGGTTAATGCAAACAGCAGGGGTGAAAACGGGCAACCCTGTCTAGTTCCCCTACTCAACAGGAACATCTCGGAAATAGCTTTATTAGTCAGGACACGAGCTCCAGGCTCTGTGTATAACAGCCTTACATATCTTACAAAGTTGGGCCCCACCCCAAATGCTTCCAGCACCGCAAGGAGATACACCCACGAGACGAATCAAATGCTTTCTCAGCGTCAAGGGATATGGCCACCGCGCTTCTCGCAGGGTCTATTTGCGCCATCACACCAAAAAGTCTTCGGAGGTTGAAGGTTGTAGATCTCGTGGGGATAAACCCGTTTTGATCAGGATGGACCAGGGTAGGGACTGCCGGCAAAAGCCGATTCGCCAGGACCTTTGCAAATATTTTGGCATCAGTATTTATAAGTGACAGAGGCCTATAGGACGATACATCCTGTGGTGGTTGCCTAGGCTTAGGAAGTACAGTTATTATAGCCTCTCTCATAGTTGGGGGTAATATGTTACTCTCAAGGGCTTCCTCCCATACCTGCATCAATATTGGAATGAGTTTCTCGTGAAACTCTTTGTAAAATTCGGCCCCCAACCCGTCCGACCCTGGTGCCCTGCCTGTAGCCAATGCCTTGATTGCTTCTGTAATCTCCTCCGTGGTTACCGGTTGAGCCATTGCTAGGCGTTCTTCGTCGGGGAGTTTAGGGAGGGAGAGAGCCTCAAGATATATCTTAATTTCTGCAAGTGTTTTCTTGTCTTTATTCGAATATAATTCCTTATACATTTTAACAAATTCCCCATTGATGTCTTCATCCCTGAGCAGTACCTTTCCTTGTGCCGTGTGTATACTTGTGATCTCAGTAGGTTGTTTATTAAGCTTAAGTGAATTGGAAAGCATTCTACCAGCCTTGTTACCCTCCCCTTATCTGCGTGCTGGTATAGGGGCTGCCACGTATCGGACCTCCCTTATGGCCAATGTATTAAATTCCTGAAGGTGTGTGTGTATGTCGGCTAGAAATTCCTTATCTTGCGTGCTTGTGTATGTTTTCTCCAATGCATCTAGGACCCCACTTAGGCAGTATGTGAGCGTTACTCGTTCCCACTGTATGGGTTTCTTGCAGCATTAGGATTTGGGGATTATGCCTGGCAATATAATTGCCGGTTTTCTTAACTTTCATGTGATTGTTTAATCCCCGTACATTCCATGTCAACAGTTTGACCTTCAACCCAACACAGGGACTCTGAGATTGAACATTTGACATTGTCACATTGCTTCGGCCTTTTCTCCTCCTCTCCCTTGCTGACTTCCTGGCTGACACTAACTTTCCACTGGTTGCCTGGCCGCCCTCTGATCTCGGGGCCAGCCCCCCCCCGGCAGTCGCACTCCTGCACTGCCCTCCTGGCAACCCTGTACTTGGGTACTGTTTCTGTATCCCAACAGTCCCACCACCAGCACTTGACACCTGTTGTCTGCACTTACCCTTGCACTTGCCACCTGCTGGCCGTACATTACCTATTGTTATTATTTCTTATCCCATGTGCTGCACTGTCCTCTTCCCCCTTCCCACCCTGCACTTCTCACCCCGCTCCTTCCCATGCACTTGCGCAATCTGAATGACACTTGGCCTAGGAGGATCATTGTCTGTCTTCCCTCTGTTCCCCTCCCTTGTCTCGTCACTCCTTGAAACACCTGTGCATAGGTGCGTCATGAATTCCATATCATATATCATATCATGACCACGGTTTATGGTCATAAAACCGAAAAAACAAATCCTGGAAAAAAAAATCTCGAAATGAAAAGGTCGAAAAAAAAAAAGTAGAATTTTTTTTTAATGACGTTTTTTGTTCGAAATGGGGGGGTTCCCCCCAAGCCCCCTTTTTTCATTTTTTTTTTGTTTTACCCCTTTTTTTACTTACCTGACTCCAAAAAAGCATATAATTAAATAAATAAAAAATTCGACTTTTTATTTTTCGATATTTTTTTTTCGAGATTATTGTAATTCGAGATTTTTTTTTCGGTCTTTTGACTGACCACCCATGACCACATGCTCAGTTATGAGACTTGGGTATTTCCATGTTCAGGATGCTAAAAAGAAAAGAACCAGAGACCACATAACGGGAGAGGACTTTTGACTGTGGGAATTTGTTTTAACTTACTCTGGTGTTGTACTGCTGTCTTTTGTACTTTGTGTTAATCAAATTATTTCCCCAGTTCAACAGAGAGTGCGAGTGAAGAAATAGCAAGAAGTGAGATTGTTCCTGTATTTATCTTTTGCAAGATTGTTGTTTCAGCATAGCCTAATGCAGGGGACCTCGGATCCTAAGGACACCGCCAGTAAGCTTTCCCACACTCTTCACAGGCTGCTAAATGCACTGATATTTAATGATGTTTTCATTTAGCTGAATGGGAGTGCTAATGATCAGTGACAGATGTCTGAGCGAAGCTATTGCTTTGTGCAGTGTTCATGATCTTTTATGTTTAAGAAATGCATACCTACCATGTAAGTGGGCGTGGTGAGTGTGGATGAATCCGAGTCATTACTATGAGGTGGAATGTTATGGATGTTTTTTTAGTGCGATACAGGGATCTGGCAGGCAAGTTCATCAAACCAGCTTGCCGTGGAGAGGGGATGAGGGATCAGGGGACATTATCAAGCCAAATGTTGTTATCCCTTGTATCATTGCTGCAGCAGTTCCCAAGCTCTCCAACCTGACACTGGCCTTCACACATATTCTGTTGTGTAATGTCTTTATTAATTGCTGCATTTATTTTGGTATTTCAAAAACTATACAAATGGTCCTGTTAGGAATGAAAGTGTTAATGTTCTTGTTAGGAATGAAAGTGTTAATGTAACTCTTCATTCATTTCTTCTTACAGACCAGGGCAGTCTCCAAAATGTCTGTGCTAGTTCAGAGAATGATCTGCAGCCTCAGTTCTCTGTCCCGACCCTGGAAGAAACCCAGCCAGCTTCCGGAGCAAGATGCCAGAACGTAGAGACCGTACACCAGAGGTATGCCTTGGCAAGCACGTATGTAATACAGTAATGCAATAGGTAGTGTGCACAGGGAGTAAACCACTTATATACAGGGCAATGACAGATCAGGGAACATTTACTAATATTGAATTAGTTAGTGAAATTTTGCAATACTTTCATGTTCAGAGGGCTTCAGAGGCTGCTAACACCCTGGTATATGACTTACATGCTTGAGTTAATCAAGGGCCTTAACGCTCTACCCCTGTACCGTTGATGGGCTGGTGATGCTTGCAGAACTCATAATTATATGATTATTATGATTATTACAGCCGCACCTCCTCAGACGTACTCTTCCTTTCTTCTCCTTCCCACAGAAGCTCACTGTTTCCAGAGCTCTGGTTCTCTCTAGGCTGGACTACTGCAACAGCCTCTTTCTAAATTTGCCTGCTTCTACTCTCTGCCCTCTGCAACTCATCCAAAACAGGACTGCAAGACTTGTCCTTGGCCTCAAGCCCAGGGATCGTAGCTCTCCAGGACTGAAATGTCTGCACGGGCTCCCAGTGTCAGAGAGGATAAAGTTTTATACCCTCTGCATTGTTCACAAGGCCTTCTGGGGCCTGGGACCTCAATACCTTAAATTCTCTCTTCCTAAATATCTTCCTTCTCGAGCTCTTCACTCATCCTCGTCCAACACCCTCAGGGTTAGTCGTTTCTACAGGCAGTGAGTTGGTGGTAGATATTTTTCTTCTGCTGGGGCATCCCTCTGGAATAGCCTATCTGAAACTTGAGAAGAACCATCTCCGGGTCCGGAAGCTCCTCAAGCCCTTCCTCTTTGCTTCTGCTTTTTCTCCTCCTGTTCCTACTTATGTGCTGGTTGAATCTGAAACTGCAGTGGTTACCTGGCTACCTTATGATCCTGTGCCCATGTTACCTTTGCACTTGCTACCAGCTGGCGACACTTCCACTTATTTATTGTCCTTATTTATGGTCTTATGTATCTTTTTTGTTATCCTGTGCTCTGCATTTCCCCCTCCCCTTTTCCTCTGCACTTCTCCCCCTTTCCCCTTCCCCCCCTTCCCTGCACTTGTGCAATCTCAATCTCACCTGGCCTACTAGGATCGTTGTCTCTGTCTTCCCTCTGTTTCCCCTTCCTTGGCTCCTTGCGCATTATAAATGCCATATTATATCATACTAATAGCAATTGAGAAAAATATCCCGGCTTTGCATTGTTTTTCTGACCTATTTTAATTTCTGTGATGGCATTGTTTTAACTGCATGCAGACGTTTTTTAAAGTGATGTGACACCCTGGCAATTGTTTTACAGCTTTGTAAACTTTGAAGCAAAAATAGGAGACGTTTTGAACTTCCTTAGTCGCAAAGTTTTTCCAGATGGGTTTACAGGCCCACAAAGGTTGAACCTGAAACGTTATGCATCCAATTTCTTTGTGAAAGGTGGGTACATTTGTGTGTTCACAATTCAGGGTGAGTTCCAATTTTTCTTACGCTTATCGGCAAACTCCTAATGAGGCCCTATGTGTTTAAGTAAGTAATTGGAAATGTTTGCCTTCATACTGTGCATGTGTGGCACTAATATGAGTACTGAAAGAGTGATCATGTGTTGCAAGTGGACTATTACGGGATTTCTTGTGATAAGCAAATAACATATGTAACATCCTTAAAGTATCTAGTAAAACGTGTTTTTGAAAGGCAAGTGAAATGTGGAAAAAAACACACCTGGCATCTGTTTAATAGTGTTATTAGGCTGGACAAATGCAGGTAATCCTAACTGTATTTTTTAAATATTTTTATGTGTGTAAGTGTTTACATCTTCACAACACATTACTGTTGTATTCAACATATTATAGCACATTTTGATTTCTCCCCTCCCCTCATCCCCAATGGGCAGGCCCAGTAAGTTTGTCCCACCTCTTGCCTTTTTAGACTGTATTCCGTCCCCTTTCTATAGTGTGTTTCCTGAGGGGAATAGCACTGCCAGTTTGACTTTCAGCAGTATCTTCCCAGTGAGAGATCTTTTGTTTTTGGAGTTTAGCCCCTTCATGTTCAATGTCGCTACCTTCCAATTAACTATGGTCCCATTGTGGAAGCCCCCCTACTCATGTGATCTCAAACAGTATTTTCCTCTGATCCATTTGTGATGATGTACTGCATGTAGCTCCACTCATGCACCCTTTTTTCTGTTCCCATTGTCCAACTCTTTCCCTTTTTGTCCCTCGTTCCTTCTTTCCCTCTTTTGTCCCACCTTCCCTCCTCCACCCTTCTTGTTTCCCTCCCTCCCTTTTTCCTCTTGCGGCATTCGGCCACCCATTTTGGAAGATTCGGGCCTAATGGCCAAACCACCAAGGTAGTGGCTCAACTACTCCCCTATTACTCCTCACTTATGCAGCACAGGGGCCGGAGAAATCAGGCAACCATCTTGTTTGCTGCCATTTTTTAGACTAGGACAACATTGAGTACATTTAAGTCTGCCTGAGAATGTCACTGGCAAAAAGATAGTGATGGTAGCACGTGAACTCTAGTAATTTTATGATGCACAATGTTTCAGTTGAAGTCACCATCAAAAATTGTATTTCTTGGCTACTCTTTCATCGCTTTAATACCTTTTTACTCTGTACTTAGATGGGAGTCTGTACCGGTCATCGAAAGGCAGGATGCAGAAAGTTGTGACTAGCCTGGCAGAAGCAATGAAAGTATTTAGAGAAGTTCATGCTTTAGGATCTGGTGGCCACACAGCCATGGTGAAAACGAGAAACGCCTTGGCTTCTCGTTTTTATTGGCTAGGCATGTCCAATCATATTGATGAATGGGTAAGTGTTTTGTTACTATTATCTTATGACATGTGCATATATACATAGACGTCACCTTGTAAATCGGACACTTAATGAGTTAATCTTGTAGTGTTTTGTGGATAGTGAAGTAGCAGTGCATTGCGCTTATGTTTAATACTGATTTGGTTAGTATGTAGGGTGCATACATTACTTAATGTACTAGAATATATGGAAAAGGAAATATCAAGGTTTCAGTGAATGCATATTAGTACAAAATTAGAGAGGGGAAGTACACCAGCAACTTTTCGCCTACCTTTTCCATCTATAGCTCTTTAGTGGAGAAGTAACTTTACCCTTTCATCCAAGGTATCTACTTGTGAAGAATGCCAGAAAGGTAGTGACATCTTCAATGTGGACCCTGTCCTACACAGCATAAAGGTAAAGTCATGTAAAAAAGTAAGATGGACTAACCTCCAAAGAATTACTTTTTAACAATATTAATGGTAGCAGTATCTCCCTTTACTTTAGTCGTCATCCGTACCTGTGGTTCTGTATTTCTGTCTCTCCCACCTATTGTGGTTCTTCCCCGCTACTCTGTCCTATGTTGTATCTCACTTCTAGTTTGCCTCTCCCTCCAAACCTCTCTTGGTCTTTATGTCCCTCGTGTTTTGTGGCTCCCTCCTTTTTGGTACTAATATTTCTCTCTCTTGCGCTATTCTCTTATTCTGTCTCCCCTTCCTGTTTGATGCCCCCCTCTTTTGCTACCCCAGTTAGTATCTTTCTACTTGTCTGTGTTCCTCCTATGGTGTTCCTCCATCTCCTTTACCAAGTGTAATAATGTGTTCTTCTGAACGATTTGGAGAGCTATCCATCTTTCAGTCGCATGTCTCTTGCAGCGTTTTTTAAAATCCTTAAATTTGCTTTCTACACCTAACTTGTGGCCATCTTGTTATTATGCAGCTTGTTCTCCCTTCTGTTCTTCCTTTTTCCTCTTGCTCTTATTCCTATTCTCCCGGTCCGGTTGACTGGCCATCTTCTTTCGTCCTTTATCTGCCTCCTTTAACCGGCTTCCCATTCTTTGCCTTTCTCCCTCTCTTCCAAGCTCATGTCGTTAAGCTGTGCCTGTACTTCCTCCTGTCCCCGCTTTTTCCTGTCCTCTTTGCCAGGAGTGGCAGACATCCATGGCATGGGTACACGGGTTAATGTGACATTGTCTTCCTTTCATCACCCATGGCGACTGAAAAATAAACACATAATGTAATATTTTTTTGGAGGACCAGGTTTTGCCCAGGCACCCCTTTTGTTTACACCTCTAGACATGAGGCCACCGCCCCCCAGGGGGTCGTGACCCACAGTTTCAATTCCGCTCTTTAACGGTTATTACCTAGGGGCCCGTATCATTGTTGTGCTGCATTTTAATGAACACAGTTTCTTAAATACAGATTAGCAAAGATGTCTCAAAAACATCTCAATGCAACGAAAGCATCCTACACTTTTTGTGTTATCTGCATCATGAAATCTGCTGATTGCATTTATGTTTTTCCCAAATGTAGGTTTCCAAAACCTGGGAACTGGTTGGGATTGATCTGCTTGGTCTCCTCTGACGTACACCTGAAGGCTATCAGTACATCTTGACTGCTACTGATTATTATTCAAAATGGGTGTATGCGTATCCTTTGCAATCAAAGTCTGCGGTGGAGGTAGCGAAAAATCTTGTTACCATGATATATGAGCAAGGTTGCCCACAAAGGATTTTGTCGGATCAAGGGACAGAATTTGTGAATCGGGTAAGTAGTGTAAGAACCGGTTTGGTAGTACCAGATAGACAAATTGGCCCTCATTACAACACCGGCGCTAAACCATGGCGCTATTAGCACCATGGTTGGTGCCGGTGTTGTAACGGGTCGGCCATGGTTCAATGGGGAATTACCACCCCATTCCAAGGTTGGCGGGGCGGTAATTCCCCATTGAACCATGGCCCTTCCCCATTCCCATTTATGTATTATGAGTCCATCCAGTGGAATCCATTTTTTTTGTATTTGTATAAAAGATTTTATATCACAAATGTACAGCAGTTTTTTTGTTTTTTTTAACTCAATTGTACACAGTTGAACCAAACGTAGCACTTACCATTAACTATGCCATGGACCTCTGTTTCCCTTGCAGTTAAATATGGATTTATGTAAAAGCTTACAAATAGAACGCAGCGTGGCAGCAGCCTATCACCCCCAGACCAATGGATTGGATGAGAAAACCAACCACAACATCAAAAGGTAATCTCTGGTCTGTTTGGAATATCTAATATACGTTCCCCATTGTTGTTTTGCAACCATTTCACCCTTAGGAAGGCAAAACAACATAGCGGCCAGTGGTGGTCATGGGGTGTGACATGGTGGGGTTCCCCCTCCCTAACCAGAGAGAAAAGCAGTAACGCAGGATAGCCAGATCTCCATGGCTCCTGTGAGATGACTAGATGGTCAAATAGTATACATAGGTAAACCTTTCTTAGTTGTGGGTTTTGCAAGGGCAAGGTACAATGAGGAGTTTAGGTCAAGAATTGGTTTGGGTCAGATGGCAGTGTGGGGTGAGAATGATGTGGACTGGGGATGCCTCTGTCTTTCTTTAGTGCTCATCGAACATGGAAGGGAGTGAACATTTTTTCAATGTTTTTACTGTAGTGAATACTGCATGTTTCGTACAACAAGAATAAAAAATGCAAATATTAAAAACATGTTGAAATGTTTACTTTTCATTTCCACCGAAGGGCTCTCCTAAAGGTAGTGAATGAGAAGCAGAATAATCGGAACCAATTTCTGTTACCCATCCTTTTCTCGTTGCGAAGCAAGAAGCACAGCTCCACCAATTTCACTCCTTTTCAACTAATGTATGGGTGCAAAGTGTGAATTGCCTGTGACTTACGCTGTAAGTAGAACCATGTTGTATTGAAACCTATTGTGCAAAAACTTGTACCATGTCCTGTGATTAGTTCTATGTCACAGTACCATATTTTAAATAGTGAACACAAAAAACCCTTTTAAGTCCCGGCTTTATTTTGTGGTGCCTTTTTAAAATATCATATTTTTACATATTCCCTACTCCACCATCCCTTGCAAGGCGATTCCCTTCCCCACACTCAACCACTTTTGACCTAATACTTCTGTTATATTGGAGTAAGACTTCCAAATTGAACATTAACATTAAAATTACATGGGTGTTAATCGTAAACGAGAACAAAGTTCAAAAGAATGTTTGTAGGGCATCCAGGTTAAAGCATTGGTGTTGCATTACTTTACTGTCATCCTTCTCTTCTGGGGTGCTATGTATCACCTTTGTACTTTACACAGTGAGAAGTTCCTTATAAGTTTGGTAGGACAAGATCAGGCGTACAGCGGCAGTGCGTGTGGCTGCACCACGAGCACATATATCGGACTCATTGAAGTAATGCTGCAGTGAGTCAAGTGCAGCACATTTGCTTTGATTTGGCTTCAGCGAGACTGCTGATTTCACTGTACCCGTCCTGGGCAGTGAGCCTAATCTGGGCTGTTGCATTAAATAACCTTGCCATTTTGATTACCATTTGTAGCATGTCTTTATTATACATCATTAACTATTGACATAAAGTACTAAATAAGTTGTGTAACAATACTTTATTTTAAGCTGTATCAGATTTTAATGGCAGAAGAGAGTGATTACGTTAAAGGCAAAGAAGAGTAAGATGTAAAAAGAAAGGAAACTAGAGCAAGAGTAGCAGAGAATGTTGGTGTCGCCCAACGTATTCAACAGGACACTTATAAGAAAAGAGTTTTAAAGAGGAGCAGAAATATGTCTGTGAACGTTGGTGACAAGGTACTTTTATTGAATGCCAGGTATAAAAGTCACAAAGGTGGTGTACTGGAAACTAAGTGCCTTGGACCTTACATAATTAGGTCTTTGGAGGGAAAGAAAGTGTACCTAACAACAATGGAAGGACAAGACTTGAGGAAAATGATTAATATTAATCATATAAAGCTGTTTAGAGACAAAGTGACTCAGCAGGATAGCACAGCTGCAGACCATCAGGATATGCACGTTCCAGGTAATACAGAGGACAGCAGCACAGCTGAGGAAATGCAGACAGGAGAGGATGAGATAGAATCATTGGAAACAGAGATTAGCACATGTGTAGAACATGAAGGGGGTGAGTTTACATTTTCTAGCTAATTGGGGTTGTCATTGTCCCAACTTGCTGGTTCTGTTACTGTATGGCCAATCAAATGCAAAGTGCTGATGTTTCTTTTGTTCCTTAGTAAGGTAATGCAAAACATGTACACCCAATACATTTGTTTTCCGTTCTCAGACAAGCCTTGTAGCGGTACATCTTTCCCTCCTCGTCTGGAAGCAATGGTTGGGCCGCACAAGATCTACGATACATCACTACACATATTACAAAACAGAGGATGGATTTCAGATGAGGTAAGTTGTGTGTTTTTGCTTTTCTGTGTTATGATTTTGTTTTAGATTAAAAAATGTTTATTGAATTCTGAGGTCATTAAAGGGTAAAAAAAACATCAAATCTATAGGTGCACACAAAAATTGAGATATGCATGATGTAAAATTATTATGAAAAAAGATGTCTAATTACAGTCAGGTTATAAAATTATTCATCATATTTGTTTGTGTTATTTGCGCCATAATAGAGAAGGTGAAAGTGAATTAAGCTTTCGGTGCACATCTATATTTGTTTGTGTAAAATATTGTAAAAGTGATAGGTACTTAATATGACATTTTCTCTATCTTTGTATAGGTTATCGATGCCTATTTGCATGTTCTGATACTGAAAATGCAACCCGCATTAGAGTATGTACATTGAAAAACATTTTGAATTTAGTTTCTTGTATGAAGTTATTTGTAAAAGTAGATTACATTTTAATTTTGTAAGAGTTTTCGGGGGGAGTAAGCTCGCACAATATGTGAGGAGCCCAGCTGCAGAAGAGAAATAATTATAATAATTACAAACCAGGGTGTGAATATGTATCACCCCATTGTCGAGGTTGCGTACATGGCTGGTAACAGGACTTCCTGTGCTCGAGGTAGTGCACTGCTACCAACCATTTACTCTCCCTCCCCTCATTAGGAGTGAATGCTATATTCAAGACAATATTAATGTTATTGTGAAGCCAAACTTGAGATGCAAAAGGTTACTTTTTTGCAATCCTAAATCACCATCTTGACTTTATTTATTTTTTACATTTGTAGAGCGCACTGCAGCCCAAAGGCATTGAGGCGCTTGTTACAGGAAAGTGTACGTAAGCAAGATTGAAAAACACGCAGTGGTTACTTAGTTACAGCATATGAGCAAGGTTACAGAGTACAGTTAGGGTGTTCAAGTTAGGTTACAGTACTGTACAAGGTAACGGCTTGCTTTGGAGTTGACGACAGCAGTTAGGCAAATAGCGTTGTTTTGATGGCTTTGCAGAACGCTATGTGGGTGTCAATTCCCCTAATGTGCGCGGGTAGGGCATTCCAGTGGGCAGCAGCGATGGCTGGGAAGCTGGAGCCGCCTGCATGTACTCTGCGTGTTATGGGTTTGGTGATCATGTTAGTATAGGCTAGTCTGGACAGCCTAGCGGAAGTGGGTCTGGCTACGCGTTGCACCAGGTAGGGGGGTACCAGATCATGTAGGCATTTGTGTGCGAGGGACAGGATTTTGAAGATGATTCTCTGTTTAACGGGGAGCCAGTAGACTTGTCTCCTGTGGTCTGATATGTGGTCCTTTCTGGGGAATTCTGTAGCGGCCCTAAGGGCATTGTTCTGGACAATTTGGAGTTTGGCAATGTTTTTGCCTGAAGTTCCTCCGAGCAGTGCATTGCAATAGTCCAGTCTCAAGCCGATAGTGGCCCTGGCAATGGTGAGGCAATTCTGAGTAGTTAGGTAAGGTCTTGCTGCCTTGAGCAGTTTAGCGTAGTAGGCGGATGAGGAGGCAATGGCGTTGACCTGCCTGTTCATGGTGAGATTGAAGTGTAAGTGGACTCCCAGGGTTTTGACTGTATGGGACGCAGCTATGGGTATATTGTCGATAGTGAAAGAGCAGTAGTTTTTGTCAAGGTTAGCCAAGATGGTAGGTGAGCCGATCAGCAGGAGCTCAGTTTTGTCGCTGTTGAGACACAGCCAGTTTTCTGCCATCCATGCTTGGATGGTGCTATAAATGGAGTTAAGGGTGGTCTTGTCTAGTTCGTAATCACCCGTGAGGGGAATGAGCACCTTGGTGTCATCAGCATAATTCGTGTATGAGATGCCCAAGGAGTCAAGAAGGTTGAAAAGGGGTCTCGTGAAGAGGTTGTAGAGGGTAGGCGCGATGCAGGAGCCTTGCGGCACTCCACGTGTGATGTGACTTGGTGAGGCACGGGCTGAGTCTGAGAGAACTTTCATAGCCCTTTCCTGTAGAAATGAGGTGATCCATTCACAGGCTTTGGGGGAGAGGTTGGCTGCAATAGAGAGGTGATGGCAGAGGGTATTATGGTCCACAAGGTCAAAAGCGGCCGATAAATCGAGGAGCAGCAGGAGCGCCGGTTTGCCAGCATCTCTATTGATATTGTAGCCATTCCCTCATTGATATTTGAATACTATTGTTTTCAGTGATAAAAGAGGATCAACTTAATGAACTGGAGATTTAATGCATAACAGTGGAGTTTGAGGCTTTCTTTCACCTTTTTAAAAATAAATTGCCTAAAAGATGTAATTTGTAAAAGTTACTTTATTGACCACAAAATACATGGCTGAAATGGAGATGGTCATGATAGGGAACTGATTTTTAAACCTTTGTTAATGTACTCAGTGTGAAACAGGTAAAGTTCCAGGCCATCTCTTCCTGTGTAGCAACCAGTATACTTGGTGGACGCTACAGAAACGCCTCATACAAAAAGGTATTTCACTTTCACATGCTGTGCTCGGGTGGCAATGGAACAAGAAAATATGTACACAATTTTTTTAATGTGATTATGAACTGTAATTCTTTTTTCCCCATTTTCAGTTTCCACTGCAGAACAGTGATGAGCTGTTATGTCCCTTCAATACTGGGAATCATTGGATGATTGTGGTAAAATTTCTTTTTAATCTTAAACAAATTAGGGCGGTGGAGTTGTTTCCACTAGTTAGTGTGTATGGTGTGTGCATCCCTAACATACAATTTTTTTAATGTGCAGATTATTGCCTTGAAGGACAGAAACCTTCTTCTAATTGATCCAATGGGGGAAGAGGGTCAACACAGTCGCAGGATTCTGCAAAACTGGAGGTAAGTATTATTTGTAAGTTAAGGAGGTTATGTTGTGAAACCATTCTCTGGCATGGATTCACATGCTCATGAATATTTCCAGTCGCCAGGCTGGGAATCCTCGGTAAAGAAAAAATATGTTTCAGTTTCATTTCTGAACTGTCTTTCTCCTAACAACCAATGACTGAGCTCTGGGTCATACTGCCCCCAGCCAACGACTGCCCTCTAACTAAGCCCTTCCTCTGGCAGCCATCTTCAGATTTTTACCATACGTTCAAGTGTTGGGAGTTCTTGTGCTATAGTGGACATGGCTGAAGATAGAGGAGACTCGACACCTTTGTTCAGGATTTTCCTGGTATGTGGACTACGGAACATTTTCCTACACGATGGGCACTCCCCTGTGCCTCTACTGCATGCATACCGACCTGACGCACATGGAGGAGGCCTGTGCGTTCTGCAAGGATATGGTGCCCCGCACCATGAAGGACTGTCGCTATCGGCTGAGCAAGTGGCTCCAGTTGGGTGAGCCCTGGTCACCCAGCTTTAAGGAGAAATCCGAGTGGTCTTCTAATCGGAGGAGAGGATAGTGGCCATCCCGTCCAGCGTACAACGGTTGTTGACCCTGAAGATCGCAAGGGTGGGTCCATCAAATCCCTTCTCGGCATGATGTTGTCATGCATTTACCTCATTCGACTGTGCAGGCTGCAGATGTGGATGCGGCCACTGCAGGAGTAGAGTACCTTGACGCCTTTTTGTATGTCCCTACTGTCCTGTCCACGTGCCTTGTATCTGACGCCTCTACAGATAACTACCATATCCCACCACTACTCTTACACTCTACTATACATCCATCATTCAACTAGAACACAGCTATAAATACAACCCCATGAACACCTCATCACCCTAATAAAATGCAACTAGCTGAGCACATTCCAGCCTAGATGTTCACATAGGCGTTCCTCAGGCCTAACACAGCCAGAACTCAGTCTGAGTGTCCACCCACCTGACTGCACACATCCAACGGACTTCTCCAGCATCACACCTATCGCTAGAAAGCAGCTCATATACAACAACCACACCAGCTGCACACATAACTGATGCACATACGCACCATACAACACCATCTCTCTCGACTCACTTGAACCACGGTTCCCGAGGGCTTCAACCTACCAGCGCTTTGAGGTCATAAAAATTATATATAAGGCACTATATAAGTGCCAAGTAACATAACATAACTTACAGGTATTCTGCTGAAGAAATGTTAGGACTTTGGGTTTGTAACTGGAAAACCTATTTGGAAACATGATCTACTACTTTAACTATGTATTCTGAAGGCCACCAGATGATTGTAACTTAGATGTTGCATGCCAAATCATAACACCACATGTGTAGATTGCCTGGTGACATGAACAGTCTGCTTTCATTATGTCTTCAATTGAAATGAAATCCTGAGTTTCATAAGTAAAAAGGAAGTGTGATGCTGCAATCTTTGAAATCCATGGGGAGCTCTGACATGGTTATTTGGTGAAACCATTATTAAATGGTGTGTAATTACTTTGCATATGCGTTAAGATGTAGTGTTATCTTTACAGAAACTTTTTGAGGAGCCACTTCCCAGAGAATCTAACATCTTGTTCCTGGAAAGTAGAACACTGTGCACATGAAACGCAACAGGATGGTTTCAACTGTGGACCTTTAATCTTGAAAGTAAGAATGTGCTATACATTTCAACATTTGTCATTTATGTGCAATTGCCAACACAGAAGACCTCCTTTCTTTTCTTCTCAGTTTGCCGAGACGTACCTTTGCGGTGGAGATCTAAAAGATGTGCCAACAAAAACTAGTGATTTGGATGACTTCAGAAACCACATTGCTATGGAGCTAATGCAGAATTCCAGTGAGAACACATAACAAATCTTTTAATGTGGTCTCCTATAATGTAATTGTCATGTACTGACAACTTTATCTTCCCATGTGTGAATCCAAGTTTCCCCAATTTGTAACTGGAATTAATTGTTTTGTACCTTTCTTTACTGCTATATTTACTCTGACCGTACAAACCTGTATACAAACTGTAAAGATTCCCTCTAGTGTAAGGCATACCCTATGTAGCCAACAATAATGTGCTGCCACTAGGAAAGATGTGCATGTGTTTGTTTAGACGAGTATATTTAACAAATTATCAACACTCGAGTTATAGAATTAAGCAGTGATTTACCCAGTTCCACTTTTCTCTCTTGCAGGCAACATTGACGACTACTGTATGGCTTGTAACCTCATTGACTCAAACTGCTTGGATGAAGCAATGGTCAGTTGAAATAT
The DNA here is from genome assembly GCF_040938575.1 of Ambystoma mexicanum. Taxonomy (NCBI): domain Eukaryota; kingdom Metazoa; phylum Chordata; class Amphibia; order Caudata; family Ambystomatidae; genus Ambystoma; species Ambystoma mexicanum. Next base: position 543,485,173 of record NC_090932.1, read on the forward strand.
TCTTCTTTAAAGTTACGTTAAAAAAAATACAACTATAAACGTGTAAACCCCACCCACTCCCGCCTTGACGGTAGTCCGTAGTGCTCAAGTGCCATCTCCATGCTTTGTTGTCCTTGGTGTCATGAGTCAGTTCTGCACCGCATGCTTCTGTTCAGTCTTCGGGGCACCTCCCCTGTATTTGCTACATTGTAGGCTTTATGGTCTGGTTCCCCCAACCTGCCTATCATTTTCATCCTGAGCCTTTCTAGGAGGGGCAGATAATTTTCTTCATACAGTTGTTAGACCAATTTGCCCATTCTGCTGCCCAGAGGCGTAGCAGGTCGTCTGTTTCTTTTCAGGTTTTGGGTTATGGGTGTGTGATCTGAGTGTATGATAGTCTCGGGCGAGATCCCAGTCGTGTAGCCTAGCAGACTTCTGGAGAGCCACACGTAATCTATCCTGCAGTGCGTGTGCTGTGCATGTGAGTAGAAGGTGGATCCCTCCTTGTCTTTCTTCAATCGCCCTCCATGCGACAACCAAGGTCAAGGTTTCCTTTGTGTCCCCTGTGCTATTTTGGTTTTGTCCTTAGAGGGGTGGCACGCTATGTCAAAATTTCCTGTTCGGATAATTGGCGTTTTTGCAAATGTTTTCTGTTTGGCCAGTGCCTTTGAACAAATTTGTAATGGCCTGAAATCATGGTATTTAACGGTGGTGAAAGTATCACTTGTCTAAGTACAGAAAGGCCAGATGCTAGGACATAATTATAACTTATTACACATCTATTGGTGATTATCGGTACAGCTGATGTCTGTAACTTGAATGCAAATTAACAAGGGGGGTCCTGGGAGTCTCTCTGCCAGACATTAGTCCTGGTTGCGAGAGACTTACCCAGAGTCTTTAGCTCACTATCTTTCACAGAGAAGAAATATCCTAAACATATCAGTCTTTGTCCTGCCCTGGGGCAGTCCAGCACCGAAATGCTAGGCAATTCTCCTCTGAACAAGAGTACCAACAGCATCCCCAGACACGTGTTTCGGTCTGGTTGGACCTCATCAGTAGGAAGGAGCTGTGCCTCTCTAAGAATAGTGAGCAAGGGGTCCACGTCTGGATTCCCCTAGTAACTTAGGGTGAGACCCAAAGTTACTTGCATATGCAAATTAACAAGGGGGGGTCCTGGGAGTCTCTCTGCCAGACATTAGTCCTGGTTGCGAGAGACTTACCCAGAGTCTTTAGTAACTTGAATGCATGTTGTGCTCATTAATCTATCGCTAAAGTAGTTGTCGGTGTACTGAAATGCAAAGAAACTTACATTGGTGTTTTCCTAATTAGTAAGCGACTTTACTTTGAATGTTAAAGAATGTTGTTTTAAATGATACGTACGACTACTCTTGTTTTTCATGTTTGCTTTACCAGGTACAATGTGAACAATGTAAGAGATGGGCGCATTTCAGTTGTCTGCCAACAACCATTAACACGCAAGACCTACAGTTGCAAGATTTCCACTTCCAGTGTTGGAAGTGTACAAAAGTGCATTAACATTGTAAGTGATATGCAATTAGTACTTCCATTGATTGAATGTCACTGTTCAGGCTGTTGCTTGGCTTATGTTTCTCCCGGCTGAGGTCTGGTACTCACCTACTGCCCCTCAGATACTCCTGGTTTCTTCTTCTGTGGCCAAACGAGCAACCCATTCTGCTCACTAAAGTGATTGCGGCGTCTTTGGGCTAGCTTGTCATTACTCTGTCTCCCTGGTGTGAAGACTAAACTGTGTTCCAGTGTTGCAACAGCCAGTAATGTACAGACTGTAAAGCAAAAGAAGAAATTAACGTGCCTAATGTAAGACAAAAGCAGAAATCTGCTTATGCGTGTTACGCAACAAATGTTTCCTAGGAGATGCTTACACATAGCGGAAGAATGCAGTACTAAATGAACAGAGCACTTAAACTCTGACATACTTATTTCCTTTGTTTCTTTAGTGCGTGCCTTAACCATCTACTTCCCTCTTGATCTGTGTTAACCGCTGGTGATTTCAAGAGTCTATCTTGTAAACGACTCTCTGTTAAGACAAGGCTAACCGTATCCAGATCATCTTTCGAAATTGTACTTTCATTTTCATATTTCCTTTTTATAAGGCATTTTTCCATTAGGTATTACCACGGATACACTCGCATCTTCAGTAGATATCAGATTCTCGTTCTTATTGGTTGCATTAAGTCTCTTGGCATAATGCTTTATTTCTTTTGTATTTGTAGGAGAAGAAACAGCCGTGTACTTAACATTGTATTGAGTTCTGTGCTGGCTGAAATGTGGTGTCACTGGTCGACAATGGGTGTAAGTCATCTATCAACTGGCATTCTGAAGAGGCACCCACAGATCCACTCGCATCTTCAGTAGATATCAGATTGTCATTCTTATTGGTTGCATTAAGTCTCTTGGCATAATGCTTTATTTCTTTCGGATTTGTAGGAGAAGAAACAGCCGTGTACTTAACATTGTATTGAGTTCTGCGCTGGCTGAAATGTGGTGTCATTGGTCGACAATGGGTGTAAGTCATCTATCAACTGGCATTCTGAAGAGGCACCCACGGATCCACTTGCATCTTCAGTAGATATCAGATTCTCGTTCTTATTGGTTGCACTAAGTCTCTTGGCATAATGCTTTATTTCTTTTGTATTTGTAGGAGAAGAAACAGCCGTGTACTTAACATTGTATTGAGTTCTGCGCGGGCTGAAATGTGGTGTCACTGGTCGACAATGGGTGTAAGTCATCTATCAACTGGCATTCTGAAGAGGCACCCACGGATCCACTCGCATCTTCAGTAGATATCAGATTCTCGTTCTTATTGGTTGCATTAAGTCTCTTGGCATAATGCTTTATTTCTTTTGTATTTGTAGGAGCCCCTCACACACTCCTGGGCTCTTCCTCTATGCCCAGGGGAACGAGCAACTCATTAGGCTCACTAAAGGTATTGCAGCGTCTTTGGACTAGCTTGTCATTACTCTGTCTCCCTGGTGTAAAGAAAAGACTAAACTGTGTACTAGTGTTGCAGCAACCAGTAATGTAGAGACTATAAAGCAAAAGAAGAAATGTAATGTGCTTAATGTTAAATAAAAGCATAAATCTGCTTATGTGAGTTATGCGACAAATGTTTCCTAAGCGACGCTTGCACATATCAAAAGAATGCCATCTTAAATGAACAGAGCACTAACACTCTGCCATACTGATTTCAGCCTTTATTTCTTTAGTGCGTACCTTCACCATCTACTTAGATGGCACTTGGAACGTCATGCAAGCACAGAACTGACCATCCCGACTACATCTACAAGCCAGAGCTAAGTAGCCTTGTTTATTCTATTCAGGACTGTCCAACTTAGGTGGTTTTCCACAAGGTGTTTGTAATGATTTAATGTGACTGTTGAGTACCTAAAATTGCATTGTGTAACCTAGGGCTTTCTCCCTCTATTCAGGACTCTCAAACTTAGGTGGTTTCTTTTCCCTCCTGTCTTAAAATGTTCATTCTGTGTTCTCTTTAATCCTGATTGTCGTTGTCATGTCCCATTGCTTAACTTGCTTGCCTCAGGCTGCCTTGTCTGCCTGCTCTATTGTCTCCCCCTCCCACCTCGCCCACCTACTCTATGATGTTCTGTTTCTCCTATCTTTTCCAAGTGCTTCTCTATTGACTATCCTGCTCTCCTCACTAAATCTGGTAGGAAGAAGTTTCCAAAGGACATCCTGGTCTCCAACCCAGGCCTCCCTATCGCTGACACCTACACCAGTGCCTCCTCTAAGGAAACTCTCACCGACATCCTCTTTGTCGTTCCTTCTCCAGCCCTATGGATCCTTGATATGGTCAGTGTGTTCTCTCCTTTCTCTTCCTCTCCCATTAATGGTGGCACCTGGTGGGACGCCCTCCTGGCTTCCTTACATTCCTCTAAGGTCATCATTAATGTTTACTCTAATGGAACTGTCTTGGTCCAAGGCCCTCAGGCCAACCTTCACCTCTTTGATAGACGCTTCCCGCGCCTCATCAACTTCCTTTGTTCTCCTGCTGTCCCCTCTCCGTGACTACCTCGCCTTCCCCTTCTTCCTCCCCCTCAGCTACCTTGCCTTCCCCTTCCCTCTCAGCCCCGTCTCGGCCTCCTTCTACACCTCCGAAGGGCGTACCTCTGATCTGTACGCCTCCCCGGAAGTCCTTCAAGGGTGGAAACCTTCTCCATATTGCCACTCCTAACTCTTGCTCTGCTGTCAAACACTTCTCTGATTATCTGCCGCTTCTTGAAGAAATTGATACATGGTTCACGGCCAGCTCTATCACTAGCTTTGACACGCTCCTACCTGACGGTTACAAGATCCTCTCTGCACCCAAGTCCAACCGCTCTGGTGGTGGTGTAGCTCTGATCTTCCCCAAGTGGATTCCTGCCTCTGTCACTCCTACGCAAGCCTATTCCTCTTTTGAATGCCTCGTCTGCTGGCTCTCTTTCTCCACTAGCCATTCCCTCACTGTGGCTACTGTCCATCGGCCACCTGGTCAGATCCCCTCACTCCTCTCTGAGTGGGCGGACCTCTCCTCCTCACTCCTGGCCTCGACCACTCAACTACCCCTTCTCGGAGACTTCAACATCCACCTGGATGCCGCCTGTCCTTCCTCTGTACTCTTTTGTGACCTCTGCGACTCTCTCACTCACTATTCTCCCCTCTGGCCCGACTCACTCTGCAGGGAACGCTCTGGATGTTCTGATCTCCTCAGACCTTCCCCTCTCTGTTCCCCTCTCCACTCCTCTCTCCTGGAGTGATCACTGTCTCCTCTCCTCCCACCTCACCCTCCCTACCCCTCAGGCTAAGCCATATGTGGCATCTAACAACTTGGCTGAACTCTTTAAAATCTGCAAGGAACTGGCCAATCCTGCCGCAGTCTCTACCTCTCCGGTCCCTTGCCAGGCACTCTGAACGGCACTGGCCTCTCATTTCGTTTCTAAAACTCAGGACATCCTGTCCTCACTCTCCTCCTATCCACCCTCTCATCTCTGACTGTCTTTCTGTTATCCAGGAGTGTTGTGCCACCAATGACCTCTGCTTTAATGCCAGTAAGACTGAGATTCTCCTCATCGGCACACCTGCTCCCTCCTTTCCTGTTGCTCTCTGGCCGGCCTCTCTTGGTCCTCTTCCCGCTCCGACCTGCATGGCCAAAACCCTCGGGGTCATCTTCGACTCCACACTCTCCTTCTCTCTTCACCAATGACTTCTTATACCGAGGATTCCCAGCCCGACGACGGGGAATATTCATGAGCATGAGTACCAACTTCGGTTGGGTTGATAAATGTATGTAAATATGTTCTCTGTAAAGCCCTTTCTTTCCACACCCTCTACCTAACTCTCCTTCCAGTTAACCTGCCTCCCTGTGCCTATCCAATCCAATGGACCCAAACCCTCTATCCCTGAGGGGTTACAGTAGCCTGTGTACTACTATAGTGCAGGTGCCATAACCCTACGGGGATGCATGAGTTTGTGCTGCTCCTGCATTACAGACAAGAGGACCCGTGACACCTGGAGACACGGCTTCCTCGCTACACCCCCTTTCACTGCATCACTGCAGTTGGTAAAGATCTCGGCATCCCATTCTCCACCCTCTGGGCAGCTGCGGTCCAACTGTTTCTAGGTTGGGGAGGTTCGTGGAAGTTTACTAAGTTAATGGGACAGTAATAAAAATATCCCATAAACCTAGAATTCACTCACACGACAGCGAACAAAGGAGAAAAGAACCTTAGAACTGTGGTAAAAAGGGTGCTGAAGCACCTCAGGCAAACAGACCCCAAGAACTGTGAGATTAGGCTCACAATTTATTTTGTGATTTGCCGCGGGATACCTGGGCCTGCACTTGCAGACCATTGTGCTTACTGTGATGACATTTACATTGTAATTTTGAATTTCACATTAATATTATAAATATATGTGCCTTGGTACACCATTTGCTTTATAGGCGCATTATAAATAGCCAATGAAATATTGATAAATATGTTCATGGTGTCACACGTTACATTTTGGTGGCTATTGTATGCATCCCAATCTTTGTTGAGCCTTACGTTTTTCATCTCTTTACACTTACAGAGAAGTCATCCTCAATGGAACATTCAGCGTTGGCTTGTGTGGGTGACCTGACACTTTTACGTCCAGTCCCCTTTCCTCCATACTGCATGGGCGTCCCTCGCGAGGGACGGGAGACGGAACCTTTTTCACCAGAAAAATCTACTTTCCCTCTAAATGTAGAGGCGCGCGGCCCTGGGAGCATGCGCTGCCCTGACTCCACTGCCACACCCCAGTCCCCTTTTCCGTGCAATGGTCGGTTGTATTTTTTTTTTAATGTAACTTTTAATAAGAACAATTCAACCGTAAGCGTGCACCAAAAAACCTCCCAACCCCTCCCCCCACTTTACTTTTAAGGTAGTCCATAGTGTTCAAGTGCCATCTCCGGGCTTTGTTACCCTTGGTGTCATGAGTCAGTGCTCCACCGCATGCTTCTGTTCAGTCCTCTGGTCACCTCCCCTGTACTAGCTCGATTACAGGCTTTCCTGCTATGCCCAAGAGGCGTGTGTTCCTTGGACACCAGGCACCCCTAGATCATTCCTGTAGGAACTCCAATAACCTTGACCAGTCTGTGTGGAACCCTCTTGTATGCTCTCCCAATATGTCTCTATTTTGGGGCAGTCCCACCATATGTGGCTCCACGTTCCCTTCCCTCCACATTCCCTCCAATCGAATTTCGATTCCCCTGGGTTAATTTTGTGGAGTCTTTAGGGCGTTGGGTGCCAATGGAAAAGCAGTTTAACCCAGATTTCCAGAATTTGGAGGGATCTCATGAGCTTGGGAATGCTCACCCATAGTTTCGACCATTCCCTCTCTTCTATTGAGTGTCCCGTGGATAATTTCATAATTTTTTCATATAGGGCCTCGGAGGGGGATCTTCACCCATTTTTAGGTGCACGTATATGGACGCGACCTGTCGCCGGGATCCATATTCAGGTATTTTTCAAAGGGCGTTAGCTTGCGTGTGCCTGCTTGTTTCATGGCGGATGGAGTAACCAGTGCCTCAGTTGTGCATAGCGAAATCTCTCTCTCTCTCCCCCTGTTCGAAGTCTGCCGTATAATGGTCGAATTGTTTGGCCTGGTTCCGCGCAAACATATCTCTGATCTTTTGGCATCCCCCCCTGCTGCCACTTGGTGCAGGGCAGCAGGTTGTCAGTTTATTTTCAGGTTTAGGGTTATGGGTGTGTGATCTGAGTGTATGATAGTCTCGAGCGAGATCCCTGTCGTGTAGCCCAGCAGACTTCTGGAAAGCCACACGCAATCTATCCTGGAGTGCACTAACACTCTGACATAATCATTTCAGCCTTCGTTTCTTTAGTGTGTGCCTTCACCATGTACTGAAATGGCACTTTGAACGTCATGCAAGCACAGAATGGACAATCCCGCCTAGATCTACAAGCTGAAGCTAAGTAGCCCTGTTTATTCATCAATGCATAACGTGTGTGCATACCAATGTAACTTGTATGAGTCACAACTGTCTCTGCGCACTGAATGGCCATAATTAATGTGTTATATGCATGCTGCACAATAGTGAAGCACGCACTGGGTAGGGTGTTAGGCAGTCTCTTGTCTCAACATAGTGTCAAGGTAATGAAGTGTGTGTGTGTGTGTGTGTGTGATGCACACAGCCTCATGAGCACAGAGATGTATTAACAGTCATGGGATCATTGGAGGAGAAGCAGAAGTTGTCAAGGAGCATTTCTCCAGCATGGAGTCTGGCATGGATTCTGATGCTTGTGAATATTCCTCGTCATCAGGCTGGAAATCCCCGGTAAAAGAAAAAACTTTAACTTGCGTTTATAAACAGTCTTTCTCCTATAAACCATTCACTGAGCTCTGGGTCATACTGCCCCCAGCCAACGATTGCCCTCTCCCCAACCCTCTCCTCTGGCTGCCATCTTCAGAATGGTTTTTTCAAAAAGACTTTTTATTGGAGTTTTACAAACAACTAGATGCTTTATACATTATTCATATAATAATGCAAAGAAAAACAGTGAAAAGAATTCAAAACACAACCTCACGCAAGGTAAACTAAATCAGGTGGGGGGTATGTCCGAGGGGGACCGGCAGGGAGGCAGCTTCAGTTTTAGATTATTAAGAAAGGAGTGAGCAGTCTCTAAGGTCGGCAGTGGGTCAGGCAACTGCGGTTCAGAGCCCGTTGAGCCCGTTAGGGATAGTCATCTTTTACCAACCAGCAGAGGGGCAGTGGCTGCCTGGCTATGCCAGGGAACTGTTGTGCATAGTCTTAAAAAGGGGACCAAATGCTATAAAACGTGCTTCTGTTTCCAAAATGGAAGGCAGTAATCTTTTCAGCTACAGCAATGTGCCAACACTTTGTCCTCCACATGGGGATTACTGGGCCCTCAGGAAGTTTCCACAGCCTGGCTATTGAAATTTTTGTAGTTGTGAGTAGGTGCCTACAGAGGTCCACCAGCTGGCCCGTCATCGGAAATTAACCCTCGCCAGTGTCACACAACAAGACTATGCCTGGGTCCCATGGAATCATTAGGCCAGTGATTAGGCTAGTCTGCTCCCGGACCACCTTCCAAAACCGGATCGACTTCGGGCACGTCCACAAGAGGTGGAACAGCGTTCCAGTGTCCGTGCAGCCTCTCCAACAGTGCGATGGTATGGCAGGGTTACACTTGTGTAGGACCGCCGGTGTCAAGTACCATCTGTAGCAAACCTTGATTGCCCCCTCCTTGTTTGTGACACATTTGGAGGTCTTGTGGGTCCTCGAACAGGTGCGGTTCCAGCTTTCCACGTTCAATTCTCTGCCTATGTCTCGCTCCCATCGCATCAAGTAAGGCTCCTTTGAGTCGGAGGACAGGTCTGTCTGCAGTCCTTTGACCATGGGCGGGAAGTTCACCTTATAAGTTCGCTTTATGGATCTCGGGAGTTGAATGCCCAGGTAACTGAGGTGGGTTTTGGCCCATGGAATGGAGAATCTGGCCACCAGGGAGTCCACCAAGGTCCTAGGGATGTTAATACCCATAGCAGTACATTTTGTGATGTTGATGGAGAATCCTGATGTGGCTTTAAAGCTGTCCAGCTCCTCCCACAGGGCTCTGAGAGGTTTCCGGGTGGGTTAGCGTCAATAGCACGTCATCAGTATATAGGGCGGCTTTGTAGGTTTAGTTTTTGACCTCAAGACCTTGGACAAGCGGGTTTCGGCGAATCCTGAAAGCGAACGGTTCCATGGACAGCACAAAGATGAGAGGGGACAGGGGGCAGCCCTGCCGAGTGCCTCTGGTTATCTAGATCATGGGCGATTTGACGCCGTTTATCCTGAGTGTCGTGGTGGGGTGCTGATAATTTGCCATAGTCCACTGCAAACATCTTGGTCCCACACCAAAACGCTTCAATGATTTTCCCATATAGCCCAAGTCGAGTAGGTCGAAGGCTTTATGCGCATCAAGAGACAGGATCGCCACCACCTCTGTTAGCGGATAATATTTAAGGTGCGCCTGGTGTTATCTAGGGTTTTGTGGCCTGGGATGAATCGCGTTTGGTCTGGGTGGATTAGATGCGGAAGGGTTCCAGCAAGCCTACGTACCAGGACCTTCAAGAAGATTTTCGAATCAACATTCATCAATGCAATGGGTCTATATGACGAGCAAAGTTCTGGGTTCTTCCCGGGTTTCAGTATCGGGACTGTGAGGGAGTCCTCCATGGAAGGGGTGTTACAGCCCGTCTCCGAGAATGGGTTAAAAAGAGAGGCCAGATGGGGGAGACAAGGTGAGGACGTATTTCTTGTAGAATGGAGCGCACAGACCATCAGGGTCTGGGGCTGTGTTCTTCATCGAGCGGATGACATCGATCAATGGCAATGGACCCCGGTCAAGGGTTTCGGATCCTGAAAGCCAGGCGTCCAAGAGTGTCCCTGCGCTATCAGTGGTCACGGATCTTCTTGCCAGGGTAGGAGGTGCAATCCTGCACCACGACCCAGGATTGCTGAACCTGAAGCCCTGCTCCTGCAGCATTCAAGTTTGGTGTTTAGGAGCTGCCTGCGGACTGCAGGGAGGTCCTCGCCAATACCAGGGCTCTGAAGTGTTACAGACACAAATGGAAACGTTTCGTGACCTGGTGCCGATCACAGAAGATTAACTCTCTGAGGGTCACGGCCCCACAAGTCTTTCCAACTTGTTGTTGTACACCAGCGCTCCAGGACAGTCTTCGCTTTGGTTGCACCGTCTAGTCAAGGAGATCATCAAGGGACTGTTGCGATTGTTCCTACCGGTGAAGGCACTGCCCCAGCCTGGGAACACAATGTGGTGCTGACTAGTCTCACGGGGGCCCCTTTCGAGCCTATGCATAAGGTTCAGCATATGATTCCATGCCAGACCCATGCTGGAGAACAACAGTTACAGGTAAGTACTGTGTTCCTTACCCTAATTCCCCTTGCTTTCCACACCCTCTACCTAATTCTCTTTCCGGTTACCCTAGTTCCCTGTGCCTATCTAATCCAACAGACCCTAACCCTCTATCCCTGAGGGGTTACAGTGTACTACTATAGTGCAGGTGCTATAACCCTACGGGGACGCACACGTTTGTGCTGCCCCTGCGTAACAGACAGAGGACCCGTTACACCTGGAGACACGGCTTCCTCACCGCACTTCGTTTCACTGCCTCACTCTGCAGTTGGTAAGCATCTCGGCATCCCTTTCTCCACCCTCTGGGCAGCTGTGGCTCAACTGTTTCTAGTTTGGGGAGGTTTGTGGACATTTACTAAGTTAATGGGACAAGAATAACAATATCCCATAGAATGCACTCACAGGCTCCAATTATTGTGCGAGCCCCTGTAGGAAACAGGGTGCTGGAGAGAATGTGTGATTTTTTTTTTTCTCAAAGGAAATGTTGGAGGGAGATATCACTGAAGATTATTTGCCAGAAATAATCTTTGATCGTTTCTCTCCTGAACATTCCCGATGTGCGCAAACCCCTACCCCCACCCCCAACACACCCTCACCCCCACCCCCTTAATTTGCCTTCCGTCTGGCTGGACCCTGAGATGCCTGATCCCTTTCACTTCCGTGATCGGGAACCGGCGCCACAGGGTCATTTTCTTTTTTTTTGTTGGGCAGCTGCGGGGGTGTCCCCCGCTCACTATACTGTATAGTATGGTGAGGGGGGTATTATAGGGGACACCCCCGCAGCCTTTGTTTTTACCGACACCACCAATAAATACATACCACAAAAGGTTCAAACTTTTTGTAGTTCGAGCTATTGGTGGGATGTATTTTAGGTCTTTTGGTAGGGTCGGTAATTTGTATACGGTAATTTTGTCCTATTCCGCTGGAGCACCTCAGGCGAACAGACCCCAAGAACTGTGAGATTGGGCTCACAATCTACTGTACGATTTGCCGCAGGATACCTGGGCATGAACTTGCAGACGATTGTGCTTACTGTGATGACATGTACATTGGAATTTCAAATTACTATTATAAATATATGTGCCTTGATGGATTTTCTGTATAGGCGCATTATAAATACCCAATAAATTATTGATTAATATGTTCATGCCGTCATACGTTACATTTTGGTGGCATTGTATGCATCCCAATCTTTGTTGAGCCTTACTTTTTTCATCTCTTTACAATTACAGAGAAGTCATTCTCATTGGAGCATTCAGCGTTGGCTTGTGGGGTGACCTGAATTTCGCACCAACCTCCTTCTGAGTGACATTGCTTTGAAGTTGTCAAAAAAAATCTTCTTGATGACTTTTGTAATTTATTTTCTGTTAATACATATTTAATTGTAAAGAATAAAATAATCAGCGTAACAATTGATTGCTTCTGTACTGCTTTGCTTCTTTGTGTTAACATTGATCAAATCAGCATAACTTCAAATGGCCTTCAACTATACAGAATGTGGGCCAATAAAGCAAATGGGGGCTTATACATCTATGCTTGCTGACAGGAGCAACAGAGTGGGATGGAACATCCAGTGCTTTAAGTGGGCCGGGGCCTGCCGGGGCCGGGCCCCGCCAGTCTCCAAAAAGTGGGGCTGAGCCGGGGCCCTGCCGGGGCCCCCGGTCCCACCACGCCATGGCAGGACGCATTATCCCGCCAAGGCCGCAGCCGCGACGGGAGATGCGCCCGCCAGTGTAACGTTAGGCAAGTGGACAGAAGTGCCAGCCAGCCACAGCGTCGCTGAGGCTGGCTGGCACTTCTGTCAGTCACTGTAACTTCCCTGATGACCCCCCCCATCTGAGGGGTCATCAGGGAAGTTACAGTTCCTTTGTTGGCCATCGCCAGGTCATTGACCCTCTGTGAACCCGCAGGCTCCATGATTTAATATGTAGATTAAATCACGGAGCCCGCGGGTTCCCAGAGGGTGAAAGACGCCTTGGGCTCTGTGATCTCTGCTCAGAGCAGCGATCACTGAGCCCGAGGTGCCTGTCTCCTTTGGCAAATCTTTATAAAAGATGCCTTGAAATGTGTACGTTTCAAGCCATCTTTTATAAACGTAGAAATATTTCTACGTTTATAACAGACGGCTTGAAACGTACACAATTCAAGGCATCTTTTATAAAGCTTTGTCGACGGACAAAACCACCTTGGGTTTTGTCCGTCCTCAACGCTTTATAAAAGATGGCTTGTACATTTCAAGCCATCTTTTATGAACACAGAAATATGTTACAAATGTCTATGTTTATAAAAGGTGGCTTGAAAAGTACACAAACCGTAGTATGGTAAGCACACAAGTGTGCGCAACTTACTATGGTTTGTACACTTTCAAGCCACCTTTTATAAACATAGAAATATGTAACATTGCAATGTTTATAAAAGAAGGCTTGAAAAATACACAAACCATACTAGTACGCATACAAATATATAAATGCTCTACTACATTTATATATTTGTTTGCGCACCCTACTATGTTTTGTGCACTTTTAGGCCACGCCCACAGCGGATGCCACGCCCCCAAATGAGGGCCCCCCCTCAATTTCTTACCCCACTTAAAGCACTGACTCGCAGGCTCCATGATTTAATATGTAGATTAAATCACGGAGCCCGCGGGTTCCCAGAGGGTGAAAGACGCCTTGGGCTCTGTGATCTCTGCTCAGAGCAGCGATCACTGAGCCCGAGGTGCCTGTCTCCTTTGGCAAATCTTTATAAAAGATGCCTTGAAATGTGTACGTTTCAAGCCATCTTTTATAAACGTAGAAATATTTCTACATTTATAACAGACGGCTTGAAACGTACACAATTCAAGGCATCTTTTATAAAGCTTTGTCGACGGACAAAACCACCTTGGGTTTTGTCCGTCCTCAACGCTTTATAAAAGATGGCTTGTACATTTCAAGCCATCTTTTATGAACACAGAAATATGTTACAAATGTCTATGTTTATAAAAGGTGGCTTGAAAAGTACACAAACCGTAGTATGGTAAGCACACAAGTGTGCGCAACTTACTATGGTTTGTACACTTTCAAGCCACCTTTTATAAACATAGAAATATGTAACATTGCAATGTTTATAAAAGAAGGCTTGAAAAATACACAAACCATACTAGTACGCATACAAATATATAAATGCTCTACTACATTTATATATTTGTTTGCGCACCCTACTATGTTTTGTGCACTTTTAGGCCACGCCCACAGCGGATGCCACGCCCCCAAATGAGGGCCCCCCCTCAATTTCTTACCCCACTTAAAGCACTGGGAACATCACATACTATTCAGTAGGAACTATTTTGCTGTGCCATGAAACTTCATCCTGGAGAACTCCTTGGTAGTGCTAAAGAACATATAATTCATAAACTATACAGTATATATAATTTGAATCCGTTTTATGACATTTTTGACTGGGGTGTATGAGGTGTTAATGATATCAGTTGAATGTGTGCAGTCTGGTGGGTGTACACCCAGACTGGGTTCTGGCTGTGTTAGGCCTGTAGGACGCTTATATGTGCAGCTAGGCCGGTTTGTAATGGGATACAGCTGCTTTTTATTAGAGTGATGACGTGTTTGTGGGGTAGTGGTCGTATGTGACAGCTAGGACGAATTGAGTGAGGAGTATAGGTGCACTCTAATTGTGTGATGTGTAGAGTAGAGAGTAAGCATAGTGATATGTGATGTTCCAGCCACACCGGGCGATTAAGTGCAATGCACTTCAAAGGCGTTCAATGACAAGGGAGGGAAAGAGGGAGAAAGCAAAGACACTCCCACAGGGCATGAACAGCACAAATGTGAAGACTAGCTACTGCACTCGGTCTAGAGACACTTAGACAGTGCAAGTGCTAGGGCACAGACAGGCGGGCATGCCTGGGAACTGTAAACGAGGACCGGAGGGGTTGGGTACACAGGGGCATCGCAGGGGACCGGGGATAGGGGCAAACAGCAACAGCATGCAGGGGACCAGAGGGTACAGAGGGAAATCACAGTACCAGAGGGGCTGGGGGTATACAGCGACATCAAGGGCGACCAGAGGGTGCTGGGGGCACACAGTGACAACATGGGACACGAGAGGGGCATGGCGTAGATGGTGATATTTTAGGGGACCAGGCGAGAAGCTGGGAGCATCACACTGAACCGGAGGTTGTTGGAAGGGCAGTGACGAGATGTGAACCAGGGGGTCTGGGCACACAGTGAAACATTGGGACCTAAGGGGTTGTGGGCACACAGTGATGACGAGGGAAATAAGGGCGGGGGTACACAGCGACAACTGGCGGATAGTAGGTCAAGAAACTCATATCAGTTAAGACTAGTGATCTGACCAATCAGGGAGGCGGGAGGGCTGGGAGACGGGCGGGGATCAGGAAGAGGAAGCTGGTGGGGAAGGCAGGGAGAGGGATTCACTGAGGCACGGAACACAGATTAATACAATTAAATGGCAAAAACAGGCTCGGAGGAACTTTTAGATGCTGTCCACTCACCTTGCTTTCACAAAGCGATTATTACCCAAAGCAAAGACATTGGGTAATAATTGTATTATCGCTGTGTTGCAACTAACCAACGAT
Organism: Ambystoma mexicanum; assembly: GCF_040938575.1. NCBI lineage: Eukaryota > Metazoa > Chordata > Amphibia > Caudata > Ambystomatidae > Ambystoma > Ambystoma mexicanum. The sequence continues at coordinate 543,500,200 of NC_090932.1, forward strand.
CCACGACTATTCACAGATAAGCATGCCACTCCGTCCATGTTACCAAAATTGAACAAGGTTTATAATTTGCTTATGTTTCCAATCTATTCAGATCCCTTATGGTATACTAGAGGTTGTGGGGTTGTTTGATGGTTTAGAAACCGATATTCATCCCTGCACCACTGGTGCACCGGAAGTTGATTTGCCACAGTGTGCCTCATGTCCCAAACAGAACAGCCCTCCTAATTGGCTAATAATCACCAAAGAGCTATAAACCCAATTGGAGGGTTGGGCTAGCCAACTATGATTCTATCAAGGCCACATGCCTCCGGAACTAATAGAGTTGTGTCCTGCTGTGAGCAGTTAATGATTGTCAGGTAAAGGAGGAGTGCTTCAGTTTAAAGAGTTTCGAGTACAGAAGCAGCCAGGCACATATGATGTGTCCTTGAGGGATGCAAGGATGGCAGTGAGTGTCTCCAATTGTCCAGATAGCTGCGGTTTTGCAAGATGGGATGTGTAGTGTGCAGTCAATTGGAGTGTTGTTTTCAGAATGAGTGTAATTGTTTCAATGAGGGACTTTCGTCAATGGTGTGATAATTGCACGAGAGAGACGCCGCACTTTTCACCTGGTGTGTGATACTTAGCAACACTTTATGCGTCAGGTTCCCATACAGTCCCCAGGCGGTGTTTTAGCACTTTTACTTTACATTATTGAATTTGTATTGCGCACCTGAGGACCCGGAGGCTTAAGGGCGCAGACAAGACAAACAACATAAATACATATAAGGGTCTATAACAAGATAAGAGCAAAATGGGCAAGACATAACAATCACCATCCACTTAGTAACTGCAGTTCAAGTATTGGGAAAATCAGAGTAAGTATGTTAACAATAATCAGGAAGAACCATAAGAAACTCTCTGAAGATCTAAATTCTAAGAATAATGTTACAGTTTGGGGTCCCTTTGGGTAGATATTTGCATCGTCTGAGAAAAGCAGGCAAGGTGCTGGCCCCACAGCCCACCAACATGCAGTCACAATTGGGTAGCAGACACCAGTCACTCAGATCTATCCTCCGAATGATCATTAAGTCCTTGAGTCTGACTACTCCTGGGCCAGTTCTGTGGTGCAACCAAGCGAGAACCTTATTGCGCAGGGCTTCTTTGGGCTCTTTTTCTTTAGTTTTCTGAATGTTCGTTATAAATAAATATCTTTGATCCGTTACAAAGTCATGAGTGTTCGAGTCCATTATCTTAGGCATATGTGATTTTTTTTTTTACTGGCAGATTTATAGGGAAGTGCTTTTCAATTTGGCATTCATGATTGTGGGATGTTCAACCTCTTTATGGCCAGCACTCGGCTCATGCAGAGATAAGGAAGGAACAGTTTCCTGTAATAAGTCTACGCTAGGGATTTTTGCCTTTTCATCGCATGCCAATATTGGCCCGATAGAACTCAGGGATTCCTCAATACAGAGGTCAGTTTGAGTGGCTTGATCTGTCATTTCCCTTTGTGAAAGAGTTTGGCTGGCAGTGTTTACCCTTGCTGCATGTAGCATCAGCGCTAGCATGCCCATGTGTCTGGGATGCAGAGTTCAATTTCGGCACCCATAGGTCTGCTACCCAATCGTTTAATGCACCCGACAAAAAGCCACGGTCAAATGGGTCCTTACAAAGTAGTAGCTCTTTAGCAATGTTGACCATAAGGTTGGGCCATTTGGAGGAGAGCCGAATGCTTGGATTGATCAAAATTGGGTGTACTCCTCCCTTGTGGGGCAAGATTGAATATACCCCTACCTTGAGGGGCAATGGCAGGTAAGGTTATGGGTATCTCAGGCTTTGGCGATAGTAGATCATTAGAGGTCTACACAGTCACCGTGTCATCCATGGTGCTATGCAGACTTACTAGGGGTACATGTACTTTACGATTTTCCTTCAGTGAAAGACTATCCAAGACCCGCGTTGAGTTTGGTGCTTTGAATCCGGACAATCCACAACCAGCCCTCTGCAAGAATGTTTTATATGTTATCCATACCCTGCTTCAAGTACTCCCAGGGCGGTAAGTGGGGTAAGAAAGTAAGGTGGTGGGGGCTCATTTGGGGGGGCATCTTGCATGATGGCCATGGTCTAATACCTGATGGGGGTGGCCTACCTACGAACATTTTAAAAATGGTGTGGCTTGCTAACTAAGTTCATATCACAACACAGTGTGCCTGCTTCATTCCTTAAAGTATTAGAAATCAATGCTCAATATCATTAATTATTGAACCCTCACAAAAGGCTAGTTGTTTTATTAGCAGGTTCATTAGCATCCCATTACAGAGTTTGGGCAAGACTAACCCTTCAAAGGCACTACTCATCTCCTCTGTCGGGCCGTGAAAGGAAGGCCCAGGCAATTCAGACACTTTCATCTGCCTACAGCACCTAAGCAGCTAGTTTTGTTGCAAATAGCCTCTCCGTCCATCCAGTGCCTTATGAGTGGGAAAGCAGCCGGAGCCAGCCCTGAGCCTTGAAGGGGCAAGCGTAGAGGAGAGCAACAGGGGGACAGCAGGAGCCTTGAAGGGGCAAGGGTAGAGGAGAACAGGGGGATAGCAGGAGCCTTGAAGGGGCAAGCATAGAGGAGAGCAACACGGGGACAGCAGGTGCCTTAAAGGAGCAAGCGTAGAGGAGAGCAACAGGGGGACAGCAGGAGCCTTGAAGGGGCAAGCGTAGAGGAGAACAGGGGGACAGCAGGAGCCTTGAAGGGGCAAGCGTAAAGGAGAGCAACACGGGGACAGCAGGAGCCTTGAAGGGGCAAGCATAGAGGAGAGCAACAGGGGGACAGCAGGAGCCTTGAAGGGGCAAGCGTAGAGGAGAACAGGGGGACAGCAGGAGCCTTGAAGGGGCAAGCGTAAAGGAGAGCAACACGGGGACAGCAGGAGCCTTGAAGGGGCAAGCATAGAGGAGAGCAACACGGGGACAGCAGGAGCCTTGAAGGGGCAAGCGTAGAGGAGAACAGGGGGACAGCAGGAGCCTTGAAGGGGCAAGCGTAAAGGAGAGCAGCAGGGGGACAGCAGGAGCCTTGAAGGGGCAAGCTTAGAGGAGAGCAACAGGGGGATAGCAGGAGCACCCGTGCAGCCTCATAAGGATCCCGACAAGTGCAACCCCGACGAGTGCAACAGGTGAGGCACCTCTATTAATGCGAACACACAGAGGAAGATACCGTAGGACATAGCAAGGGAGGGAGGAGGCTCCGGACCACAGAGCAGTCAGCTATAAAAAGAGGACTACCTCACAACCCCCACCACACCAACCATCCAGGAGAAGATTGAGGCCAGGAAGGGCCAAGGCACCGCACCGTGGAGGCCCTGGCGAAATCTGATCAAGGGCCCACAAGAGTGACGCCAGACACTATGTTTCCCCAGAGCAGGATAAAGGAGCTAAGGTGGAGCTTCCAGGGGGGGCAGGCACGCCTAACCAGACAAACGGTGGCAACCACAGGAGATGAAGCCTCTAATATCAAGAGGGGCAAAGCGGACACCCCAGGCAGGGGAGTCGCTGGGAGACATTGCCCCCTAAAAGCGGGGGATGTAAAGGACTAGGGCCCCTGCAGACCTGGTCCAGGAGAGAGAGACAACCCGCCAGGTATAGCCCCATGACCTCCACGAGGAGAGAATCCCCAAGTAGCTACAGAACATAGGTCCCACAAAAGGAGGACCGGTTGAGAAGGAGGGGGACCCACCAGCACCTCATCACCACAAGACCGGGCCTCAAAGACATTATATAAAGGGGTTTCCACCCTCTCCCCCCCATGAGGCTAGAGGGGTCGAGAGGCCCAGAACCAGAATAAAAGCACCAGGGAGGCCAAACTTTAAGGCAAAATGAAAGCCCGGGGAGGGCAACTGCCACAATAGATAACACCAAAAGGGGTGCGAGGGGCCCTTGGAATTAAAAATGGGCCAGGACAAACCTGCAGGTTGTACAGCTGGGGAAAGGAAAAGACTCCTTTTTTTTTTAAAACATTTTTATTGTGTTTGGTTAAAATTTACCTTTACAAAACAATCATCACATTAAAGGCATGGTCCAGCAAAATTTTTTATTGTCCCTATGGGTCGGCCATGTTTTTTAAGCCTAAGTGGCTCGATTTTAGAAAACTTTCCTATGCACCTTACCCGAGTTTTCATCCATTAAACACACGCGAAAACAGGCACCAAGGAGCCGCCATTTTGTGATAATCCTATCACTTGCCGAATCGCCCTGGCTGACCTGCTTCTGCGGCACTAAATCAAATCCCCCGCCCCTGAGCCTGTCATCAGCAGACTCGTACCGCCCATTTCCCAACGCCAAAGCACGTCTCGTGTCAACAATCGCTGCGCCTCAGCTAATGACGTGTCGCCATGGAAATGGCAGGACGCCTCTTTCCTCAATAAGTATAAACAGACCGTTTCCCAACACACAGCAGCAGATTTTCGATTCCATTCCTCTCTCTGTGTTACTTTGAGTATTCTGTGACTCGTTTCTGTGCTCTGGTCAGCTACCTTCGCCGCTTGTAGCCCGTGTGAACACCTGTACCATCTCGGTAAATTATTTTACTTTGTTTACCACACAATGGCTACAATAATGCCCTACATGTACGAGCCCGAGTATACCGAGGAGGAACTACTGGAAAGGGAAGCACGCGAAAACGATGGGGATTCGGACGGCAGTTGGGAGGACGATTCAACAGATGAAGAGCCTGGGCCTAGTCGCATGGACGGCGTCTCCACCTGGTGCACATGCAACCGGTGCGAGCTAATGCCAACCGAGGACGAGAACTGCTGCTGCCGAGAAAACTCGGGACCGCAATGCATCACCGAGCTGCCAGACTTCAGGGCAGCCTGCCTCACACGGGCCGTGTTGAGAATAATGATGGTGCTTATGCACGAACTTCGTGCAACTGTTCGTCCTCGTGATCCGAGTAACAAGTAAGTATACTCTGCTTGTCATGCCACTCCAATTTCATGTTCTTCTACTATATCCAAAATTATATATTCATATCATAGTAACGCATGTAAGTCGTTCAATAGTGTGCATTGTCTAGATAGCATTTGTCTGTGCAGAATGCCATTAGTTACAAGAATTGTCATTGACAACAAACGTTTATTAAACTTATCTTGGTCATTTAAAAACAGTTTGTTTCATTCCTTTTCACAGGTGGTACAGGCTGGTGGCCTATCGTTCCTTTACATGGTGGCTCCACAGGAGGCTTGGACACCGTGTTCGAAGAGTGATACCCGCCTGTGCCGTTCGTGCCATAAGAGAAACGTTCCCAAGTGACAGCGGACAGTACAGGGGATTTTCTCTCGCTGTGCTGCAACCTGACCTGTATAATCTTTAAAGTCTTGTATTTTTGTGTCATGAAAATAAGATACAAAATAAAACACCACATATATTTTAACAACGGTTGTTTCGATGTTTTAAATGAATCAAGTGTGTCTCCATTCAAGGATGGACGTCAGACATCTGTGCTCCGAATGGGTGAAGGTCTGGTCGCTGTGAAGCAGGGTGGTCACTATCTATCTAAGCTAACATAACATATTCTCGATAATGCATGCACTAAATAACACTTGTTCAAAGTCTTTCAGTAGGTTATGTCTCTATATAAGTCACACATATATCTATACTGACAATTACCATTGGATTATACAGGCCTTAGGTTAAGGGTCTTGACCACTATAATACACCGGTTGAAGTGTGGGTCTATGCTCACAAGAATCTCTGGTATGTGGCATTTGTTATTGATAAGCAACGATATACTATCAAAGGCAGTTCGCACCCGTGGATGAGCGCTGGCATGTGGGGCTGTCTGGGGCTCGAACGGCCAAGGTGCCAAACTACATGTACACTTCAAAAGGTATCCCACGCCAAGGGGCCATCGGTCACATGGCCTCCTCAGACCCCGTGTCTCCAGCCAGGCCTCCCCTTGAAGCAGGCCGCCCCCCTGCAATCCACATAAGTGTGTCTCCATTCAGCAGTCTTCCTGTGCCTTATCTGCACGCCCCAGGCCCCTCCATCCCACCCCCTCTATCAAAGGCGGTTCGCACCCGGGGATGAGCGCTGGCTTGGGGGGCTGTCACGGGCGCAAACGGCCAAGGTGCCAAACAGCATGTACACTTCAAAAGGTATCCCACGCCCAGGGGCTATCGGTCACATGGCCTCCTCAGACCCCGTGTCTCCAGCCGGGCCTCCCCTTGAAGCAGGCCGCCCCCCTAAAACCACAACATACATACGTCATTCATTCACAAACACACCCCTGTTTCTAATACTTTATAAACCACTTGATATGTCTCATGAGAACATCTTTGTGCTTTGCAAGTCAACTCCTGAACGTGCTACCTGGCAACCACTGAGATCTACGCTAATCTGCTCGTCGTCGTGCTATTTGTGAACTTCTGTGACCGCTTAGAGCAAACCCATCAGTGTGCTACCTGTGGCCACCCACCTATTCTCCTGCAACATACTGCTCTGCTTGCTGAATCCAACTGTTTGTTGGTCAAGGTAAGGCCATGTATCCTAGTCATATTTCGCAGATTTTTAAATTTCTATCTATTTGCGAGTAGAGTACACAATAGTGCTATGTTCATTGGTCTCATTGCTATTGACTTGAGTTTCCATTGCTATGCTATCAATAGATCTATTTATTTTCATCTTTGTCTATTGTCATCGAATTGCATCCTTCGGGGGTCCAGTCTATAATGTAAGCATGTTTCCTTCTTGTGCAAGACAGAACATCCAAGGGGCGAGTCACATGTTCAGATTTCAGTCACATCAATTATACATTTCTGCAACTTATGCAAATACTAAGCCGCACATAATGAACTGGTATAGTTCCTGCGACCAAAACAAACCTTGCATTGATCATTGTATGATTAATTTACTTTTGTATCAAATTTTTATTCATGAAGATTGTATAATAATGTCGATATTTACTTTTCAGATTTATCAACAATGCCTGCCTGTTCGATTAGCGGTTGCCCTTCGAAGACTCATGCGAAATCTGAAGGCACTACAATGCATGTATTCCCGAAAACTGTTGATCGAATAAGAGAATGGGTCAGACATTGCGGATATCCACTGGATGAGCTGGAAAGTAGAGTCCAACAAGTCTTACAGGACAAGAGGGGTGATCGATACTGCATCTGCAGCCGGCACTTTTCCTTGGACATGTACACCACATCTTGGGTAACAAAGAAGAATAAACGGCGAACGACACGGAAATTGCTCGCAAACGCTATTCCCACTCTAATCGTCCACATTCCGCCACTGGTGAGTCAAGTGTCCGGATTTAGCTTTAGGCCTTGCAGTAGTGTGTAGGTAGCCGAATGGATGAATTGATATTGTAGGTGTTCTATCCCTTGTAATAATTTCGATATTGATATGAGTGTATAGATTTTTGAATAATGACATTTATCAATATATTCTTTTTCGATTTCATAACCCACAAACAAAATGTATATATATGGGAACAGGGAACTGTGCTGTATTGAGCATTTTTCAAGTATTCTGTCGCCTTACATGGCTATTTTTAATATTGGCATTTCATTATCAATCATTAATTTGCCATTACAACTTCTTGACTATCCCTTGAATCTGAAGCAAGAACATTCTACATCCTTGACGTGGTCGCAGTTATCAACCACTTCTAGCGCGTATCAGGTAATCTTACTAGGCTAATCCGCTACAGACTTGTTTTATGCATGTCAAGTAATAGTTTTATTCTATCGTGTAATTATTTTACCGAATGTTTGGTTAGTGCTTTCCAATTGATATACACCTTAGTTATCGTCCACTGGTGTTTGTTTTCAGTTATAATTAGTGTTATCCATACTAATGCAAGTACTGTTTTTCAGGGAGATGCTGAAGCGTCCGCCACATCTACATTTCTAGATGTTCTTCAACAGCAGGAGGTATGGATACTGACAGCTCCATCGAGCGTCATCATCAGAGCTGGAATTCTTGTCGTTTGATTGTTCTACACAATGTTTCATTCGTGGTTAGCCGTTGATATGTACCTGTGCTGTCGACCCCAGGTGTGTGTTATGTTTTCACTATTGTAATCCTCACTAATGCAAGTACTATGTTTCAGGCAGTTGATGGAGCGTCAACCCCTGCACTTGATGCGGAGCCTGACATTCAAGTAATTCCAGGGGAAATGGAAGCGGGACCATGCGTATACAAATCGGCGCAACAGCTTTCGGAAGTGTGCACTACATTTGCAACATCCATACATATTCTTCAGCAGCACAAGGTATGGATACTGACAGCTCCATCATGCGTGATCATATAACGTGATTCCATTTGCTATACTTTCTTCCCTATTAACGCAAGTGCTGTGTTTCAGGGAGACGACGGAGCTTCCACTACAATCACAACATCCCATTTAGATGATGCAGATGTAAATAAATCGGAGAAATAACTCGATGAAATGTGATCATATTTAGATTTTCCTTGATTCTTTTAGACAATGCATCATTTGTGGTTATCTCTTTATATGTACCTGTGCGTTCGACCCCAAGTGTGTGTTATGTTTCCAATATTGAAAACCATACTAATGCAAGTACTGTGTTTCAGGGAGACGACGGAGCTTCCACTACAATCACAACATCCCATTTTGATGATGCAGATGTAAAGGATTCGGAGAAATAAGTCGATGAAATCTGCATATTTATATTTTCCTTGATTGTTTTAGACAATGCATCATTTGTGGTTATCTCTTTACATGTACCTGTGCCGTCGACCCCAAGTGTGTGTTATGTTTCCAATATTGAAAACCATACTAATGCAAGAACTGTGTTTCAGGGAGATGCTGATGCCTCCTCTCCAATACAACCATTCATGGCAGTCCATGCAGAGCCAGAGGTATGGATACTGACGGTTCCATCGAAATAGATCATCACAGGGCGAATACTTGTCGTTTGATTGTTGCACACAATGTTTAAATCGTGTTTGGCTATTGAGATGTACCTGTGTGTTCGTCCTCACGTGTGTTTTATGCTAATAATATTTTGATACATAGTAATGAAAGTACTATGTTTCAGGGAGACGATGGAGCCTCATTCCGTGCTGTCTATGCGGATACAGAAAATATAGTCGTTGCAGCGCAAGAGGAAGGGAGGACATGCGGAAACTAATCGGAGCTACAGCGTGCTGATGTTGAAGGTTGAGTCAAAAAAGTTGCAAAGAAAAAAAACCAAAAAAAGGTTAGTTACAAACAGTTCAGAACTTTAAAAAAATGTTTGTGCTGGGGACTATTTTATGTTTTTTTGCAGTCAATTAGACTACACTTTATCTTGTGTTTAAACTGAACATCCCTTTTCCAATCTCTCCTCTAGTTACCCGTGGGTGTCAGAGCTATACATACACAGACAGTGAAGCGAATGAGAGATGTTGCTTGCCAGACCATGTACACTATGGAGGAACTATTAATTGAGGCGAGGCATGTTCAGGCTCGAGATGCTCATGTCCAATGGCCAGAACATGAATTAACTGTGTTTGGAGAATACAGCAAAGTTGCATTGGACCATTGCTACAGTGCAACCGCACCACCACAAGAAGATGATATTGAATGTATTGAAGATAGCTCTGAAGTAGTTGCAGATCAATTCACACAATCTACACCCGCCAAAAAATTGCCACCCAAAAACATGTCGACATTGTTGTGTTCTCCCGTCAATGTTGAAGTAGCAGATGTCGAAATGACAGAGAATGAACCAGCCGCAGCATCCATAGATGCATCAGAACTTGATAGCAGCGATATTACTTTCTATCAACAATGCTTGACGCTAGGGGCGTATCAACAGGGTTGTCCGTTATATCGTCTACCCCACTCGAACCCTGAGAGTCTTCAAGCTCCCCTTCCTCCTCACCTGATGATGATGAGAAGTCCAACTTCTTCCCGCGGGATCGATGAATAGGGATCCTCCTCTTCTTGTGTAGATAAGGTCAGCTTTGGGAGGAAGCCACCGTGACCCTTTGGGAACGACTCAACGGTGACTCCCCCCCCGCAACAGACAAGTGGGCAAGGGGAAAAGCCTTGCGGCACAAAAACCCCTTCGGAGCGTAGGAAGCCGATGAAACAGAAACAAGATGAGGATCCGAATCAGCTTAATATGGAGACTGGCGAACCCAGCAGGTATGGGCTCCACAAGGTATGTTGAGAGAACGGAACAGATGGCAAGCAATGGGGGGAGGAGGAGAGCCAGGGAGAAAGAGAGATACTCAAGAGAGGCAAAGGTAAGAGAGAAGAGAAAAGAGGAACAAGCCAACCCAGCGCCCCAAGGAAGAAAAGGGTGCAAAGAGAGGAGAGAGAACGAACGGGATGAGAGTGGCAACAGGGGGAAAAAGGACAGAGGCGGAACACCGCCAAGTGAGTAAACTATGGAGCACTAGCAACAATGAGGAATCAGAAGTTGCAACGCGCCGAACCGCCAAGCGTAAACAGGTAAATACACTCGGCGGCGGCCATGATGGAAAAGACTAGACCGCTAACGACGTTTGGGAGCACAACGTGGCGGCATAGTCTGATGACCGCCATGTTTCCACCTCTTCCACAAATGCCAGGATTTTGCGGTCGTGACAGTATGCCCCCCTCGAAGGCGGGTTCCCCCCGGCTTGCTGGGATGCAATCTGTGAAACTGACGTAGTAAACGGGAAGCATGCACATGGGTCTGAGGTTCCCAGGTATCCTCAGATGAAGGATATCCTTTGCAATGAATAAGATATTCAAGGCGGCCTCTGTGGTATCGAGAATCCCGGATGTGGGAGACCTCGTATTCCTCAGAGGTAGGAGCCGGCAAAGTGTGTAGTTTGGGGGCATTCTGTTTTCTGTTTCCCGATACAAAGGGACGCAATTGAGAGGTATGAAAGGTCGGATGAATGCGGCTATGATTCTTTGGCAGCCTGAGGCGATATGCCACTGGATTGATCTTGGATAGGATTTCGAAGGGACCAATGAATCGGGGAGACAGTTTAGAAGGACGTACCCAGCGGGGCAAAAACTTGGTGGACAACATGACCTTGGAACCTCTGTCCCAGTTGGGTACAGGTCTCCGGTGTTTATCAGCTTGTAGTTTGTTTCGGGTGTTAGCCCTTAGAAGACTTTGGTTTGCAGTGTTATGGGCTTCCTTTAATTTTGCCAGAGAGGTTTCTAAGGAAGGTATGAGAGTTTCAGTCCAGAAGGTGGGTACTATAGATTGCGGATGGTACCCATAGGTACAAAAGAAAGGGCTGATACGAAGTGCGCTGTGTACAGAATTGTTATAGGTGAACTCAGCTGTGGGTAAAAGGGAAACCCAGTTATCCTGTTGTTGGTTGATGAAGCACCTCAAATACTGCTCGAGGGTCCCGTTTAATCTTTCTGTCTGACCGTTTGTGTCTGTGGGTGAAACCCGGAAGAGAGTGCCCTTTCGATACCCAGCAGTTTGCACAAGGCAGTCCAGAATTTTGAGGTGTATTGGCTCCCACGGTCAGACACAATCTTTTTGGGAAAGCCATGCAACCTGAAGATATCTTTCATGAAGACTTCTGCCATAAGGGAGGCCGAAGGTAACCTGGGTAAGGGGGAAAAATGAGCCAGTTTCGAGAAAGAGTCCACTGTTACCATGATACAGGTACAGCCCTGGAAAGCGGTAGATCTACGATGAAATCAGTAGATATATGCTTCCAAGGGCCTGAAGGAATAGAGTCTTGTTGGAGCAGGCCAAGAGGACTTCGAGTGGAATGTTTATTTTGCATACAGGACAGACAGGTCTGGATATAAGCCTGGGTATCGGTTTGCATACTGGGCCAATAACAAGACCTCTGCAGCAATTCCAAAGTTCCTCGTAAGCCTCTATGCCCAGCCACCTTAGTGTCGTGACACCACTGGAGAGCTTGTAATCTGAGATCTTGTGAAGGAAGGATAAGCCTCCCTCGAGTGAAGTACAGACCGTCCCTCTGATCCACCGGAGTTCTCCCCACATGCAAGAGTGATTCTTCTGGGGAAAGGGATCTTTCCCTCACTTCTTCCAAGAAAGATGATACAGCGGATATGATCTTGATATGAGGAAACATGAGCTCTTTCTTATTTCCCGGAGAGGTCTCATCTCTGCGAGACAAAGCGTCAGCAACCTGGTTTTGGGTACCAGGTATGTATGTAATAAGAAAATGGAACTGTGCAAAGAAATGTGCCCATCGGGCTTGCCTGGTGTTATAACACTCTTGTTGACGTAGGATCTGTAGGTTTTTGTGATCAGTCCGTATCAGGAATGGGTGTAAGCTTCCTTGAAGCAGGTGCCTCCATTCTAGACAAGCCAATTTCATAGCTAAGAGTTCTTTTTCTATGACTGAGTAGTTCAGCTGACTAAGGTTCAGAGTCTTGGAAAAATAGGCAATGGGATGTTCTTTGCCCTGAATGGATTGTAGGAGAACGGCGCCTACCGCACCAGCGGAGGCGTCGGTCTCAAGTAGAAAAGGTAGCAGTTGGTCAGGCTGTCTTAGAATGGGGGCAGAACAGAACCTTCTTTTCAGACAGACGAAACTCTCCTCGGCTTCCTTGGACCAGCGAAAAGGCATGGAGGATTTCTTTAGTAAGGAGGTGATAGGCAGAGTGAGTCTGGAAAATTCGGGAATAAACTTCCGGTAGACGTTTGCCAGGCCCAAAAATCTTTGAATCTCCTTGACAGATGAAGGGGAGGGCCAGGCTAGAATGGCTTCGACCTTCTTAGGATCCATGGTGATCCCTTCACTCGACAAAATAAACCCCAGATAGGAGACGGTGGATTTGGCGAAAGCACATTTTTCCGGCTTGACCAACAAATGATGTTGCTGTAGCCTGTGTAATACTTCTTTCACATGTCGGGTATGCTCTTCGGTCTGACGGGAGTATACCAGAATATCGTCTAAGTAGACCACGGTGTTTTGGCCCAACAGATCAGAAAATATGCGGTCCATAAACCTTTGAAAGATCGAGGGAGCATTGACCAGTCCGAACAGCATAACCTGATATTCAAATAGCCCATAGGGAGTGCGGAAAGCCATCTTCCATTCGTCGCCGGTCCTGATGCGGAGCAAATGATAAGCATTACGTAGGTCGAGTTTGGAAAAAACAACCGAGCCTTGGACAGCCTCCAGAATCTCTGAGATGATAGGCATAGGATACCGGTCCTTGATGGTGAGTTGGTTAAGGCCTCTGTAATCGATGCAGGGTCTTAGGTCCTGGGAGTCCCTCTTGGGAATGAAGAAGAGAGATGCTACTGCTTGTGATCTGGATGGTCGGATAAGTCCGTTGGCTAAGTTGTCATCTAAGTAGCGTCTAAGGACTTCCTTTTCAGACAGGGAAAGAGGATACATCCTGCAGAACGGAACCAGAGCCTGAGGGACTAGGTCTATCCTACAGGCCGATGAGGAGGAAGTTCCATGGGTTGTTGGTTTTGAAACACGCTAGCGTATTCCTGAAGACAGGCTGGGATACAATGGATCGTGCTCCTCTCCGGGGCACACACCATCTTGACACTTTCGAATGAGGGACCTGGAAGGCACTTCTCCTGGCATTAAGCAGAACGAAAGGTTAGAAGATTCACAGACCAATCTATGGTAGGGTTATGTCGTCGGAGCCAACCAATCCCCAATATGACTGGGAAATGAGCTGCGCGGATGATATCGAAGTTCAGTACTTCAGTATGTTGTTGAATGGATACCCGTACCTCCTCTGTGGTGTGGGTGATAAGGCTGGAACATAGAGGGGTACCATCTACACCCTCTCCCTTCTGATCTTCCTTCTTGGCTATCCTGCGAAGGCCTACCTTGTCGGCCCACAAGGTGTCCAGGAAGTTCCCTGCTGCTCCACAATCAAGCAGGGCCAGGGTCTCGATTTCCTTTCCTCTGAATTGAAGCTGGATAGATACCACCATTAAACGTTTGTCTTCCGAGGGTTGGGCTGAAGTAACAGAAAGAGTAACATAGGAACTGGGGAAAGCCCCTCGGTAGTCCGTCCTGCCAACTACCGAGGGCGTTCGTTTCCCTGACGTCTGGGGTACATCTGGGCAGTCTCTCAAGAGGTGAGTGGGGGAGCCACAGTAAAGGCAAAGGTTGCCCTCCCTTCTCCTCTTCTTTTCTTCCGCTGTCAAGGGAGCTCTGGTAGTTCCTACTTGCATAGGTTCTTCCCGGGAGGATGGACGAGTGGCAGGTGAGGAGGTCGAAGGGTGAGTCTCTAGATAAGAACTAGAGTTACGGGTCTTTCCCTTTTCATTCTTCCGTTCAGTCAACCTGAAATCTATCCGTACAACCGCCTTGATGAGATCTGAGAAAGAATCGGGGCGAGGGATCCTCTCAAGCTCGTCCTTCAGCTCTTCGCGCAAGCCCCTCCTGAAGATGGTGTATTGAGCCTCTTCTTGCCAGCCTGCTTCTGCAGTTAGTCTCTTGAAGGAGGATATGTAAGTGAGTAGGTCAGAACTACCCTGACGAACATCCAACAGGTCTTTGCTAGCCAGATGAGCGCTTTCAGTGCAAAGAAACGTCTGCTTGAGAAGATCCTTGAATGCTACAAAGTTCTGTAGCACTGGGTCGGACTGGGACACCAATGGGGTAGCCCACGCTAGGGCATTACCAGTCATGTGTGTGATCATAAACCCCACTTTAGCGTGATCAGAGGAAAAGGTGTTCAGTCTGAAAGCGAAAATGGATATTACAGGCTTCCAGGAATTCTTTGACTTTCTTATCCGATCCATTGAATTTGCCTGACAGTAAAGGCAAAGGGGGTAGATCTGTGACTTGCTGTTCTCTGGCGGTAACTCTCTGTTGGAGAGCGCTATTGGCAGTCTGAAGAGCTTGAACTTCCAGGTTTAAGTTTTGTACTGCTGCGACCAATTCTTGAAGTTGCTGGGGAGTTGCCATGTCGGTATCTTGGCATTGCAAGCTATTAACAATGCTTGACGCTAGGGGCGTGTCAACAGGGTTATCCGTTATATCGTCCACCCCACTCGAACCCTGAAAGTCTTCAAGCTCCCCTTCCTCCTCAACTGATGATGATGAGAAGTCCAACTTCTTCCCGCGGGATCGATGAATAGGGATCCTCCTCTTCTTGTGTAGATAAGGTCGGCCTCGGGAGGAAGCCACCGTGACCCTTTGGGAATGACTCAACGGTGACTCCCCCCCGCAACAGACAAGCGGGCAAGGGGAAAAGCCTTGCGGCACAAAAACCCCTTCGGAGCGTAGGAAGCCGATGAAACAGAAACAAGATGAGGATCCGAATCAGCTGAATATGGAGACTGGCGAACCCGGCAGGTATGGGCTCCACAAGGTATGTTGAGAAAACGGAACAGATGGAAAGCAATGGGGGGAAGAGGAGAGCCAGGGAGAAAGAGAGATACTCAAGAGAGGCAAAGATAAGAGAGAAGAGAAAAGAGGAACGAGCCAACCCAGCACCCCAAGGAAGAAAAGGGCGCAAAGAGAGGAGAGAGAGCGAACGGGACGAGAGTGGCAACAGGGGAAAAAAGGACAGAGGTGGAACACCGCCAAGCGAGTAAACTACGGAGCGCTAGCAACAATGAGGAATCAGAAGTTGCAACGTGCCGAACCGCCGAGCGTAAACAGGTAAATACACTCGGCGGCGGCCATGATGGAAAAGACTAGACCGCTAATGACGTTTGGGAGCACAACGTGGCGGCACAGTCTGACGACCGCCATGTTTCCACCTCTTCCACAAACGCGAGGAACTTGCAGTCGTGACACTTTCCAATATGTTGAAATCTCTGCAACGTCACAGGCCGAAACAACGTTGACGCAGGATGACAGTCTCATGAAAGAGAGCAAATACCTTGTATTCGACAGTTGTTTGATGGAAATTATAAGTATGCTGAAATGTGGGCATTTAGTTAGAGGGAAAGTATGTGGGAAGCCATTGATTAATGTAACTCGTCAAATAAAAGGCAGTAACGTCAAAATAAATGCCGCCTGACGATTAAATCATCGGTTCTCATGGTCTGCACAAACGATGCTGAGGAAAATGCCAGCAGGCAATCTACTGTGTGCAGCTGCATCACTTTTTAGTGGCTCCAGTTTTAGAAAGTTAGAGGCTTTCTTTCAGTTTGTGGGACTCCATTTCATTTCTAAATCGCTGTACTACATATACCAACGTGATTATCTGTTTCCGCCCATTAGTGATGCTTGGAAAATTGAACAATTGTCTCTAGCAAGTACATTCGAAGGGAAACGTTTCAGGCTATCCGGCGATGGACAGTGCGACAGCCCTAGATTTTCTGCCAAGTACTGCACCTACCACTTTCAGGACATGGATAGTAAGAAAATTGTGAGTTCGGTGGTCGTGCAGGTAACACAATGTACATCCTCAGTGGCCATGAAACTAGGATTTATAAAATCAGTGGAATATCTACAATCAAGGGGAATACACATCGACCTCATAGCCACGAACAGACACGTTTCAATTGCCAAGACAATGAGAGAGCAGTTCCCGCTTATTAATCATCAATTTGACGTATGGCATCTTGCTAAATCAATCAGTAAGAAAATCTCGGCTGCAGGAAAAAAAAAGGTTTTGAAAGTATTTTGCAGTGGTCCCAGTCTATCACCAACCATCTTTGGTGGAGCTCAAAAACTTGTGAAGGGTCAGTGGAAATACTACTTGAAAAATGGCGGTCACTGATGTACCACTGTACCAACGTTCACCGCTGGTCAGAAAACCTACATTTCCACCAATGTGAACATGACACTTTGTCCCCAGAGGAGGCAAGGAAGAAGAAGTGGTTGATTCCATCTTCACCGACACACAAAGCCATTGAGAAGATTGTTTTCAACAAAACTCTATCAAGAGATTTGAGAGGACTGACAGAATTCTGTCACACAGGAGATTTGGAGGTGTTCCACAATATGTGCCTAAAGTACAGGCCAAAGCACTTGCATTTTAGCTTTCAGGGCATGAAACATCGCACTCTACTAGCGGTCTTGGCCCATAACAGCAATGTCAGACGTGAACAATCTAGGACTAGGGGTAAAAGAAGGATGCCTCGCTACACTAAGGTGTTTTCAAAATGAAGCAAGCAATGGGTGATCAAACCAGTCTATGATGAAATGCAGTTCGACTTTGTGAAAGGCATTATTGTTGCTGTGTTAGAGAAGCACAGATATGGAATTTTGGACGTTTCTGTGCAGAGCAGTGATCCATTGCCACCGAACATTGCAACTGTGCCATGTCCGCCAGAAGCACAGCTGGTTGTGAAGTACAAATCCCGGTTTAAATAATTGCAATACGATTGTCTTTTTGTAAATAAATGTTATTGTACAGTGTACCTGTAACCCTAACCCCTACCTCCACCATCATGGGTGGCGAACAAGCTGGGTGTCATCTTTGAATTCTCTCTATTCACCTCATATATGTGTATGTATATATTTTTCTCATGTAAATGTAAATGCAGCGCACTGTTGCGCACTGTTAACGGAGGGGAGGCTTGCGTATTGCAAATAATAAAACAAACAAACAATAAATCTCACTTTTAACTCAACTCCTGTGGTACTTTATACTTTCTCTGACCTGCCGCCAAAAATTAAATGTCTCCATAGTTATGATTCTTTGGGGTTTCAAAGCTCGCAGACAACGGGACAAAATTGGGGGCCTTAGAACGCGCCAAGCGGGCCGTGGCATTTGGGAGAGAAGCCAGTTCGCATTTGCACATTGTGGCGCACTACATAGAGGGATTCTAAACTTCAAGTTCTCACAGATGCCTTTACTACGGGATGTTGCAAATAAAGAATGCGAAGGACAGCGGCTTTGATTTTCAGCTCGCACCCAGAAGAGGCCCACAAGTCGCACTGGAAGTATAAGGGTCTATTGTTTTTTGACCTTGAGACAGGGACCATGCCGAAAGAACTTCATTTGAAGGGGGTGCGCAATAACGTAAGAGACGATAAGGCAGAACATTCAGAAACTAGACCGAGTTTCATTTTAGTTCAGTATATGAAAAATCGTTGTCAAGAGCACGGTCGGATTTACAGACTGCATTACGCAGAGACACAATGGAAATTTCAAATATAATGTGAATAAATCTTTAGACGCTTTTATACCGGAATGAAGAATTAATGAATGGATGCATGAATAAATGAATGAATGAAGAGCTAGGAAAAGCAAGGAAAACGTATTTGTAGTGGGCACATGGGCATGCAGGTCCACAGGTCTCACCGATCTCGGTCCTTGGCCCAGCCACTTTTCCCTGCACTGCCTACCTGCACTACGGGTCTGTCTCTGTATCCTTCAGCCCCTTCTCCCGGCATTTACCTTGCACTTGCCACCAGCTGGCCCTATTATTTATCTTGTATTCTACTAACCATGTACAGCACTTTTACCCCCCTCCCTCCTTCTCCTTGCGTGATCTGAAAGACACCTGGCCTAGTAGGATCGTTGTCTGTCTGCCCTTGTTCCCCCCCTGCCTTGTCGCGCCTTGAAACACTTGTGTATAGGCGCGTTACAAATGCCATATCATATATCATATCATTCCACACGCATGTAGACTAATTGTCGTTTCTCATTGTGTGTTGGCCTCTATTTATTTCGTTACTTTTCACATTGATTTTAGAGCCGAACATACTCCATTGAACTATCCTTGCAAGCAAATAGTTTCTGATCGGTGAAGGCAAGCGTCCCCAACCAGCACGATCCTCCCCGCAATGAGAGACAATGAAGGACTCTCCCAAGTTCGGAATAAAGCCAAGACAGAGTGCGGGTGAGCTTAAATGGGAGTTTATCAATCAGAATAGGGCATGCAAAGAACTCTGCAAACTCCGAGAGCGCTCTGTCTGACAATAGCAAAGACAGGCGTATATATTTACAAAACACGTCATCAGAACCTACATACTATAAGGGGCACAAGTTCAATGGGATTGGGTGGTGATGACTAGCTATAGGCGCTGCTGCGATGTGGTTGGCTTTGGCAGGAGGACGTCACTGGTCAGCCTCGTGGGTTGGGCTGGGCCTGGCGGGTCGGCTGAGTTCATCCGGGCGGTGTTGTTGTGCCATTGTGGCCAGTGTCAGAGATGAATGTCTTTTCCTGACTTATTTGCCCTCGGCCATGCACACCGCAGTCATTCAGTCATTACAATATTATCTTCTTTAGTAAATCTTCCAATAGGTTATTCTACAGGTTAATGCAACACAGGAGGAATGCACCTTGTGAGGGGTCTGATGGTCATTCGTCAGGGCATGGTTACCAGCGTCCTGTTGACCGGAGCCATAGGTTGAGGGGCTAAGCTTCAGGGCATGGGACGGGCGGTACATGCCTCCCTATCTTGTTAGATGTTGTTATGAATGTGCCGCTGTGTGTTGCCACAGTATTGGGTGTCCTGATTGCACAGGGCCATAAGTCCGGTGGGTTGTGGGGTTTACGAGGGGGCGCCTTTGGAATTGTGTATTCAGGCAGAGGTTTACTGCTGTGCTGTAAATAATGCAGGAGGCGGGCCGTGGCCTTGGGTGCTGCAGAGGGGACTACAAATCTTTGAAGCGGCTCCAGTCTGGTTGGGGGAGGTGGAGCAGCGCGGCGCGGGCCTCTGTTCTCTTGTTTGGCAGTCTTTGCAGGGTGGGAGGGGGAATGGCCTTGCATATATTCATAAAAAGGTATCTTCCTCGTGTGTTGCCGACTTTGGGTAAAAACATCACAAACATTTGAACACTCTATAATACTTATTTGAATCACTCGGAAACGTACATTTCAATTTTACTAAATGTGTCTCAAATATAGCCAGTCTGAGAACCTTATTTGTACACTATGTTTTACCAATCACAGCATTTAGTTATATGCATATACATTTTACAGTAAGTGAGGTAGTAGCGAGGTTGGTGGAGCACATAGAAAATGGCTCACCACTGTACGTGGCGGTAGTAGCACATAAGGGGCTTAGACATATACGCATGACAAGTGTATTTGCGCGCGTCCTTCACATGAGCCCTCTGTATGATTACATTCGCCTTCCCTTGTACTCTAGCAGCATTAGTTCGGTTGATTGTGCAGGTCCACGGGGTGTAAACTTCTCATAGATGCACATAATGAACAGTCCCCTGGAAGGCTTCTTAATTGTTAGCACCCAACTGCAGTGGTGGGGGTTCTTTATTGCTATCATCAGGTGAGCATGCATTCTACCATGTTTATATATTTTACAGGCACCCTTAATGGAAGAAGCTTTGTGGAGAAATACACATTTTACAAATAGTCCTGACATTAATATTTGGGAGTTTTCTGCTTTCATCCGATGACCATGTTACAGTTCCCTCCATCACCCAGGTCTTGCTGACCGGGTCATGCTGGGGGCAATGATGCACTGCGGAAGGTGAAATGTTACAATGTTAATGTCTTACGCTAGCTCATGTCCGTCTTGTTCGTGGGAACGGGCTCACAGCGGATCTGCCAGGGTGCTGCGGCAACAGGGATAACTGAAACTCTCCGAGGGTGGGGGCCGCGCTACAGTGCGCTGAGCTCACACCATCTTTATTAGACAAAATGGTTTCTGAGGCCTAGCTAAGTTCAATACGTGTGGGCAATGTCTTCAGCAGGTGAGCCATCCACCACCTGGGCCCTGGTGGTATGGAGGGGACGCCCGATGAGCCATGGCCCTCACCTGGGGTGGGGATGTAGGCAAGGGGGGGTCTTTTTGGACCACTCCTCCCCTACATTTCCCCCCTTTCGTTACTTAAGTAACGAATACTTTAAGACTTCCAGTCTCCTACATTCTGCTTCGTCCATCACTGCCTCATCCCATGCAGGTGTGCCTTTTATGGGCATCCATGCTCTGCACACCCCCCTTAAGCTCTCCCCTCTTCTGGCATACTCATCTGGGGTACAAGTCAGGTATATACATCCGCCATCTCCCGCCAAATCTACCCACACCTCCTGGTACCATTCTAGTACACGGGGCTCTCTAGTGGTGGTGTGCCACGCCTCATCTATGATATCCTTGTCGTGATAGATAGGCACTAGCTGATATCTTGGTGTGTCATCTGTTCCTGTTTGTACATGCACTTCCTGCATGTTTTGCATGGTACCACGGGTGTTGCCCATTGTCACCATCATCATTGCACCATTCGGTACTGCGTTAGCACAACATCGAAGACCCACCTGGCACAGGCAAAAAATTAGAAGGAGGAGTACCACAGCTGGCATCAAAAATTTCACAGTTGTTCCAAGCCATGAGGGGACCCAGGAGAAGATGTTATCGAACCACGTGCTGTCTTCTGCTCCACCTTCCATTTTCATTTTTTCTCCTAGGTTGTGGACTGCTTCGATCACATGGGACAGGGAGCCGTTCTCTGCGTCTTCAGAAGGTACGAAAGTGCAGCAGGCACTTCCGATTTTTCGGCAAACACCTCCATCCATTGCCGTCAACAGGTCCAAGACATACCTGTTTTGCATGGTCATCAGCCGCAAAGCTCTTAGTTCCACCTTGATTACGTTGAACCCTTCTTCAGTGTCGTTTGCCAGCTGAATCAATTCCCAGCGTGTTATCTGGAGCCATTTTGCGTTTGCTCTTGCTTGGACACTTGAGATGAGTGAGGCAAAGAATGTTTCTGCGGAGCTAAATAATCAATATCTGTCTGGGATCTGAGCCAACAGTTCTGATGATGCCTTTGATATGTAGTTTGATGCTCGTCTGTTACGGGTCAGCACCTCTTCCTTGCTCCCGGAAGACAGGACATACATTTGTGACTCCGCAGTCGGTTGGGCCGCTCTCTGTTGTATGCGTTCCTGTGTCCTTTTGCTCCCATCGATGTGGCTTTCTGGTATTACCATTAGGGCTGAGTGCAGAGTGGCCATTGAGCAGCTGCCACTCCATGACGGGGGGAGGTGCAGGTATGCCTGGTTGCCGCAGACCCAGTACGTGTCCATCAGGGCCGCTGTCCCTTTTTTCAGATCTGGGATGGTGAGGGTCTTGCTACAGTTCTTGTTTGCCCCCATGGAGGTTTTCCCCTCTCCTTTAAAACATAGTTCATAGTCTACTTCGTTCTGTAGTTTGAAGGGTTTTTCAATGGCGGTTACCCAAGTTAGTTTTGAAATGTGTTCCTTCCATACTGGTGTGCATGTTTCTTCTATCCATTGCAATTTCTCTGGTGCCACACCTCTCAGTGCTTCAGCTTTACACATTACTTCTTCATCCTTCCACTTGTTGTCCGAAAAAAGTGTCCCTTGTATTACAAAAAAGGGTTCCTCCAGACATATCACCCCTGCCGTCCTTGGATAGCAAGTTTTCTCGTTCTGCAGCATTCTAAAAGTAACTTTGTGTGCCTGGAAGGTGTTCTTAATCCTGCATAACGTGAGATGAAGGAGACATTGGGTGTCTATAATTGGCAACTCTTTGGGTAGCAATACTTTGGGTGTACCTGAAGCATGAGGAATGAGGGAGCAGACATAACAGCTCTCATTTGTTGTTTGTTTCGCTGTGGCACTCATATCCGCATACCATTTATTTGTCTGGTGGGGGTGTCGTGGGTCTTCCATTTTATCCAGTCCTAACCCATAGTACTCATCATACTTCCTCCTCCCTGCTTCCCTTTTTCGTCTGTTATTCTTGTTCCTCATGTACTTCCCAGCCTCCTGGGCGAGGGACAAAATAGACCCCCCTTTCTCATTCCCGCCCCCCTTGGCCCATGCATCATATAATATTTCGTGTGTTGCTAGCATCTTTTCCTTTTCGTCCTTGACGTTATCTTGCAGGTCGTTTAATATGGGGGCAGGTTGGCTGGTGGGGGCGTTATACAACCACGATATGGCAGACGGGTTTCGGTCATTTAAACTGCGAGCATTGTACTTAGACATCTTTGGCGGAGACACTGTGCTATTTTGCATTCCACCCTGTAGCCCTTTCTTTTCTGATATGACAGCATTGGATGGTGTGGTATGATAACCTCATACAAGTTTAGTTCCGTCCCATACCAAAAAATCACCTTCCCTAGTATTGACACTTGCAGTTGTATTGGTCCCAATAGTGCTGTTAATCCCTCCAACCCTCGTTCATCTCGATAGAGATGAACGCTATAAACCAATATGTAACCAGGCCAAACATTATTATAAAAAACAATGTAATGCACACAGATAATCCACATTCATACGAATATCTGCATCTCTCATTTAATAATTCTCTCACTCTACTAAATCTATCCGTTGCAGGCTGCCCGTTAGATGCCATGGTAGCTCCTGTTTGAGATATAAAAGTGCATTAAGTGCATGCATGTAAACATTTTGTTGGCACTATCAGTGCCAATATATATTGACAGGGAACGGAAGCGGGTAGGGTTTGTAGGAACCGGGATGCACAGACAAGGGTGTAAAACACTTCATAATTTGTTCACTTCATTAATTACATATAAGTCCACAAGACAAAAAGGAAAAAAACGTTTTTTTTTTTTTTTTCATTAATATCTTAAAAATGCAAGTATACTTATCAGCCATTTGCCCATTCAGGTGCATTACTGTCACACACACACACAAGCTCATATTCAGACATTCTGCTCAGTTGCATTGTTTGCTGTTGTCTGTGCCTCCTCATCTACCTCCTCCTGCACATTACTATATGCTTTTCGTACATCTGTCAAGTGTACCCAATATTTCAGGCCCTTTACTTTTACTGCCGTGGGCGTGCAGAACACTACCTCGTATGGGCCATGGAACCGTGGTGCATTCCATCGACGCACAAAACTCCTGACATAAATTAATTCGCCCGGCACCAGCTGTAGCTGTTTTCAGGCTCCGTGACAGACCCTGTTATGTTGCCCTCCTCTCTAGTGAAGGGTGGAGAGAGCTGCTTTGATATTGCCCGCGCTGCCCTTGTTAATTTCTTCAAATAGTCTGTGAACTCTTCTCCCAATATCGCGGCGCTCCTGTGTGCATCTGATTGTTCGCGCAGTGGGGAGTGTGCTGTGTACATTCGTCTCCCAGTCACGATCTCGTGCGGGGACAAATGGTGGTCTTTGCTTGGCTGATTTCTCAGCTCAAATAGCGCAAGGGGCAGACAGTAAATCCAGTTCTTTTTCAATGAAAAGCATAGTTTTGATAACCTTCCTTTTAACAGTCTGTTCATCTTTTCCACTACGCCATTACTTTGAGGATGATAAATCGAACACAATTTATGTTTTATTCCCAATAATGTAGTAACTTCCTTGAAAAGCTCATTTACAAAGTGAGTGCCGTTATCCAAGCGAATCACGTCACAAATTCCCCAGAGCGGGAACACTTCCCTCACTAGGAACTTTGCAGCACTTTTGGCATCAGGTCGTGCACATGGGCCTGCTTCTACCCACCTTGAGAATGGGCATACAACCACGATCATGTAACATGCCCCATTACACCTTTCTCCCATGTCCGCGTAGTCAATATGTAGCTCTCTGAATGGGCCAATGGGTTTTGGAATTGTTCCCCGGAGCGTGCGTAATGTCATTCCTGAATTGTATATCTGACATGTTGTGCATTCCAGCGTCAATCGAGATACGTGCTCCTGGAGACAGGGCACGAACCAATCTTCCTGTATTTCTGCTGCGATGTGCTGTTTGGTATTGTGTGCAGGGAAGTGTAGTTGTTGAAACGCAATTTCCAATAACTTGATTGGCATTACCACTTTCCCTGAGTTGTTTTGTCGCCACAGTAAGTCTGTCGCCGACTTGCTGCACTCTGTTTTGTCCACATCAATTTTTCGTCTGCACTAGCTCCTTCCTGTAATTCTAGTATTTGTGATGTAGGCATCATGTTGTAGCCTTCTGGGAGCTCTTCGTTTGTCCTGTGCTGTAGCATGTACTCACCTGCTTCATATTTCTGAAAATAGGAAGCTTCCTTGGCGGCAGCGTCCGCTGCCGCGTTTCCCAAAGACACAACATCTGTGTTGGATGTATGTGCTTGGCACTTCACTATCGCTACCGCTGTGGGGTCTTGTAGGGCCTCACTTAATTCTTTCAGCAATTCTGCATGCTGTACTGGTGTTCCGTCTGCCCGTCGAAATCCCCTCTGCCCCCATCTTGCTAGACCTCCATGTACTGTCGTCGTCATGTAAGCTGAGTCCGTATATATTGTCACTGCGCAACCCTTTGCTGCATGTAGTGCTTCTATGAGCGCAATCAGTTCTGCTGCTTGTGCGGAGTAATGTGATGGGAGGCGGTACTGTACTAGCGTTTCATACTCACCGTCTTCTAGCCTCACCACTGCCATACCAACATGTTTCTCCCCCGTGTCCACGTCAATCGATGCAGACCCATCCACGAAGTACACTTCCCCCTCGCTCAGAGCGTTCTCATACACCACTGTGTCCTCCCCTCTTTCTCCTGTGTAAGTTGCACAATCGTGGTCCTGCATGTCCTCTAGTGTGCACGCTTCTGTAATGAATGTTGCGGGGTTCACTGTCTTGCATCTCACCACATGGATATTGGCGCTAGACAATATGATCTCATAGGCTGTTGCCCGCTGTGTTGTCAGTGTGCTTTTTGACCTCTCAAGTATTGCAAATAATGAATGTTCCACAAACAATGTCACAGGGCATCCCATTACTATTGTGGCACTTTTCTCAATTGCGAACGCGGCTGCAGCGAGTGATTGCTCGCACGCGAAATGGCCTTGCATCACGGCATCTAAAGTACCACTATAGTAAGCCAAAGGCTTGTGTCCTAGGGACGTCTTTTGTGTCAGTACAGCTGTCATGAGTGTTCCCTTGCAGTGTGAGAATAGGTAAAACTTGCGTCCATAATCAGGATTTGCTAGTACTGGAGCGCTTGAAATTAACTCTTTTAATGATTTAAATGACGCACTCATTTCTTCTGACCATTCTATTTTTTTATTTTCCTGTTGTGCTTCCTTGAGTGCTTGTAGTAGGGGTCTCGTGTATGCTGCATAGTCTAATATCCATGCTCGGCAATAGTTGCACATTCCCAAGAATTTCTGCATGTCTTTCACTGTTGTGGGTTCTCCTACTAATCTTATTACTTCTACCCTGTCGGGGATTATTCTTTTTCCATCTTTTGATATTAGCTGTCCCAAGTATAAGACCTCTGTCAGGCAGTACTGTAGCTTTTCCTTGTCTACCTTGTACCCCTTATTGGCCAATAGAGTCAGGAGTATTGTTGAATCCTTTCTGCATGTTTCTTCGTCTTGTGCACACACTAGTAGATCGTCTACGTACTGAATGATCGTGCTCTCAACTGATGGGTTTCCCAAGTTTTCATGCAGTATGCGGTTGAATATGCTTGGGCTCTCACAGTATCCCTGCGGTAATCTGCAGTGTTCATATCTCTTTCCCCCTAGTGTGAATGCTGTCAGGTATCTACTCTCTTCGGCCAGGGGGATTGAGAAAAATGCATTTTTCAAGTCCACTACTGTGAAATGTGATGCCGTTTTTGGGATGCTGCATAATATTGAAGCAGGGTTCGGGACCAAAGGGAACTCTTTCTGAATTACATCATTTAGGGGGCATAAATCCTGTATCATCCTCCAAGACCCTCCCTTTGCTTTTTTGATTGGATAAATACATGTGTTACATGGGGAGTTTGAAGGCACTATTATCCCTTGTGCTAGTAGTGCATGTATTGTCTCTTTTATCCCTTCTTCAGCTTCACGGGACAATGGATACTGTTTCACGCGGGGTAGAATTGCTCCTTGCTTTAGTTTTATTATCACAGGTTGTACTCCATGCAACAGCCCTACATCATGGGGGCCTGTCGTCCACAAACTATTTGGTACGAGCCTCATGTCGTCATCGAAGAATGACGGCGGTGCTCCTACCACTGCCATCAGCTGAACTGGGATTTCCCTTGCTTGAATCAAAATATCACAGGGCATCGCTATTTCCATTACAATTTCACCATCCCCCTCTGCATCTGAAAAGAGATCCTCAACTGTTAAGTCTCTTAGGGCGATGTTGGCATTCGTGCACAGTACTGTACGCCACTCACATCCTTCCATATCTATTCCAATCACAGCAATCCTTTTCGCTGATACCTGTACCGCGTGCAAGTCTAATGATACCACTGATCCTGGTGCTGTGTCGGGGCACACTATGGGGCGAAAGAGGAATTCTGCTGGAATCCTCCAGTCCATTCCCCTCAGCTCTGGAATTAGGAGGGCCAATGTCTTTAGCCCTTCAACAAACATCTCCTCGTTTTCCGGCAACCCTCGTACTTCTTGTGTAGTCGTGCGGGCTTGTACTACCAACATTGCACGCAATGGGCATATTCCGGGTGTTGAACACACTAACAGGGTAATTCATAGAATTTCGCAGAAAAGTGTCGCAAGCGGCTGGCGCAGAGTGTCCGCGTGCGATTGTCTGCGCCAGGCACGTGCGCTAAAACCGATTTCCGCGCACAGCGTATTCATGGATTTTAGGCTCCCAAACCAGCCGTGGCGCAGAGTATCGAGCGACCCTGCAGCAGCGCCAGTAACGCCCCCAAGAACGCCCTCGCGCAAGGAAAAGCCATCAAAATCGCTAAATCATCGCAAAGGGCTGCGCTAACCCTGGACCAGTTTACAGGGCTGCCAAACAAGGAACGCAAAGCGGGTAACGTTCATATCAGGGGTACGCGGGACGTTTTACACGCGATTAGCCAGGGTACGTGTATTACAGGGGTACGCGTGAAGTTTAACACGCGATTGGCCAGGGTACGTGCATTAGAGGGGTACGCGTGAAGTTATACACGCAATTAGCCAGGGCACGTGTATTACAGGGGTACGCGGGAATTATCACACGCGATTTGGCTGGGTAGATGTATTACAGGGGTACACGGGAAGTTTTACACGCGATTTGGCTGGGTACGTGTATTACAGGGGTGCGCTGGAATTATCACACGCGATTTGGCCAGGTACGTGTATTACAGGGGTGCGCGGGAATTATCACACGCGATTTGGCTGGGTACGTGTATTACAGGGGTGCGTGGGAAGTTACACACGCGATTAGGCTGGGTGGGTCCTCACAGGTGTTCCCTGTACACCCTCCACGGCCCCTGCAGGCAGCCCACAAAACAGGGGACTACCCTGCACACCTGCTCATGTCACCCACCACCCCCACCCCCCACCATCCAGGGGCACCCTCCACCAGGCCCCCACTCATGCCCGACTCATGTCTCCCACCACCCCCACCCCCCAGCACTGTGGGGCACCTGCCAGCAGGCCCCAACCCAAGTCATCCACCACCCCCACCCCCCAGCCAACAGGGGCAGCCTCCACCAGGCCCCCACTCATGTCTCCCACCACCCCCACCCCCCAGCAGTGCAGGGGCACCCTCCACCAGGCCCCCACTCATGTCCCCTATCACCCCACCCCCCAGCAGTGCAGGGGCACCCTCCACCAGGCCCCCACTCATGTCCCCTATCACCCCCACCCCCCAGCCACCAGGGGAAGCCTCCACCAGGCGCCCCCCATGTCCCCCTGCACCCCCACCCCCCAGCCACCAGGGGAAGCCTCCACCAGGCCCCCACCCATGTCTACCACCCTTCCCACCCCCCAGCAGTGCAGGGGCACCCTCCACCAGGCCCCCACTCATGTCTCCCAGCGTGCTACGTGTATTTCAGGGGTGCGCGGGAAGTCCCACTCGCGAATAGCCTGGGCGCGTGTATTTCAGGGGTGCGCGGGAAGTTTTACATGCGACTTCAGCAGGGTACGTGTATTTCAGGTATGCGCGGGAATTCTCACACGCGATTTGGCTTGGTACGTGTATTACAGGGGTGCGTGGGAAGTTACACACGCGATTAGGCTGGGTGGGTCCTCACAGGTGTTCCCTGTACACCCTCCACGGCCCCTGCAGGCAGCCCACAAAACAGGGGACTACCCTGCACACCTGCTCATGTCACCCACCACCCCCACCATCCAGGGGCACCCTCCACCAGGCCCTCACTCATGTCCCCTATCACCCCCACCCCCCAGCCACCAGGGGAAGCCTCCACCAGGCGCCCACCCATGTCCCCCTGCACCCCCACCCCCCAGCCACCAGGGGAAGCCTCCACCAGGCCCCCACCCATGTCTACCACCCTTCCCACCCCCCAGCAGTGCAGGGGCACCCACCACCAGGCCCCCACTCATGTCTCCCAGCGTGCTACGTGTATTTCAGGGGTGCGCGGGAAGTCCCACTCGCGAATAGCCTGGGCGCGTGTATTTCAGGGGTGCGCGGGAAGTTCCACACGCGAATAGCCTGGGCGCATGCATTTCAGGGGTGCGCGGGAAGTTTTACATGCGACTTCAGCAGGGTACGTGTATTTCAGGTATGCGCGGGAATTCTCACACGCGATTTGGCTTGGTACGTGTATTACAGGGGTGCGTGGGAAGTTACACACGCGATTAGGCTGGGTGGGTCCTCACAGGTGTTCCCTGTACACCCTCCACGGCCCCTGCAGGCAGCCCACGAAACAGGGGACTACCCTGCACACCTGCTCATGTCACCCACCACCCCCACCCCCCACCATCCAGGGGCACCCTCCACCAGGCCCCCACTCATGTCCCCTATCACCCCCACCCCCCAGCCACCAGGGGAAGCCTCCACCAGGCGCCCACCCATGTCCCCCTGCACCCCCACCCCCCAGCCACCAGGGGAAGCCTCCACCAGGCCCCCACCCATGTCTACCACCCTTCCCACCCCCCAGCAGTGCAGGGGCACCCTCCACCAGGCCCCCACTCATGTCTCCCAGCGTGCTACGTGTATTTCAGGGGTGCGCGGGAAGTCCCACTCGCGAATAGCCTGGGCGCGTGTATTTCAGGGGTGCGCGGGAAGTTCCACACGCGAACAGCCTGGGCGCATGCATTTCAGGGGTGCGCGGGAAGTTTTACACGCGACTTCAGCAGGGTACGTGTATTTCAGGTATGCGCGGGAATTCTCACACGCGATTTGGCTTGGTACGTGTATTACAGGGGTGCGTGGGAAGTTACACACGCGATTAGGCTGGGTGGGTCCTCACAGGTGTTCCCTGTACACCCTCCACGGCCCCTGCAGGCAGCCCACAAAACAGGGGACTACCCTGCACACCTGCTCATGTCACCCACCACCCCCACCCCCCACCATCCAGGGGCACCCTCCACCAGGCCCCCACTCATGTCCCCTATCACCCCCACCCCCCAGCCACCAGGGGAAGCCTCCACCAGGCGCCCACCCATGTCCCCCTGCACCCCCACCCCCCAGCCACCAGGGGAAGCCTCCACCAGGCCCCCACCCATGTCTACCACCCTTCCCACCCCCCAGCAGTGCAGGGGCACCCTCCACCAGGCCCCCACTCATGTCTCCCAGCGTGCTACGTGTATTTCAGGGGTGCGCGGGAAGTCCCACTCGCGAATAGCCTGGGCGCGTGTATTTCAGGGGTGCGCGGGAAGTTCCACACGCGAATAGCCTGGGCGCATGCATTTCAGGGGTGCGCGGGAAGTTTTACACGCGACTTCAGCAGGGTACGTGTATTTCAGGTATGCGCGGGAATTCTCACACGCGATTTGGCTTGGTACGTGTATTACAGGGGTGCGTGGGAAGTTACACACGCGATTAGGCTGGGTGGGTCCTCACAGGTGTTCCCTGTACACCCTCCACGGCCCCTGCAGGCAGCCCACAAAACAGGGGACTACCCTGCACACCTGCTCATGTCACCCACCACCCCCACCCCCCACCATCCAGGGGCACCCTCCACCAGGCCCCCACTCATGCCCGACTCATGTCTCCCACCACCCCCACCCCCCAGCACTGTGGGGCACCTGCCAGCAGGCCCCAACCCATGTCACCCACCACCCCCACCCCCCAGCAGTGCAGGGGCAGCCTCCACCAGGCCCCCACTCATGTCTCCCACCACCCCCACCCCCAGCCACCAGGCGCAGCCTCCACCAGGCCCCCACCCATGTCTCCCACCACCCCCACCCCCCAGCAGTGCAGGGGCAGCCCCCACCAGGCCCCCACTCATGTCCCCTATCACCCCCACCCCCCAGCAGTGCAGGGGCAGCAGGCAGTCAGGCAGCAGCAGGTGGGAGCGTGCTCGGGCTCTGGGGGGCAGTAGTTCGGCCTTCCGGGCAGGAGCGTGGTATTCCGTGTGCGTACGCGTGGCCAGCTTGGTACGGAGTGATTTTGCACGTGAAAATCCTGCACGTCAGCGTGAAAACTGAGGAAAGGCCCTCAGCGCGTAAGCGCTTCTGTGACGTGACCCGCACAGGTGTTTCCCACACAGCACGTGATGACAGAGCACACGTGGAAAGACTGCACGTCAGAGTGTAATCGCGTGTGATTGGTGGAAATGGCCCTACACGCAGAAGTGACAAAGCATGTAATAGGTGGAAATGGCCCTAGCGCGTACACGCCGCGTAAGTGACGCTGGACGTGTGGGCCTGTATAAAAGGTACGTGTAGAACACGTTTTCCTTGTACGTGCTTTTCGTGGAGAGCGAGTGGGTGAATTCTGTACTCCTTGTCGTTTCACACGCGATTTACTTCACGGCGTTTCAAGTTCGTATTCCCTGTTACCTCTGACAGCTTTTTCTCTTTTTTCTCTTTAACTGGTTTACCTGGGCCTGTTCCCTCAAACAGTGTTCCCTTCTACTGTTGTCCTGTCTCCTCAGACAGCGGACAAATCTTCTTTTGGCGGGGGTGTTGCCAACCAAACGTGCTCCTTTTACACGCTCGTTTACCAGGCAGACGGTGAGTCACGCACGTATCTAACATCTGTGCTTGCCCCGTGTGTAGCCTACCCCTTCAGAGGTCATTCTAGGCTGCGTGTGACACGCATACGTTCATTCTTGTGTTTCTGGGTGCCACAGCGTAGTGCAGGTTTTTCTTTCTGCACACGTGGTCTAGGAGGGGTTGCGTGCACGTCATCTCCCTTTTTTGGGCCTCCTGTGCGTTGCGTGACCCGTCATCTTTCCCCAGGGGTTACATTCAGCCTTGCTAGAGCACTAGGGTACAATTACCATCTGGTACCCAACCCCTTTGACCCCCAATTGCCCAGGACAATAGTCTACAACCACTCCCATACGCACATTAACATCAGTGCCATGGCTGGGAGGCGAGGATTCCGTAAGGGTGGCAAAGGTGGAAGAGCCACAAGTGGTGGCCGTGGTGGATCCGGTAGGGGACGTGGTCGTAACTTGCAGGGTGAGCCTGTCCCCCCATGTGTGGAGGACCAGTCACGGGCACCCATAATCCCCCCCTCCCCCCCTCCCATTGAGGCTGATGTGGCTGACACCATCCATGCTCAGCCCTTGTTGGACCAGCCCATTGTGGCACCAGACCTGGCTGACTCCATGGCTGACTTCCAGGTCAGCAGGGCTACGACACGTGCGCTGGTGCACGTTGATGCCATCATGCCACGTGGATCTGGGGCAGCAAGGTCATCTGCTGCACCAAGGAGGCAGGGCAGAGAGGCTGCAGGGGCAGCTGCGGCTCCATCCACCCCAGCCCTCACACACCCAGCCAGGACAGTGTCGGTCCTAGTCCATGCTAATGACATTCCCCCTGACACCATCACACTAGAGCCAATTCCTGCACCAACTCCCATGCTGAGTGTGCAATCCCACACTCCTGATACAGAGTCCACCAGGGCTCCTGCCCCTAGTGTCCAGAGCGGCGCAGGACACTCAGGATCACCACCACCTTCCAAGCGGAAGAGGAAGAGTGCTCGTCCGGCACAGGCTGATGCCCCAGACACGGCTACACAGTCCGGCCCGTCCAGGAAGCCCAGCTTCACGGATGACGAACTGAATGCACTTGTCGAGTATGTGTCCGGACATGACAACGAGATGGTCATTGTTGCAGGATCCAAGACCACACCTGCACAACGCCAGGCACACTGGCAGACCGTTGCGGACATCGTAAGTGCCCTTGGAATCGTGAGGCGCACAGCCAATGATTGCTATAAGCGCTGGAATGACCTAAAGCGCAGGGCAAAGAGTAAGCTGGCATCAAGTCATGCCGCAACTCTAGTGACTGGAGGTGGGTCTCCAGTAGTAGACATGGAACTCACTCCACATGAGTCAGTCGCTGGGACCTACGTCACGGAGGAACAGATCCAAGGCGTGGGAGATCTGGCTGATTACGAGGCATTGTCCGGTGAGTGCACATGCATGTGTGTGTCATCCATGTGCATGGTGTGTGTGTGAGGGCTTCTGTTCGGGTGCCAGGTGAGAGTGTGTGCGCCTGAGTCGTATGGGTCAGCCATGTGCTTCATGCAATCCTTCCTGCGCAGCTGCATTTGGCCATAGCAGTATCCCTTCTGCCAACAGTAGACATCTAGCCCAACTGCACGCCAGTTGCCCTTGAAGTGTCTCCTTGCCACAACATATTTGCTTCTTTTTCACTGTTCATTCAGTCAGTTTGTTTGCATTACACCACTTTCACTAGGCATGTCGCTGTCCACTAGTCACATGTCTGACATGGGTATGGTAAAGTGGAGTGACTTTGTTACCTGGATATCATTTGTACACACATGTCCCTGTGCAATTGGACCATTTCAGACTGGCAGCTCCAGGTGAAAAATCTGACCTGTTAGAATTAGAAAAGCAATTACATGCGGGAACTGGACTGAATGAATAGGTGCTGCCCTCCTCTCCATCTTCACTCAATAGCAATGGTACATGCCATCTGTGTGATGGCATGTGTGTTTCACCTGCCAATCACAGGCTAATGTGTGATGCCACTGCCAGGCAGCATGCAGAAAATGTGTTCATCTTCCATCTTGGTGTCATCAGTGTGTGCCATTTGCCTGCACTTCATACGCAGTGAGGGTGCATGCATGGGAGGGTTTTAGTCATGTGGGACATGTGTCAATCAAGTACTGGTTCTCTTGCTTCTCAGCCCTCAATGTGTGCCATGGTGCTAATGCCTGTTTCCATTTCTTTGTTTTCATGTCTTTGCAGGGGAAGACGCACCTGATACTGCTGGGGTTGTGGAGATGGTGCAGACCCAGGAGGGGTCCGAGGGCCGACCAACCACCAGTGAGGGACGTGGTGTGGTGGTGGGGGAGAACCCACAAGTGCTGCAGGTCGTGCTCTCAAGGGGTGTCTCTGGCTGCACCTCCCCCGAGCTGTACTCAGGTGTTGATTCGGATGAGACCTACGTGCCGTCGCAGGTGAGTGTTCCAGGGAGGGATTCTGTTCTGTCTCACCCACCTGCACCAGGGTCAGAACCCTCCATGGGGATGTCAGTGTTGGCAGCTACGCCTTCGGTGGTTACGGATGCAGGGTCACACTCCGCGACATCTGATCCTGTTCCTGGGCCAGCAGATCAGAGGGGGAATGCAGTCCTGCAGCCTCAGGCAGTGCCGGCACAGCAAGGCGCAGTTCGCCTTGCCCCAGACAGGTGTGGTGCCCGCCGACGTGGTGGCCGTACGCCACCCGGCAATACCGCATGGGAGCAATCCATTTACGGTATGGCAACCCAACAGGCTGCATCATCCGAGATGATGGCTCAGGCCATGGATAGGGTGGCCACTTCCATTGTCCCCCCAGAAAGGCTGATGGAGCGACTAGAGCAGGCAACCGACTCCATCTGCCAGTCACACAGGGAGGACATGTTGGGGTCCAACAGGGACAGGCGGGCGGCACTGGCGACTCTGCAGGAGGCCATCTCCATTGAGTCCCAGGGCCACAGGGAAGCCCTGAGGCAGGAGCTCCTTCACCTCAGGACGACTCTTGTTGAGCTTGAGGCTTCAACACACCAAAGGACAGAACAGCAGCTGGAGCGTCTCACCCGTACGCTCTCAGCTGAGATGCAGGCAACGAGGGCGGAGGTCCGGGCATCCCGTGAGTTGTTGCATGGGGACCTCCGCACACTCATCCTCCAGAACCAGACCTACCACACCCGCATGCTTGCAGCCATGGAGGAGCAGACTAGGGCCTTGCGTGGGCTGCCTCCCATAGTGCAACCACCTCCGGATGCAGCTGCACAGGGTGATAATAGCGACAGCAGTGATACTCCCACAATAGGGTAGCCGTGTGGGCCATGAGCCCATGGAGGTGTTTTATCTTCCCAGGATCCACGCAGGTGGGTTCTGGTGTGCATCCTGTCCTCGGACCTCCTGGGTGGCCTCCCCAACCCCCCCGGGCCCATCAATGGCCATTTTTGATTGTTTCTTATTTTTATTTTTATTTTTATTTCTTTTATTCCCAATTTTTTTGGGACGATCTGTTGGCTTCCGTGGTTCCTGTGGGCATATGCTGCATTGTGGCTGGGCACATGCAGGCTTGTAATGTATTTGGTTCAGATGCTTGGGTTTGAGTCACACACACCCCTCCTGCTTCCCGTTTCCATGGGCTTGCAAAGGGTGTGCCCAAGTGACAGTGAATTACACAGTGACGTTGGACTCCCATGAGCTGTGTGGGCAGTCTGTAGTCAATACTGTGTATACATTCCTAGTGCATATTGCTGTTGTGTTGTACACTGCATGTTACATTGATGTGTAACTCTTCTTCTGTGTTTACCTCCCAATTTGCAGGTCCCTTCCTCATGTCCACACAAGGACCTCTAGTCTGGAGATGGGGTCCATGTTGGCAGCAGTGCACCTACAACTCTACATGGCGACAACACTGCACAGTTGGTAGTGGTGGGAGTGCAGGCATTTCCAGGTGGTGAGACTACTAATATGTAACATTTGTGATGTCATGTTAATGGTACTACGTGCTCAAGTATGTTGTTGGTCCGGCATTGCTGTGAGCATTTCAGGTGTTGCAGGTTTCTAATAGTGCCACTGTACATAGTGAGACTGATGTCATGTTGTGGGGATTACTTTGTTTACCTGCAATTAGCATGACATGGCACGGTGTGTCGTGTGGCGGTGCTGGGGTTGGGTTGGCTGACATGGCACTGTCCTCTTGTTGCATTTTGCAAGTGGGTATTCATTTTAGCTGCTTCAATGTGTAACTTCACAAAACTGCATTGGTGGTGTCTGTGTGGGTAGGGATGCACACATTGTGACACTTCCAGGTGAACAATCTCAGGCTGACATGGTATTCCCGGTTCATTCTCCAGACATTCAGGATCAGTGTCAGGTTGAGTCATCATTGATTGTCAGATGAAATGTGCCAGGGCAGTGTGCACTCCACAGGGGTGTGATTTCTATGTGAAGTAATTAGCCACTAGCTGTGTACGGGCTGCCTCCCCCCGTGCCCTTTCCCCTCCCATGCGCAGCGGCTGTGCATGTGGTTGGGGATGTGGGGCCACCACCATGTCCACGGCCAGGCCCCGGCGTGTTGCAACGTTGTGCAGGACACATGCTGCCACTATGATCCTGCACACTACTGGGGGAGCGTATAACAGCTGCCCGCCAGAACGGTCAAGGGAGCGAAAGCGTGACTTTAGCACTCCGAATGTGCGCTCCACTATGCCCCTGGTTGTAATGTGGGCTGTGTTATATCTTACCTGGGGTGGCGTGGTGGGGTTCCGAATTGGCGTCATCATGTGGGGGCTGAGAGGGTAGGCACTGTCCCCTGTGGAGGTGGTGATTGGTATCATTGGTGGGGTTGTGACCTTGCTCAGTATCCAACATGCATGCATGTGCAGTGGCATACATACTCACCAAGCAGCCATGTATCGCCATGCCGCCCAGCTTCTAGGTCCCGGCTTAGGGTGGACATTCGGTAAATGAAGCTGTCGTGGGTGGAGCCGGGATAGTTGGCATATACTGAGGTGATGATTCCCTTGGCATTACATGCTACCTGCACGTTGATGGAATGCCAGTGCTTGCGGTTCCTATAGATGTGCTCAGATGCCCTGGGGGGACGTAGAGCCACATGGGTGCAGTCGATGACACCTAGCACTTTGGGGAATCGTGCCACAGCGTAAAAATCCAGGGCGGCAGCATGCCTTTCTGCAGGTGTTCTGGGCAGGTATATGTGCCTGCGGACTGATGGGCGTGCAGTGATGATGTTCAAGACCTGGTGTAGGCAGCGTGACTGGGTGGCCTGTGACACCCCACCCACTATGGCACTTGTCCGCTGAAATGATCCAGTGCCTAAGAAGTGCAGTACATTGAGGACCTTCTCCAGGGGGCTGAGTGCTTGGGAGCACAGGGTGGGTGATGTGAGGTCATCCTCCCACTCACTCACCAGGTCCAGTATAATGTGTGGTGGAAACCTGTACCTCCCATACACCTGGTCATCAGGCATCCCGAAAAGGCTGGTTCTGGGTGTGAATATTCTGGCCCTGACTATCCTCCTCCTCCTCCTTTGGTAGCCCACTGCCACTGCTGCTAGGAACGGTATGTTTATCCTGGCGTCTGAGCTTGTTATTGTTAAAGTCCGCAAATTTATGCTTTGCGCGTGTTCTAGGCGAGCGTGTGACCCGCGCACCCCTGGAATCCAGTTCCCAGTCCAATAGCGTGTGGAAATTCACACGCACCACGGGATACAGCGTGTGACCCGCGCACCCCTGGAATCCAGTTCCCAGTCCAATAGCGTGTGGAAATTCACACGCACCACGGGATACAGGTTCGCTGACGTACTTGCGTGTGTAAGTGCCCGCGCACCCATTAAATACACGTACATAGGCCAATCGCGTGTACGCGCACTTTTGTCCAATTACACGCGATGACACTCTGACGTGCAGTATCTCCACGTGTGCCCCGTCATCACGTGCTGAGTGGGGAACACCTGTGCGGGTCACGTCACAGACGCGCTTACGCGCTGAGGGACTCTGGTCCAATAGAATCGCGTATGCGTGCTGACGCGCTTACGCGCTAAGGGCCTTTCCTCGGATTTCACGCTGACGTGCAGGATTTTCACGTGCCAAATCACTCCGTATCAAGCTGGCCACGCGAAAACACACGGAAGACCACGCTCCTGCCCAGAAGGCCGAGTTACTGCCCCCCAGTGCCCCGAGCAGCCTCCCACGTGCCATCTGCTGCTGCCTGCCTGCCTGCCTGCTGCCACCGTGCCCTGCCATTTGGTGCCTGCACATCAGCCATCTGCAGGGGTCCAGTTGCTGTGTCCACCCCTGCTGGAACTGAAGACTCCCGACTGGGATTACATTGCACCACAGCCCAGCCCCAGGACCCAGTTGCCCACCCACACCTGCCTCTGGGGTTGCCATGTCGGGCACTTCCACATCTGGCACCAGTGGCAACCCCAGGCCAGAGGGGCAGAGGGGCACCAGCTTCACTGTCACCGAAGTTGGTGTCCTGGTGGAGCATGTCCTGGTGCCCCAGTATGATGCCCTCTTTGGATCGTCCCGCGCCAGCAAGGAAGGACGGCAGAGGATCTGGGCCGACTGTGTGGTTGCCATCAACGCGGAGGGGGTGGCAACCCGCGACGTCCTGAAGATCAAGAAGCGCTGGGAGGACTTGAGGTCCAGGACCCTTGTGAAGGCCCGGCGCCTCGTGGAGGGGGGCCGGGGCCGCATGAGTTCCATCCAGATGAGGGTCCTGGAACGCGTACGCCCAGCGCTCCACGCCCAGATCCTTGAGAGGGTGGCCCGTCTGGAGTTGAGCGGTAAGTGTCCATGCATTACTGTGTGAGACAGGGCATGTTGCGGTGTGCTGGTTCTATGATACTTGCCTGTATGTGTGCCATAGGCCATGTATGCATGTATGTGTGCAGGGACATCATGGTAATGCATGTGCGACCAGTGATGTGTGATGCACATGGTTGTTGCATGTGTTGAAATGCCGCATGGGGAGCCCTATGCAGATTTTGAACATGAGAGCATGCCAGTCTCTGTACCTGGACATGGGTGGGGGTGAGGGATGGGTGCTGATGCCAGGTACATATATGGTAGCCATGTCTGTGTGCCTGACCTGCGTGTCTGTGACTTGTGCATGCCATGGATGCATGACACATGTGTGTGACAATGCACAGATTCAGTAAAGCAGCCAAATTACCCTTGTATCCGCTGTGTTTGGTGTGTTTGGGGCCAGATGGATGTGACTGAGGTGAAGTGTGTGCATGTGATAGGCATGAGCCATGATGCATGTGAGTTACATATCATTGAATGTTTCAAGAGTCCATTGGACATGCATGGAAATGTCCATGG
The DNA here is from genome assembly GCF_040938575.1 of Ambystoma mexicanum. NCBI lineage: Eukaryota > Metazoa > Chordata > Amphibia > Caudata > Ambystomatidae > Ambystoma > Ambystoma mexicanum. The sequence continues at coordinate 543,539,109 of NC_090932.1, forward strand.
CATGCACCATGCCTGTTACTGTGTGTGTTTTGCCTGGACTGACCCATGTGTTGTGGAGGGACATGATGGAAGTGTACTTTGACAGTGGTGCTCATCTGCTATTGCTTCCTGTCTAGGGGACCATTGTACAGTGCCCTGATGCTTGTGTTCTTTGTCTCCCTCTACGCAGCGGCTAGTGAAGAAGAGGGCGGAGACGGCGCTGTGGAGCAAGGCGGCGGGGATGCCCCCACGGCTGCAGCGGAAGGGGTGGGTGAGCCCCCACAGGGGCCTGCTACGGTGGGAGACGGTGAGGAGCCATCCAGGTTGGTGGTTTGCACAGAGGAGGAGGAGGCCGCCACTGGGGCACACATGGGGCCTGGTGGGGGCATCCCTGCTGGTGCAAGTGGTGCAGTCCAGGGCCAGGGGCAGGAGGCAGCACAGGTCACCGTGGAGGGGCCTGTGCATGTCGCTGTCCCTGACCCTGTGAGTGCACCACCATGCACCAGCAGGGATGCCCCGTCCCAGGCCTGTCCGCAGGTAGAGGGGATGTCCATGTCACCTGACTCCCCTCCACCTGCGGACGTGGGAACCCCTGGCCGTGCGGAGAAGGTCCTGATTGGGGTCGCGATGCGCACGGCTGTGATTCGTGATGCCGTGCGTGCTTCCCGGGAGGAGCACGCACGTCATCACGAAGTGCACCGTGCCGACGTGGCCCAATTGGGATCGGCCATGTTCGGGGGTTTCCTGCATGTGTTGGCCAATGTGGCGGCCCTCTCCTCCTCTGTGCAGGCTATCCACCAGTCGTTCTCCTTGCCGTCTTCCAGCCCAGATGCCACCAGGGCCCCCTGTGGACCTGCCCCGACCAATGCAGCCAGCTCGGTGAGGATCCCATCCCTGCCACAGTCGGGAGTCAGAGATCCAGCAGGGGTGGACACCACAGCAACTGGACCCCAGCAGATGGAGGATGTGACGGCATCATCGGGCAGGGCACGTGCACGACGGCGTCGGTGGTTTCCATCAGCCTGGATGCCGTCGTGCTGGCACAGGCAGTTGCGTCGGAGGCAGCAGCAGGCTCAACGTGGGAGGCATCATGGCTCGGGGCCATCAACATCAGGGGTGCAGGCATCGGCCGGAGGGCAGGAGAACCCTGGAATGGGAGTGGCTTCCGTGTGGGAGCGGTTGTGCCAGCGGATAGGTGCGGAGCGGCAGCGGGCAGAGGAGGAACGGCTCACGATGGTCAGGGCGGAGGACTCCATGCGGAGGGCGCTGAGGCGGGCTGAGTGCCTCGAGGGTCTTCGCAGGGAGTTTGAGCTTGACACTGCGTTATCCCTGCGGGACCTCGGGGCGAGGGAACATGCCCGCCTCCAAGCCATTGACCAGGAGTTCGATGATGCCCTGGCCCATGACAACAACCAGTGAGCCGTCCGAATAGCCCGCTGCCTTTGTATATAGTTGTATAGTTAGGGTTAGGTTTCCTTTGTTTTTTTGATTTTTTTTTGGTTGCGATTGGACAATGCACCACTTTTTTGTATATAGTTCAGTTTTTAGTTAGTAGTCATAGTTAGGTTTAATTTGGTTGGGCTCATGGACCCAGGATGATCTTCTTCATGGTTCTTCATTGGCTTATTTTAATTTTTCAGATTATTTTCTTGGACATTCATCTTGTTTTGTTTGATTTGCTTTGTGTTTTTTCTTATTTCATTTCCATTCTACTTGCTGTTCAATACATATTTTTTTTGATTCTTCAATGTGTCGTATCATCTCATTGCTTTCAGGCATGTCATGTTGGGTGTTTTGTCATTCACTTGCAGCCATTGTGTGTGACAGACATGTGTTCAATTGCATTATTTAAATTGGGGGTGTAACATGTAATTGCCTTTGATATGTGGGTGGGTGTGATAGTTGGTTGGGCCTTTTGGCAGGGGAGGATGGGCATTACGGACATGATTGGGGAATGTTGGGACCCAGGTGCAGGGGGGCATGGATTGGACATGGGTGGGGGCCTGCTGGCAGGTGCCCCACAGTGCTGGGGGGGTGGGGGTGGTGGGAGACATGGGTGGGGGCCTGGTGGAGGCTGCCCCTGGTGACTGGGGGGGTGGGGGTGCTGGGAGACATGGGTGGGGGCCCGGTGGAGGGTGACCCTGCACTGCTGGGGTGTGGGGGTGGTGGGAGACATGAGTGGGGGCCTGGTGGAGGGTGCCCCTGGTGGCTGGGGGGTGGGGGTGGTGGGAGACATGAGTGGGGGCCTGGTGGAGGGTGACCCTGCACTGCTGGGGTGTGGGGGTGGTGGGAGACAGGAGTGGGGGCCTGGTGGAGGGTGCCCCTGGTGGCTGGGGTGTGGGGGTGGTGGGTGACATGAGTGGGGGCCTGGTGGAGGCTGCCCCTGCACTGCTGGGGTGTGGGGGTGGTGGGTGACATGAGTGGGGGCCTGGTGGAGGGTGACCCTGGTGGCTGGGGGGTGGGGGTGGTGGGAGACATGAGTGGGGGCCTGGTGGAGGGTGACCCTGGTGGCTGGGGGGTGGGGGTGGTGGGAGACATGAGTGGGGGCCTGGTGGAGGGTGCCCCTGGTGGCTGGGGGGTGGGGGTGGTGGGAGACATGAGTGGGGGCCTGGTGGAGGGTGACCCTGCACTGCTGGGGTTTGGGGGTGGTGGGAGACATGAGTGGGGGCCTGGTGGAGGGTGCCCCTGGTGGCTGGGGTGTGGGGGTGGTGGGAGACATGAGTGGGGGCCTGGTGGAGGGTGACCCTGGTGGCTGGGGGGTGGGGGTGGTGGGAGACATGAGTGGGGGCCTGGTGGAGGGTGACCCTGGTGGCTGGGGGGTGGGGTGGTGGGAGACATGAGTGGGGGCCTGGTGGAGGGTGACCCTGCACTGCTGGGGTTTGGGGGTGGTGGGAGACATGAGTGGGGGCCTGGTGGAGGGTGCCCCTGGTGGCTGGGGTGTGGGGGTGGTGGGTGACATGAGTGGGGGCCTGGTGGAGGGTGCCCCTGGTGGCTGGGGTGTGGGGGTGGTGGGAGACATGAGTGGGGGCCTGGTGGAGGGTGACCCTGGTGGCTGGGGGGTGGGGGTGGTGGGAGACATGAGTGGGGGCCTGGTGGAGGGTGCCCCTGGTGGCTGGGGGGTGGGGGTGGTGGGAGACATGAGTGGGGGCCTGGTGGAGGGTGACCCTGCACTGCTGGGGTGTGGGGGTGGTGGGAGACATGAGTGGGGGCCTGGTGGAGGGTGCCCCTGGTGGCTGGGGGGTGGGGGTGGTGGGAGACATGAGTGGGGGCCTGGTGGAGGGTGACCCTGCACTGCTGGGGTGTGGGGGTGATGGGAGACATGAGTGGGGGCCTGGTGGAGGGTGCCCCTGGTGGCTGGGGGGTGGGGGTGGTGGGAGACATGAGTGGGGGCCTGGTGGAGGGTGACCCTGGTGGCTGGGGGTGGTGGGAGACATGAGTTGGACATGGGTGGGGGCCTGCTGGCAGGTGCCCCACAGTGCTGGGGGGTGGGGGTGGTGGGGGACATGAGTTGGACATGGGTGGGGGCCTGCTGGCAGGTGCCCCACAGTGCTGGGGGGTGGGGTGCAAGGGGACATGAGTTGGTGTTCATTAGTTCAAGGAGACATGTGCCTTTGCTGGGGGGCATGCCCATGGTGGGTGGGCTGCCTGCGGGACATGACCAGGGATGCAGGGTAGTCCCATGTGGTGTGGGCTGCCTGCAGGGGCCGTGGAGGGTGTACAGGGTACACCTGGGAGGACCCACACTGTCAAATCACATGTGGAACTTCCCGCGCACCCCTGAAATACACGCGCCCAGGCTATTCGCGTGTGGAACTTCCCACGCACCCCTGAAATACACGCGCCCAGGCTATTCGCGTGTGGAACTTCCCGCGCACCCCTGAAATACACGCGCCCAGGCTATTCGCGTGTGGAACTTCCCGCGCACCCCTGAAATACACGCCCCCAGGCTATTCGCGTGTGGAACTTCCCGCGCACCCCTGAAATACACGCGCCCAGGCTATTCGCGTGTGGAACTTCCCGCGCACCCCTGAAATACACGCGCCCAGGCTATTCGCGTGTGGAACTTCCCGCGCACCCCTGAAATACACGCGCCCCCAGGCTATTCGCGTGTGGAACTTCCCGCGCACCCCTGAAATACACGCGCCCAGGCTATTCGCGTGTGGAACTTCCCGCGCACCCCTGAAATACACGCGCCCAGGCTATTCGCGTGTGGAACTTCCCGCGCACCCCTGAAATACACGCGCCCAGGCTATTCGCGTGTGGAACTTCACGCGCACCCCTGGAATACACGCGCCCCCAGGCTATTCGCGTGTGGAACTTCCCGCGCACCCCTGAAATACACGCGCCCCCAGGCTATTCGCGTGTGGAACTTCCCGCGCACCCCTGAAATACACGCGCCCAGGCTATTCGCGTGTGGAACTTCCCGCGCACCCCTGAAATACACGCGCCCAGGCTATTCGCGTGTGGAACTTCCCGCGCACCCCTGAAATACACGCGCCCAGGCTATTCGCGTGTGGAACTTCACGCGCACCCCTGGAATACACGCGCCCCCAGGCTATTCGCGTGTGGAACTTCCCGCGCACCCCTGAAATACACGCGCCCAGGCTATTCGCGTGTGGAACTTCACGCGCACCCCTGGAATACACGTAGCCCGTTCAGCCAGGCCCGATCGCGTGTGAAACTTCACGCGAACCCCTGAAATACACGTAGCACGCTCCCCCAGGCCCGATCGCGTGAGGAACTTCACGCGAACCGCTGTAATACACGTAGCCCGCTCCCCCAGACCCGATCGCGTGTGAAACTTCACGCGAACCCCTGAAATACACGTAGCCCGCTCCCCCAGGCCCGATCGCGTGAATAACTTCACGCGAACCCCTGTGATGCACGTACCCTGCTGAAATCGCGTGTTCGACTTCCTGCGCACCCCGGTATACACGCACACGTATTTTTTGTCAGCGGGTGTCCGTGTTTGTGGGTACCCCTTTGCACGTCATTTTTCCTGGAGGGCCACAGTATGGGACATTCATCATGGCAGTATATAGGTGCTATTTGTTGGCGCACCTTTTGGCGCACATTTCTTACAGCCGCAGAGACGCTACCGTCTGCTTTCTTGTGGCGGTCGTGTTTGTGCCTGTGCGCTGGTTTGAGCGTGCGCTTTTTTGCCCTATTCTATTCCATGAATACGTGTTGTAGGCGAGCGTGTGGGCGTTCCGCGCACTTGTGCCCTGTACTTCCCCCGTGACGCCCACGTTTTGGCAAGTTGTTCCCCATTCCGAGTGTTACGCCCGTGTTCCGCCTACTTTTGTTGCGTGCGCCGCGCTATGTGCGAATTTCGCTGTGGCCTGTGCGATTTTCGCTGTGACCTGGCGCACGCTGTTAGATGGCCTGTGCGCCAACGTGCGCCGCGCACTTTTTTATCGCACATCCGCTGGTTTTCTCGCGCAAGGCCTTCCACGAATCGACGTGCGCTGCTTTTCGTGCGATTTTCGCAATTGCACTGCGATTTTCGCTATTCCACTGCGATTCGCACGTTTTTGCCCACTTGCGCCGCGCTAATTATTCCATGAATCGGCCTGTATACCTCTCTCAGTGAATGATATGGTCATGTTGAGTTTACTGAGGAGATCCCTCCCTAATAAATGTATTGGTGAGTGTTCATAATACAGCAAAGGTGTCTTTACTGTTTTACCCCCCACCGTTAAGTCCAATGCTTCTGTGTAAGGAACTTCAATTACAGCCCCAGAGAACCCCTGCGTCTCTAACCTCCTGTTAGATAACGGGAACCGGCCCTCCCTAATACATGATTTCTCCGCTCCCGAATCCACCATGAATATGAACTGCTTGTCTCCTATCTGCGTCCCTACCAATGGTTCCTCTGCTGCATCGTAGGTGGTAGATAGAACTGGACACGCAAGTGTTCTCTGTGGGCTGTCCTATGCGGGGTGTCTCATCGCCCCCCCTTGATTGAAGACACTCCCTGAAACCACTGACACGCCGCTATAGGGTGCTGGTGTGGGGGCCCCGTTTGCTGTTGTCGCAAAAGGGTTGCCTGGCATGTACTGCATATTGTCATTGTTTTGTGGGTGGTTCTGTGTTCTATACTGATGTCCCTGTTGTTGCTAATGATTTCCTTGACCTGGGTTTCTCGGTTGTTGTTGTCCCATTGGAAGACCATATGGGCTCCCCGGGTGGGGATGGCCATACTGTTCTACCTCTTGGAACCCGTTGTTGGGTCTGGCTCTGCACTCCCTAGAGTAATGCCCCCATCTTCCGCAGTTCCAGCAACTCCCTTGTGCACCTCTAGGACCCTGCCATCCATTTCCTCCCATTCCCCCGTACCCCGGTCCACCTCTTCGGCCCCTGTACCCACCTCGTCCTCCTCGAGGGGCCCACTCCTGCCACTGCGACCCTCCGCCTGACTCCTGCTCGTTCCACTGCCGCTGTCCTGCTCCAGCCCAACTAGTTGCCATCCTTCCTTGTATTGCTATCAGCCCCTCCTCCTCCTCATCTCCCTCCCTGCTGTGTGGGAGCGCGGCTATAGCCGCTGCGACCTTCACCAACTTTGTCTGCACTAGTTTTGCTTCGTCTGCCAATCTCTTCTGCGCCACCTCCTTCACCCTTTCTTTTATTCGCTTACAGTGGTGCACTATTATGCTCTGAATCTCAGGCCATCCCTTCGCTTCAATACCTGCTATCTTGTGGAGCGCCTTTTGCACCTCTTTTGGGAGACCTCTTTTTATAATAAAATAAAATAAAGATGTCGATTGATACCAGGGCGTACCCGTTTCTGCTCTCCACATCTCTTGGACTCGAAAAATGTAATCCATAGCATCTTCCCCGTCATTCATTGTACACTGCATTACTGACTGCAAATCCGGTGTATCTGGAAATGTTTCCCGTAAAGCATCCCACACCCTTGCGCGTACTGTGTTGAAGGAAGCCCCATCGTGGCGGTCGCAGCCTAATGTTACTCCTGGGAAACCAGCCTTAACCCATACCCTGTCGGCCTGATCGCCCACTGCTGATACAAGCAAACTTTTCACATCACCTATTGCTAGGGGTACCCCAGATGTGTGTTTCTCAAAGGCGTATATCCACTTACTTGCCCCTCCCGATAACGGGGGCAATAACTTTAATAAATTGGCCTTATCCATCTGAGCCCATGGGATATAATTCGGCCTCCCTCCTCCCCTATGTATCAATGGGAGCTGTAGCCTTCCTTTTGTCGTTGCATCTGCACCCGTTTTGGCTTCTGATGTTCCCAGTGACGCCATTTTCCCCACCCTATTTCTCAATCGTCCCGTCCACTCATCGTCCAGTCTTTCCATTGAACATGCACCATCTAACCTCTCGCTTTCCCCTCCTATTGCCATACTCAACCTGTCGCTTTCCTCCAGATCGCCCCTTATATCACATAGTAGTTCCTCTCTGTCCCCTATGGGCCTCTCTTCATTATCAATACATCCCTCTTGTGTCCCTACTTCGATTATTCGTGTCGGTTCTTCCTCAATTCTGAACAGTATTTCACCTTTTTTCCACCCATCTTCAAGTGTTCTATTCTCACTTGGTGCTCTAGACGTGTGCCCTGATCTTGCTGCATTAAGCGCTGTTCGTTCACATATGTCTTTTATCCTTGAGAGCTCATCTTTCGCTATTGAGAGTCTTGATTCTAAATCATCTGTTAGTTTTTCTATGTCCACCCTCTGTGTACTTGCCTGGGCTCGCTCCCTTGTACTTTCAAACGGCGGGGGTGCCGTTGGCCAGTGGGGTGTAGTAGTTGTTGGGGGAGGCACATAAGTGGGGTCACTGTACCCTTCTGCGGACACAGGCTTGTTTAGTATCGGGTACAAGCTTATTACCTCTATAGGTGGCACTACATTTGGTGATTCCTTAACATCTTTCTGTATCATCAGTGGATTGTCAGTGGTGGATGGTAGGTCAGCATTTAATGCCGGTGCTTTAGGCGGTGGTATCTCTTCAAATAACCTCCAGAGATCTAATATTTCCCTCCTATTGTGCAACTGTTTCCCCTTGTATTTCAAACAAATGCATGTGGCCACCATATCCAGAACACTTTTGTCAAATGACCCCCCCTCGGGCCATATCTGGGGTAATCCCTCTCCCTTCAGCTCTGTTATCCATTGGTCATGATATTTCTTAATTCGCTCCGCGTACCCTCGTAGGTTCTTACAAATATGTGATAAGGGTGTTTCTGCCCCCATCTTTGTGCCCTCCTAGTACTTGTGTGTCTCTGTGTGTCCGCAATTATAATGTAGACGTATTACCAATATGAGTTTTCGTCTTCTATTTCACATTCAATAATGGGCTCCTTTATGCTCTTCCTTGCCTGCACAATACAAAATTGGCTATACACAGTCTCTATTCTATTCTCTTTGGGGGGCACATACAAGAGCAAACCATCAGTGATTTCGACAACATTAACCCAGGAATCAAAAAGGTACACACTCACTTCACCTTGTCATTTTTGTCTTTCAGAAGCTTTATCCGGCCACACTTACCATGACCATTCAATTACTACACATTTATAGCCATTTTTACACACCCACAGCACCAAATTATCTTCTGACGCATACGAGGTGCACACACCTCTCTGTAGCACTCTATTCACAATTCAATCTGCCCTCCCTTTCCTCCCTAGCCGGCTGTCCCTGTCCGTCTTATTCCGATATATATATATATATTTATTGGTCTGATCTTCCCTCTTCTAGTAGGACTCTCTGTCTCTTACTTTCTCTCTAACGTTTTGTGCTGATCTCACTTTTATTTTTTCTTTCCCCCCAACCCTAAAGAAAAGAATAGAAAGAATAGAAGTCACTAATATATTCTCCGTGTCCCCCTTTGCCAGACACTTTTATCTTATTATCCACTTCTTCATATATTCCCAGTACTAGTCAAGATAGCACTATGCGGCGCCGCCTTCCACCCCCTCTCGGAGCTAGGTTCCCGTCACTTTTATCTCTTATTCACCTCTTAATCCTAATGGCCATATGCAAAGAAAAAGCAAGGAAAGTTTAAGATGATCCTTAGTAGATCTGCGTACCCCCTTCTCTACCCCTCTTCGTCCTCTGTCCTAGGTTTCTTCCTCCATTCCCTTTACGATCGCTCGCACTCAATACTCACGTGCCCGTCTTGAACCGATAGTCTCCGAAACTGGGTCCGTCCAGGCAGTGCTGCCGTCCGCTCAACAGTCAGCCCCGGCTCTGGCGAGCGGTACTCAAAGGGTATTTTTCAACCGGGATCCCGTACCCTCTCTCTCTTGAGTGCGCACTTCTTAGTGTACCGGTCGCCGTTGGCGGGCAGCCTCCCGGAGCCGGCGCACCATGCGTATCCCTTTTCGACCAGAGATTCTCGTGCCAAAAGGGGACGGTAATGATAGGTCGGGAAAAAATAATAATAATAATCACGCTTTCGGGGTCACCACTGAAGGCAAGCGTCCCCAACCAGCACGATCCTCCCGGCAATGAGAGACAATGAAGGACTCTCCCAAGTTGGGAATAAAGCCAAGACAGAGTGCGGGTGAGCTTAAATGGGAGTTTATCAATCAGAATAGGGCATGCAAAGAACTCTGCAAACTCCGAGAGCGCTCTGTCTGACAATAGCAAAGACAGGCGTATATATCTACAAAACACGTCATCAGAACCTACATACTAAAAGGGGCACAAGTTCAATGGGATTGGGTGGTGATGACTAGCTATAGGCGCTGCTGCGATGTGGTTGGCCTTGGCTGGAGGACGTCACTGGTCAGCCTCGTGGGTTGGGCTGGGCCTGGCGGGTCGGCTGAGTTCATCCGGGCGGTGTTGTTGTGCCATTGTGGCCAGTGTCAGAGATGAATGTCTTTTCCTGACTTATTTGCCCTCGGCCATGCACACCGCAGTCATTCAGTCATTACAATATTATCTTCTTTAGTAAATCTTCCAATAGGTTATTCTACAGGTTAATGCAACACAGGAGGAATGCACCTTGTGAGGGGTCTGATGGTCATTCGTCAGGGCATGGTTACCAGCGTCCTGTTGACCGGAGCCATAGGTTGAGGGGCTAAGCTTCAGGGCATGGGACGGGCGGTACATGCCTCCCTATCTTGTTAGATGTTGTTATGAATGTGCCGCTGTGTGTTGCCACAGTATTGGGTGTCCTGATTGCACAGGGCCATAAGTCCGGTGGGTTGTGGGGTTTACGAGGGGGCGCCTTTGGAATTGTGTATTCAGGCAGAGGTTTACTGCTGTGCTGTAAATAATGCAGGAGGCGGGCCGTGGCCTTGGGTGCTGCAGAGGGGACTACAAATCTTTGAAGCGGCTCCAGTCTGGTTGGGGGAGGTGGAGCAGTGCGGCGCGGGCCTCTGTTCTCTTGTTTGGCAGTCTTTGCAGGGTGGGAGGGGGAATGGCCTTGCATATATTCACAAAAAGGTATCTTCCTCGTGTGTTGCCGACTTTGGGTAAAAACATCACAAACATTTGAACACTCTATAATACTTATTTGAATCACTCGGAAACGTACATTTCAATTTTACTAAATGTGTCTCAAATATAGCCAGTCTGAGAACCTTATTTGTACACTATGTTTTACCAATCACAGCATTTAGTTATATGCATATACATTTTACAGTAAGTGAGGTAGTAGCGAGGTTGGTGGAGCACATAGAAAATGGCTCACCACTGTACGTGGCGGTAGTAGCACATAAGGGGCTTAGACATATACGCATGACAAGTGTATTTGCGCGCGTCCTTCACATGAGCCCTCTGTATGATTACATTCGCCTTCCCTTGTACTCTAGCAGCATTAGTTCGGTTGATTGTGCAGGTCCACGGGGTGTAAACTTCTCATAGATGCACATAATGAACAGTCCCCTGGAAGGCTTCTTAATTGTTAGCACCCAACTGCAGTGGTGGGGGTTCTTTATTGCTATCATCAGGTGAGCATGCATTCTACCATGTTTATATATTTTACAGGCACCCTTAATGGAAGAAGCTTTGTGGAGAAATACACATTTTACAAATAGTCCTGACATTAATATTTGGGAGTTTTCTGCTTTCATCCGATGACCATGTTACAGTTCCCTCCATCACCCAGGTCTTGCTGACCGGGTCATGCTGGGGGCAATGATGCACTGCGGAAGGTGAAATGTTACAATGTTAATGTCTTACGCTAGCTCATGTCCGTCTTGTTCGTGGGAACGGGCTCACAGCGGATCTGCCAGGGTGCTGCGGCAACAGGGATAACTGAAACTCTCCGAGGGTGGGGGCCGCGCTACAGTGCGCTGAGCTCACACCATCTTTATTAGACAAAATGGTTTCTGAGGCCTAGCTAAGTTCAATACGTGTGGGCAATGTCTTCAGCAGGTGAGCCATCCACCACCTGGGCCCTGGTGGTATGGAGGGGACGCCCGATGAGCCATGGCCCTCACCTGGGGTGGGGATGTAGGCAAGGGGGGGTCTTTTTGGACCACTCCTCCCCTACATCGGCCGTAATAAATAAAATATTTTTTTTGTTTTCATAACAGGTATTTGATCCCGTTCTGCTACTGTCATCGGTTTGAGACACCAGCAGACGGATTCTTCAATAGACACCTGCAGCTTCGTGTGAACAACTGGAGCATGTTAACCATATTATGGGACGATCACCAAGGGCCCACATGCCCTAACGCTGTACTAGTGGCTAGAAGCAACATATCAACCTTTAAGCTGGACTAGTGCCTACTTGATGGAACAGCCTTGCGGTTCAACGTGCGACAAAAGTGCCTCTTTGAACGAAAACCAACACCCTGTGTACCATAAAGGAACAGCGCGTGCCTCAATATAAACTTAGACGGATTTGCGGATACAGATAAAAGAAAATAAATGGCTTTCGGAGTTCATATGGCAATTGCTGAATATTCTCTAAACATTTAATGTCAAATAAATGTACTTTACCAAATTTACCGTGTTGCTGTTTGATTTTAAAGTACAGTTTCATATTCCGAATTGTGGCGCGCTGTGTTGTGAGATGGTCTGTGTTGGTTTCCGGGTTCTGTGTGGAGTCGCGTAGAAGACGACTGGGCGCGTTTGCCTACGCAGCACAGTAACGTCACGGAGAGAGGCGGGGAATATGAATGTTTTGATAATGTCAGGCTCAGGGGCGGGGGAATTGATTTAGTGCCGCAGAAGCAGGTCAGCCAGGGCGATACGGCAAGTGATAGGATTATCACAAAATGGCGGCTCCCTGGTGCCTGTTTTCGTGTGCGTTTAATGGACGAAAACTCGGGTAAGGTCCATAGGAAGTTTTCTAAAATCGAGCCACTTAGGCTTAAAAAAACATGGCCGACCCGTAGGGACAATAACATTTTTTACTGGACCATGCCTTTAACAGTAAAATGTGTAAACTTGTAAGCAAAAACAGCCTTAATACTCTAAAAGAACAAAAGAAAAAATGAAAGAACTCAATACCTGCTATTCCACAGCGGATTCGCCACCAGAATTTGCTTAGGCTGGCGAAATGATGCAACATGGGGTTAAAAATGCTGAGGCACAGCTCCAGTTGCCCGGGAAGGACGGGGTCAAGCCACCATTGGGTTATATTGGCACAATTCTTCACAGGCGGCTTTGCAGAGCAGCAGAAAATGGCATTTTACGTGCTGTCAGAATTTGCTTAGGCTGCCGTCTGATTTTGCAATCGCACCATAAATGATGTAACATAGGTTATATAAATTGCCACCGTAGGGTTAATGCTGCACTGCCCTGTACAACACAAGTTTAAAATTGATAACACAAATTGCTAACATAGGGTTAATGCTGACTGCTCCGTACAACATATGGTTGGCTACAAAAAACACTGTCAAAAAATGGCATCGGAAGCATTTTCTGACAGGTTAATGCTATGCTGCACTGCCCTGCACAAAATATGGTTAAAATAGATAATATGCCCTGTGGAAACATAGGGTTAATAGGGTTACTGTAGCACTGCCCCTGCCCCCGCTGCTCCTGCCCCGTAGACCAGAAAGCATTTTCTGACGGGTTAATGCTATGCTGCACTGCCCTGCACAACATAGGGTTAAAATAGATAATATGCCCTGTGGGAACATAGGGTTAATGTAGAGCTGCCCCTGCCTCCGCTGCCCCTGCCCTGTAGACCAGAAAGCATTTTCTGACGGCAGAAAGCATTTTCAGACGGGTTAATGCACTGCCCTGCACAACATAGGGTTAAAATAAATAATATGCCCTGTGGAAACATAGGGTTAATAGGGTTAGTGTAGAGCTGCCACTGCCTACGCTGCCCCTGCCCCGTAGACCAGAAAGCATTTTCTGACGGCAGAAAGCATTTTCTGACGGGTTAATGCACTGCCCTGCACAACATAGGGTTAAAATAGATAATATGCCCTGTGGAAACATAGGGTTAATAGGGTTAATGTAGAGCTGCCCCTGGCCCTGCCTCCGCTGCCCCTGCCCCATAGACCAGAAAGCCTTTTCGGACGGCAGAAAGCATTTTCTGACGGGTTAATGCACTGCCCTGCACAACATAGGTTTAAAATAAATAATATGCCCTGTGGAAACATAGGGTTAATAGGGTTAATGTAGAGCTGCCCCTGCCCCTGCCTGCGCTGCCCCTACCCCTTAGACCAGAAAGCATTTTCTGACGGCAGAAAGCATTTTCTGACGGGTTAATGCACAGCCCTGCACAACATAGGGTTAAAATAAAAATATGCCCTGTGGAAACATAGGGTTAATAGGGTTAATGTAGAGCTTCCCCTGCCCCTGCCTCCGCTGCCCCTGCCCCGTAGACCAGAGAGCATTTTCTGGCGGCAGAAAGCATTTTCTGACGGGTTAATGCACTGCCCTGCACAACATAGGGTTAAAATAAAAATATGCCCTGTGGAAACATAGGGTTAATAGGGTTAATGTAGAGCTGCCCCTGCCACTGCCTCCGCTGCCCCTGCCCCTGCCCCGTAGACCAGAAAGCATTTTCTGACGGGTTAATGCACAGCCCTGCACAACATAGGGTTAAAATAAATAATATGCCCTGTGGAAACATAGGGTTAATAGGGTTAATGTAGAGCTGCCCCTGCCCCTGCCTCCGCTGCCCCTGCCCCGTAGACCAGAAAGCATTTTCTGGCGGCAGAAAGCATTTTCTGACGGGTCAATGCACTGCCCTGCACAACATAGGGTTAAAATAGATAATATGCCCTGTGGAAACATAGGGTTAATAGGGTTAATGTAGATCTGCCCTTACCCCGCCTCCGCTGCCCCTGCCCCGTAGACCAGAAAGCATTTTCTGACGGCAGAATGCATTTTCTGACGGGTTAATGCACAGCCCTGCACAACATAGGGTTAAAATAAATAATATGCCCTGTAAATAAATAATATGCCCTGTGGAAACATAGGGTTAATGTAACTCTGTCCCTGCCCCTGGCCCCGCTGCCCCTGTCCCGTAGACCAGAAAGCATTTTCTGACGGGTAAGCAAAATCGACGTCACAGTACCGTCGGATTTTGCTTTGCCATTGAAATTCACGCATGCGCAGTAGCAGCATAAGCATTTTTCGACGATGAGCAGAATTTGACGTTACACCGGCCGCTGATAGCGCTGTTCCTCCGAGGGAGGGGGGAGACCAGCAGATCTGTGCGGTACCCCCTCCAGCCTGCCTCACAGTCGCAGTCCCGCAGGGACCAGTGGGGCGCACCTCCTCGGATCAAGGCAGAACTCCCCTCACCGCTGCCACCCGCTGGTCTGCATGTGCCTCTCCCGGGCACACGGGCACGGGTGTCTGCTGGGCGTCCCCTGGGCTGCTGTCCTCTATTCAGGCATGCCTTACTGTGTGTCGGCTGGCACCCACGTCCTGGGCTTCCCATGGGTGGTCGCCTCCGACACCTTCCTCCTCAACAGGCCGTGTCTCAGTGTGTACTCGCCCCGGCCTCACGGTCCCACTCGCGCTGCTAAAAATCTCCACGATGAAGTGCCCTGCTATCTCCGGATTTCAGCTGATTGTGCTTGAGAGATTCAGCGAGCCTGTCACCAACTCTAGTGTAGCATATGGCCAGCGAAATGGCCAGATCTTAACCAGATTCTGTTGTGGTGCAGAGAGCTCTCGGGCTTGCAGCCCTCTTGGTCGGGCTCTCTAGCGCCCCCCTGCACTCGATACTTAGGGGTTAATATACCTTGTGATCCAGTGATTCTTTACACACACAATAACCAGAAAGTGTTGGATAAAGCCAAGTCTACGATGGGACAATGGATGAACCTACCGCTTGACCTCTACGGTAGAGTCTCCCTGATTAAAATGATATTATCACCCAAATTCCTGTACATGTTTTGAAACGTCCCATTGGCACTATCCAGAGAATACTTTAAAGACCTTAAGCACGCAATGTTGGGATTTCTCTGGGCTGGGAAGCAAGCCAGGGTCTCATGGGACAAACTGGTAGCACTGCTGCACCAGGGGGGCTGGCACTACCCGACTTTGAGAATAATTATAAAGTGGCTCAAGCTGGATTCTTGCTCTACTGGTTTGGGTATTGGGGAGAATGGGAACATGTAGATGTGGAAAGGGCATTTGCATCACCGTTCCGGCTGCGGTCTGTCATCGAGACAGCAGCCAAACGGACATCAAGAGCAAACAACAAGTTGGGAAATAACATGTAAAGCCTGGGTCCGAATAGAAGGCGGGGCAGAAAGTGGGATCATCTACTCCCCAGAGCTGCCGATAATCTATATCCCTGGGGTTCCCCATACCAGCCAGAAGTGTTATTTCACATTTTACGAAGCGGTTGGAACTAATGTGCCTCCACGATTTGTTCCCAGGCGGACAATTCATATCACTAGGGGAGCTTAATACCCTGGAGGTGTTTTTGTACTTTAGACTCCGGCACTCTGTGAGACAGCTGTTCCCATCTTTCCCTGGGCAGCCAGAGGTGGCCCCAATACTTGATAGAACACTTAAAAGTGGAAGCAGAGATAAGGCAGTTTCAATACTGTAGTCTATGAGCCTCGCCGGCAGGAAGGCACTACCCCCTGTGAGAAATGGGAAACAACACTAGGACAGGCAGTACCAGGGGATGTCTGGAAATATTATTGCAAAGGCACGAGGAAAGTGATTCTAAATGCTAGGTACAAATTGATTAACTTCAAATACCTACATCAGTCTACCACACGCCGGCTCGAACACATCGATTTTGCACTGATGCCTCAGACAGATGTGTGAGATGCTGAGACGCCCAGGCAGACTTCCTACACTTGGCATGGAACTGCCCATGGATTGCCACGTCGGGGTCCAAGTATTTGACACTATAGGTGAGATAACAGGAGAAAAACTGAACCTAAACCCTCTGACAGCACTACTGGGTTACACCAAACCAATCCGGAGATGCATGAGAAGGATGGTCGGGTTGCACCTGCTCCTGGCTAAAAGGAGAGTGGCGATGAAATTGGGCGGCTCACAATCCTCAACGATAAAACACTCGCAAGTGGACATCTTTTATTGCAATGACATAGAGCCCATACACAAGCTACCTGATAAATCAGTCGAATTAATCAGATGGCCACTTATACCAATACGCAGCTGACACACCAGCACAGAAACGGGAGGCAACATAGGAACCCTAGGAAGCAGGGCCAGTGCGAAATATGGAGGTGTAATGATGTGCATTGTTTGTAACCCAAAGCTGCCTAAAGTGGACAATTTGGCAAATGGTGCCCAACCATACTTTCTTCGGTATATTGTACTACAGTTTAATGTAAGCAGATGAACCAATGTTGAGTATTGTACGCTGTTGGTAGCACATTGGTGCCTGTTATGATAAAAGAAAAAATTAATAAACAGAGTTTAAAAAAAAAAAACTCCCCATTTTCCTGCGAGCGTGAAGCCCTTGGGGAGTCAAGGGCGCAGGGGTGGAAACCTTCCCCACTGTTGCCACTGCTGTCCTCTTCCACCCACCTGAGAAACTGCTAAGAACTCCCAAGCTACCCCACGAGGGTGAAGCCTGCGGGGAGTCAAGGGCGCAGTGGTGTTTGCATCCCGCTAGCGACTGGAATCCTTCCCCACAGGTGCCGCTGCTGTACTGCTGGCCTCTCCCACCTGCCCGAGAAACTGCTAAGAACTCCCCGACCCTTGGGGGGTCATGTGCTTGACTCCCTGGAGCCCATCAACCAATTCCTACATTGCTTGCCACCGCCTGTTGAATGAGAGCCGCTGTGTTTATTGTCAGCGGCCGCCTTCGACACTGCTTGGCTCCTTGGACTCAGCAGGGGGACTTGAAAAAAGGGTAACGTTGTTGCTGAAAAATTCTCTAAACTGAAATTTTCCCCTGGCATTACCATTGACAATAAAACACCGGGAATATCGGAAAACATTGCCACTTGATTTTTTATTGTTTCCCCGTCTGTCCCCACCATATCCATCCATATCCATCATGTTTGGGAGATATCTGGTCCCCTCCCCGTGTTTGGCCCTGGGCTTGGGTTTTGGCCTAGGATTGGGGCCCAAAAGGAAAATCCTGTCATTAAATTGAAATAAACAATCCTCAAAATTCAAAACATCCATACTGACCCACTCAGGCGATGTCGATTCTGCTCAAGGAGGGGGGCGCAAATGCAGATACTCCTGTTGTCACTGATATCGTTGCCAATGACTTTGCATTGGCCGTCCCAACTCCTGGCACTGAATCCTGTCTGATAACTGTCACACCAGACAACTCTACCCCGCACACCAAATTGGATCTTCTGTGCAAACCGGGTCCCAAAAGCACCCAGGGCCTCGTGGGCCGAGCGCCATGCCAGATTTCTTGCTGTCCCGTCCCTATGCAGAAGGAGGCCCTCATTACTTTTTCACCTGTGATGGAGGGCCTTTGTACCCTGGCCCAGGTTACAATCCTGCATTCAAGTGGGCAGGAGGTTATGCAGGCTAAGACATTACCAACTATGACTATTGATGATATGACCAGTCAACCGCCCTCCCCGCTACGCATGCAAGGGCAGCAAGCTTGTGAGCTGCCTGGCAAACGCTCCAGCGGCAACCAATGCAGATCTCGTGGTATTTCCCAGCAGCTCAGCACCTAACATGAACAAAGTGACTAGCGCCAGCCACGCTATCCCGGCAGCTAAAGGGGGTGTTTGCATCCCCCTGGGGACTGGAGTCCTTCCCCACTGTTGCCGCTGCTGTCCTGCTGGCCCCTCCCACCCACCTGAGAAACTGCTAAGATCTCTCTGGCTTCACCGCAAGGGTGTAGTCCGTAGGGAGTCAAGGGCGCTGGGGTGTTTGCATCCCGCTAGGGACTGGAGTCCTTCCGCACTGTTGCTACTGCTGTCCTGCTGTCCCCTCCCACGTGCATGAGAAACTGCTAAGAACTCCCAGGCTTCCCTGCAAGGGTGAAGCCCACGGGGAGTCAAGGGTGCACAGGTGTTTGCATCTCGCTGGGGACTGGAATCCTTCCCCACTGTTGCTGCTGCTGTCCAGCTGGCCCCTCCCACCCGCCCAAGAAACTGCTAAGAACTCCCTGGCTTCCCTGCGAGGGTGAAGCCCGCAGGGAGTCAAGGGCGGAGGCGGGTTTGGATCCAGCTGGGGACTGGAGTTCTTCCACACTGTTGCTGCTGCTGTCCTGCTGGCCCCTCCCTGAAAATCATGCTCTTGTCCCTCATGGAAATGGTCGGAAAGAAAGCAGAAACAGTTAACCCAGTGGTCCCCTTAGGATGCCAAACTCGGACCATGGAAGGGCCTAATGCATTAAGGCCAGTGTTAGGAAAGATTTCCATTTCATGTGCAATTTTCTCTCCAGTTGTGTATCCCCCAACTTTCTGCTGCTGTTATCATGGGCGTAATTTTAGGGGGGACAGGGGTGTTTGTCCCCCCCAACTTTCATGGCACACCATTGTGTCCCCATTCATTTGGCTGGGGCACCTTTTCTTCAGATGTCATGTCCCCCCCCAACATTTTCAGCAAAGTTACTTTACTGGCTGTTATACACCATAGTTTGACTTTGCCAGAGGAGCACAGCCTTCTGCTGCACCCCCCTGGGCTTTTCACTCACTTTATTGTGGGGAAACTGACATTCCCTTAAAGACTGTCAGTACTGGGAGACTTTGTTTCCCTTAGTCCTTGTCAATGTTACAACTTTTCTGCAACATGTTGCAAGTGCACATTGTACCTTAAAGTACAGTGCACTTGGGTCTCCCTGCCTTTTCTAAAGGCCCTAGATACTCTCGAAGGATTTTTTAGGAGAAGTGCAGATGTGCCTTGTACAGGGCTGGTGGCAGCTTATCGTTTCATGTATTTTTAACCCTTTCCTGTAATGTAAACCGTGTTTACCGTGTTTGGCAAGAATAGGTGGCCTGGCTCCAAAATGGCCATGCTATAAGGTTCTTTGTCCTGACCTTTGGCCATCTTGCCCCTCCACCTTCCCCAGGTCGAGCCGACCCGGGTCAGTCCTTATTTGGGCATGCATTCTCCCGCGAAACACCAGGCTTCTGCATGCCTTGTGTGTGTGCTTCCAGGATGTGGGTTGGCCTGTCTGGTTCCAATACACATCCTGGGTGCCAGAGAGTCTGGTGTGCTGTGAATGCCTGGGACCACCGTGGTCCGTGATTGCTCCACGTATGATGTGCCTGTATGTGAGTAGATCTCCCATTGGGTCCTCTTCGTTTTGGCGCGAAGGAGATTCTGGATAAGAGAAGGCTCCAAACACCCATACCATGTCGATCTCTTGAGTTCTCACTGAACGAAGGATAAGATCCAAGTATCCTGAAACTAAGAAGCCAAGTTGAGGAACCGCTGGTGACCCGCTGGAAGGTTTAGCACCCTGAGCCCGCTGTTGTCCCGCTGGACCCCTCTACATCTTATCGAACTAGAAGGTCTGTGAAGACGATTCACCCATTAGAATAGTGGGACTAACTATTCTCTGTACCTTCATCAAACCCTGCAAGTAAGCCTTCTCGGAAGTGTCCCTGGGCCAACCAGTGGGCTGACCAGCTAGCGCAGGATCTTTGCTCTGTCACCGCCGCTGTTTCAAAACTTGGTACATCACAAGCTCTGTGTTCACGGCACTCTCACACCGAATTTCGTACACTTGGCATTTCCAGGTCTGGAATAAAGAGAGAGCGCCCGAACCAGAGTACACACGTTTACCTTGTCTCCCAGTCGTGGTGACAAACTTTGCAAGTTCATTGCAGCTGTGACCCTCTGTGCCCTGAAGCCTGCTACAGTGAAACTGGCCTGATCCATCCACCAGGAGTGGAGAAATCGCCACTGT
This sequence comes from Ambystoma mexicanum, assembly GCF_040938575.1. NCBI lineage: Eukaryota > Metazoa > Chordata > Amphibia > Caudata > Ambystomatidae > Ambystoma > Ambystoma mexicanum. Next base: position 543,559,314 of record NC_090932.1, read on the forward strand.
CCCGTTTGGGAATCAACACTGTAACTTTGCTGCTGAAAGCCGCAGAGCCACGAGATTGCCACATTAGAACCTGCAACCAAATTGGACTCGACTGCCGATGTTTGGTCCAGAGTGTCCCAGGGGTTGGTGAGTAATTGCAACCCTTACCGGTGGCCCATAGCGCATCCATCCATTTTTACACACGAGTGGCCCCTGAGGGCCCCTCTCCTTTCCACAGATAGCCTGAGCTATCAAACTATTCCCAACTCCTGGAACTTGTTCTGCCTTCTCGGGGAGACCCTCCACGAATAGTGAGAACTTATTCTGCATCACCTCACCCACCTTCCTGAGCTGCTACAGACCCTACAAGAGACCCTCTTTTCACCTATCCGCACTACCGCGTGCGCCAGCATTACAAGTACATTTGAGCAATAGGCTTCCCCCTTTTTAGGGACTGGACTGCCTTTCAGTTAGGGTTGTGATTACTGCAGAACTGCCTAAAGACTCTTTACACTACCTACTTCCTTCACTTTTCTAGGTTGTGGACCCATTTCGTGCATTAACCCTTTAGGTCCCTTGGTTTTGTATATATGTATTTTAGTAGGATTGTGTTGGTCCGCCACGACTCTATGGGAAAGTTTTAAATGTGTGCCTAGAGAATGTTTGGATTGATAGCTACGGTGCAGCAGAATAAGCACATCCTGGCGGCACTTCTAGATGCCACCAAAGCATTCAATTCAGTGGAATGGCCATTCATGTTTGCGGTTCTGCGCAGGATGTGACGCCGGGGCCAGTTCATCTCACTGGTGTCGCTGTTATACACACTACCGAAAGCCAAGATCCGGGTGAATGGTCAATTTACTCCTAAAATTGTTCTGGAAAGAGGCACTCGACAGGGCTGCCCCGTCACCTCTGCTGTTTGCACTGCCCATCGAACCAATGGCAGACTCAGGGAGAACCACATACATAGGGGGAGCCATCTGCATAAACACAAGGTGGTGGTGTATCTGTATGCTGATATTGTATGGTAATATTTTTGTCAGACCTGAAGCATAACCTCAATCCATTTAGGCGAGATGTAATTAAATTTGGGGAGGTTTCCGGGGCTAAAATGAAATCCGATGAAATCAATCCTCTTCCTGTTAACGGATAGCTTAGTTCAATTTGTGGAAGAGTGGGGGTTCCACTGGCACACCGATTGCACTCGATAGTTTTTTAAAAAACTTATTTTTATTGGCATTTCGTGAACTTCAACAACCAAACACAAAAATACAGGTAAGACGCACTGTAGTCTTAACTACAACACTACAGCTCCCCTTTGTATGTTGTCATATCCTCTGACATTTCCATATTTAACAACATTCAATATTCTCACAGGGAGGGTTAGATTAGTAATGTTTAGGTAGGCTACCACTGTTTTAGTTGCACTGGGTGGTATAGAAACACCTGAGTCACAAAACCTTCTTCACGTGGTGGCGGGCATTGAGACGCTCAATTCCTAAGCTAGTCCTCTCTTTGGTCATCATTCTCCTCTCCAGCTTGGTTCAGCAGATAAAGTCCCATATGCTCGCTGAGCTAGAGTGATAGGCTGATAAATCTTTGTACCCCATCTCCATATCGTTGCAATGCACCACATCTGAAAGCCAATCCTTTATTTTGGGATACGCTGGCCCCTTTCAATGCATTGCCACCCTCCTCTTAGCCAGTAGCATGAGTAGCCCTGCTATTCGCCTTCTTCCCTTAGGGATTGATTTTGTGTATCCCAGAAGTGCTGTCATCGGTTTTGGGTCTAGCCTCTCCCATATAATTTCCCCAATGGCTTTAAATACTGCCTCCCAGAATGCGGAAAAGCAATGGGCAACACCAAGCCATGTGTATAAAGTCTGCTACCGGTTCTCTGCATCTAGCACAGCCGGTGGGTGCCTCCGGGAAGTAATCATGGATTTGGGCGGGAGTGTAATAAAACTGATGTACGTATTTCCAATGGATTAGCTTCAATCTGGCACTTATTGCAACCCTCTTGGATCCCTCACAGCAATAGCTCAACTCCTCACTGGATATCTCGTGCCCCAGAGAAAGTTCCAATTTTTCTCTATGGGACGACTTCTTCACTCCAGTACTGAGACACATAGCATACATGGCTGCGACCACCCTCCAGTTCTGCCCCCCGGAGAGAATCTTGTTGAGTATCGGAGCAACTACTGGTTGTTTGGGTAATGTCGGGAATAGCCTTTGCAAAGCTGTTTTCAACCTATAGTATAGAAACACCTCTAAAGGGTTTAGACTCACCCTAGTTTTCAACTCTTCTAGTGTTACGAACCTCCCGCTGGGAAACAGATCGTGGTAACAGTGCACCTCTAATTTCCACATGACAACAATCTTTTCGGAGATGAGTGGAATCCCTGGGGTAAAAGTGACCGGCAACACCGGAGAGGAGAGGACCTCCTTCTTTGACTTGCGTTCTATGCAAGGCCAAGCGTTGCATGTGAGTTCCACCATAATCCCTGCCACTCACTCAGGAGCCGTGAGAATACTAGATCGTAGTAGGAATGGCGCCGCTAATGCCCTCTCTACCTCCACATGCCTCCTTTCCCCTTGATCTCCAAACCAATAAAGAGTTGTTGAGCCATTCCAGAGTTGCAATTGGGTCCTGGTTCAGGCCATAATAATTGACAAGAGTGTACAGTCAACCTTGTATCGTGCCCCGCACTAGTAGACCCCTACCCTCCCGGTCCATAACCACTGAGATCAAATTAAACCCTACTGCGCTATGAACAAGGATGCCTATCCCTCTCGCATAAGACAAGTACGAAGAAAAATATCAGTGGCTGCCCCAGCTTTTGCCGAATTTCAATTCAGCTTCTAGCATGAGATGCGTCTCCTGCATGAACGCAATTCCCACTTGGTGTTGTTGCAGGTAAAGGAGAACCCTACGGCATTTTGATGGGCAGTTTAGCTAACGTACGTTCCATGTAAGGCAGTTAATTCATCCTGCCATCACTTAAGTTTGTTTTCAAATTGGTTTCCAAACCCCAATTCTTGACCCATATGTGTCCCAGCGTGTGGTTTTAGACCATCCCAATTGTGTAACCCATGCCCTTCCTTGTGTTGTAGTGCGTCTCCCTGTTGTTTTCCCAACCCCTCGGCCTCCCCCACCGACAACCCCAACCTGTCAGCAATATGCATCCCCCCCTGCCTTGGCTGACCACCCCAACCCGTCAGCATCTGTATACGTCGGCATTTGTATATGTTGAACTTGCTTCCGCTTGAGCGGCAGCTAGTGGCCCGACCATGTCTCTGCACCTACTACAATAAGGTCTGTTCCTGATCTCTCATTCTCTTTCTCTTCATTTCATTGGCTTACGGTCCCTGGCGGATGCGGACCTTTAGGGGTGGCCTCACTCGTTATTTCCCCTGGTTAGTGTGTTCCGAGGTAAGCGTTCAAGGAATGAGTGGGCTTCGTCCGGAGTGGTAAAGAACAGTGTCTGCCCTTCATGTTCCACCCGAAGTTTGGCTGGGAACATCATAGCATAATGAATGCCCCTGTTCTAACGAATGATAGAGGCCTTCACCTGGGCCAAGGAAGCAGATCAGAGGCCTGGGCCAGGATGTGGCTAGCTTTCCCTGTGAACAGCAATTATGGGGGGACCTTTTACAAGGTGGAAATGTTAGAAAAACAATGACTAGGATGGAAGGGGGTATGGAGTGAGTAAGATAAGCCTAATGAGGGGCCCTGCTGAAGCGGTCACACTGGTGGTTCAGTCGAGTACCAGGAATGGTCAAACTTATTGACTGGGCGCCGGCTGAGGGGGGATACAGGTGGTAGGCAAAAAGGGCCTAGTTAGAGGTGAGGGGGCAGTTGGGGTCAAGCTCCACCTGGGAGTCTGGGGGGTCAGGGAGGGAAAGGGGGAGGGGAAGAAAGGATGCTGGTGGTTTCAAGCATACAACAAGCCCCACTAGCGGGGCCAAGGCAAGGTGAAATGGACCAAGGGGATATCTCGGGGATACTTACCAGAGGCAACTGTACACTCAGTAATGGCTGATCACCTACCTGTGCTGGAAATAGGCTCCCTGAACGTCAGGGGTATGAACTCACCAACGAAATCTCCTTATTCGGCAGGGAATTCAAACGGACCTACTCTTCCTCCAGAAGAACTGGGCATCTGGGGTGGAGGGATAGGGGAGGTATTTCACACTTCGTACACAAACTAAAAAAAGGGGGGTGGTGATTTTAATGGCCAGGGATCTGGGCTTCAACACAGAGGCATCGATGAAGGACCTGGAGGGGCGCTACCTGTTTATTAAAGGAGGGCTACAGGGATCTCAGCTAACCCTGACAATGATCTATAGTCCGAAGGAAGCTCAGGCGCTGTTTTGGGAGGAGATAAGGGACAAACTAAGACTCTTTGTTGAGGGCACCCTAATAATAGGAGGGAACTTAAATATGGTAATAAACCCCTCGAGAGACAGGAAGTGAATGACGCCTCATGCCCCCCCCCAGTGGCGGACGACCCAACATCTCGGAGTTTCTGCAGAATTAACCACGAGCTGGGCCTGGAGGACACGCTCCCGAGCTCGGTCAAGGGGGGGTCCCCCCATACACGTACTACTCCAAAATTCACGAAACCTTCTCATGGATTGACTACATTCTGGCTGATAGTTCCCTACTCGCCCACATGCTGGACCTTAGGGTAGACCCAGTCCCCTGGTGAGAATTACCCTGATGAGAATAACCCTGATGGGAGGTTGGGGCCAACAGCGAAGGGGGAGGTGGAAATGCAACGATGCCCGGTTGAAGGACACGGTAATCGCCAAAATGGTGTTGGTGAACATAGTGGAATATTTTGACCTGAATGACAACGGGGAGGTCAGCCCACATATATTATGGGACGCGTTTAAGGCTACGTTACGGGGGTTCCTGATAAAAGCAGGGGCACAAAAAAAGGGAGAGGGATGGCCAGGAAAAGGCCCTCCGGGAAAAAATTGCGGAACTCCAACCAGGTCACGTACCAGGCTCGTCCATTACCTTAGACCAAGCGGTGGCACTTGACTAGTATAAGACCCAACTAAAGGATCTTTTGCTGAACTAGACGAAAAAGAGCCTCAAGTTGCTCAAACAAAAATATTATGAAAAGGGGAACAGGGCGGACAAAGTTTTGGCATGGAAACTGAGGGACGCGCAGAAAAGTGAAATGGTCCAAGATGATGATGGGACTTTGAATCATGACACCCCGAGTATAGGTGGGGCCTTCATACAGTATTATGAAAGGCTATATAAATCTGAATTTAATGGCAATGACATCCTAATTGAAAATTTCCTTAAGAAAATATCTATACCGGGCCTAGCAAGAGATATTGCAGAAAATCTAGAGGCCCCAGTAGCAGAAGAGGAAATTGTCCAGGTGATAAAGGCAATGAAAGGAGGCACGTCAGCAGGGGAGGATGGGGTTTCAGTAAAATTCAACAAATTGTAACGCTGAACCCTAGCCCCTCACTTACCAAATGTTTTTAACGCAGTCCTCAAGGGGGATATCCTGCCCGAGACAATGATGGGGGCCATCATAGTGGTGCTACCAAAGGAGGGAAAAGACCCGACCGAGTGCTGCTCTTACCGTCCAATATCTTTACTCAACACGGACGTTAAGATCCTAGCGAAGGTACTCGGTAAAATGATGGAGAGGATTATGCCCTCCTTGGTCCACGGGGACGAAGTGGGCTTCATAAGGGGACGCCAGGGATTGGACAATATCCGGAAACCCATAGACCTGATCCAATATACACAGGACTCTGACCTCAATGTCAGTCTGCTTTCTCTCGATTCAGAGAAAGCCTTCGACAGAGTGGAATGGAGGTACATGATGGCCCTTCTGCAGAAAATGGGATTTGAGGAACACATGACAAATTGGATAGCCGCCCTATATAGGGCTCCCACGGCGAAAGTACAAGTACATGGGGAACTCACAGCTCCTTTTACTCTTTCTCGGGGTACGAGACAGGGGTGTACCTTGTCCCTCTTGATATGCACCCTCACGATGGAACCCCTAGCTATAGCACTGAGGACCCATCCAGGAATATGGGGGATTCAAAGAGGCTAGGTGTAATTTAAACTTTCCCTCTTCGCAGACGATATTTGGGTTTTTTTGGTAGACCCTTACTTGACGCTCCCGCCCCTTCTCTCCTTGATCGACGCCTTTGGGGCTTTTTCTGGGTTGAAAATTAACAAGTCCAAATCCATGCTGATACCACTCCGAGCGCACGACCCGATCTTGGAGCCGCTAGACACCTTCATAGGGGTTGGGGTTGAAAAACTCTCGCTCCAATATCTGAGTGTGCGACTCACCAGGAATCTCCCGGTACTGGCGACAGCTAATTATGATCCAATATTGGCCAGCATCAAGATAGATCTAAAAAGATGGAGCAACATGATTCCGTCATGGTACAGCTGTATGACGGCGGTAAAGATGAATATCTTGCTGAGACTATTATACCTGTTCACGGCCCTCCCCGCGAAAGTACCTGAATACATTTTCAAAGAAATCCAGACAGCGGTACAGAAATTCATTTGGCAAAGCAAGACCCGAGGACCAAGAGATCCACTCTCACCCTCCCTAGGGAGGAGGGGGGCTTCAGCCTACCCGACGTTCATCATTATTATAGAGCAGCCCAACTTTGGGTCCTCCTGGAACATATGAAAGACGATAAGGGTACGTACTGGACATTCCTAGATGATATGGACACACACCCACTCAAAGTGAGCGACCTACTCTGGGCCCCGCGTAAGGCCATTCCAGGCAGATTACTTGATCAGCTCACCCTCAGGGTTTTGTGGTCCTTGTGGAAGCAGGGCGCACAAACAGAGCACTTATCAACATGGCCCTCCCCAATGGTCTCGCTATGGGGCCCCTGTACTCAGACTGGGAGATAGGGGACTCCGGAATGTGCAGATCTGTTTGGATAAAGGCATGAAAAGGGCGGTACAATTATTCCAGGGGGGAGAATTCCTATCCTATGATAAAGTGGGTGAGGCCCTGGGACCCGGCATGATCACAATATTCGAATACCTTAGGCTGAAGGGCCTCCTATGCGACCAGAAATGGGGAGAGAAACTCAAGAGATCACTAACCCCTTTTGAGAGGGTACTCGACTCAGCCAGTTCAAGAAAAGGGATGGTATCAAAATAGTACAAAGTCATGAACACTAACAACCTTAAAGAGAGACAAGGGTCCAGAGAGTACTGGAATGAGCTGGCGGGGGAGAAACTCACAGAGGAGGTATGGGGCAAGGTCTTTAGAATAGCTTTCCACAGGAACCTTTTTACAGCTGACATGGAGCATAATTTTAAAGTACTTCAGGGATGGCACAGAGACCCACTCAAAATATCTAAAATGTTCACTGGGGCATCTCCACAATGCCCGAAGGGGTGTGGCCAGGTGGGTTCAAGGGATCACATGTGGTGGTACTGTCCACAGATACAAATATACTGGGAAAATCTGCAGGGTGGATGAAGGAGGTCACAGGGGAATTACTCCCACAGGATCCGCTAACAATGCTACTGGGTCTGCCGCCGAGAGACGCAAACACGTATAGATACCCTAGAATGTGGGAGACGATTCTGCAGCCGGGGAGGGTAGCAATGGCGCAGAAATGGAAAAGCCCAATGATCCCAAATAAAAAAGAATGGCTGATTAAAGTGAAAAACATGTTCCTAATGGATAAGCTGACAGCCATGGTGAACGATCAAGCTGGCACCTTCCGTACAGCCTGGGACGGGGTGAGACAAAAATGGGGATGGGAAGTACATGAGGGAAAGAGGCCCCTGCATGTCAAGTAGGTGGATGGTGGGGTCATCACGGTAAAGGCAGAGGGGAGAAGGGAGAAACCCCACTGCCCACATGAACCAGGGGAGAGGGGAGGGGATGCAAGAAGGCAGGGAGCCCATAACAAGCTTGTCGTAAAGAAACTCCAGGACACAGTTGGATGATTTACCATAGTGGTATCCTAGTACCGGGAATAACATTTCCTGAAGGGGATGTGGACTCCTAGTGAACTTTTCACCAACTTGAACAGATTTCCTATGGACAAGAAACCGCAGTTGAAGTTTTGTTGGTTATGGGGAGGGGTATGGCGTCATTTCATCGCCGGATGTTTTTTCGCTGGGTTTTTTGCCGCAGATTTTTTTTTGAAAAAAATCTTCGAATTTTTTAGGGGGGGGTTAAAAAAAATTATATAATTTGGGTGTGGGTGTACGGGGATATAAAAATAATTAAAGCGGAAGGGGGGTAAAAAAAATCTGCGGTAAAAAACCCACGATGAAACAGCAGGCGATGAAATCACATGGAACCATGGGGAGGGGTGGGGTAGAGGGGAGGGGAAATTGTTATGTTTATAAGGACAGATAAGATGTTGAAATTATTTTTACCAATGGTCCTTGTTATGTTTTGCCTAAATGCTAATAAAAACGAAAGTAAAACAAAAGATACCAGGGAATGCAAATAGGGGGCAGGCCAAAGAGCTGCCCACTCTTTGCCATAAATCTACTGTCTCCCTCTCCGCGCAGTTCAATATCCCAGTATGGTGTACCAAATCCGCCCCCTAAGCCAAATGAACCAGGGGAAGCACTCCTCTCCCCCAGTTCAATGTTCCTGCACAGGGTACCGAAACCTCCCCCCAAGCTAGATGAACCAAGGGAAGCACTCCAAAACAAATGCGTACATTGGCTGCGCTCAGTGAGGGGGTCCTTTTTTCTAACCACAGACCATATTGTGGACTGTTTCAGGATATCTAGGGAGGATGAGTTTGACTAAGAAATCGAAAGTGGCCAGGGACATACTGAGCTTTTCATGGCCAAATAATTCCCTGACAAATAGTGCTATCGTAATGAGTTCCAACCCCTGTGTGAATATGCCTCCACGGACTGTTCTGACAGGAGTGAATGCTGTTCCCTTTGGGACATGGCATGTTTGGTTTCCGACGCATTATGACATCACCTGAGGGAGTAACTTTATTTTACCTGCTTAAGATGTTCTTGGACCGCAAGGCATATGTGTCATATGCTATTTACTTATGCTAATACTCGCTCTAGGTATGTATTGTGATGATTGTAATTTGTGATGTGAAACTTTTATGGCTCTGAGCCGAAATAAAGTCAAACAACAACAACAATAATAATAGAAATGATGGTAATAAACGCACAGGACAGAAAAGAAGAAAACAAGACAAAAAGAATTCCATCAAGATTTAAAGGCAATGGGTTAGTCCAGTGAATATGTCCACAATGAATGCCTGACAAAATATCTAAACATTCTGCAAAAGTGCATAGATACAGGCGGAATGTCAACATTAAGCGCTTTAAAAAGAATGTGACCGTGATAACTTGTAAGCGAAATGCAGTACCGGATACAGACTTGCACCACACCATTAGCGCCCACCGTCCCAGACCGGCGGGGCAGACTAGACTGGGGAACGAACACTTAAAAAGCGAGTTCTCAATATTCGGCAAAAGTTGGAAAAGGAGGGTATCTTAAGGGTCCATGGGCATTTTCAATTTTTTGTCAGAAACACTTTGCATGGCTACTGGTCAAAATACCCCTCTAGTGTGATGTCTATTTGTGGAGGAACCATCAGGGACTACACCGACGCGGTTACCATCTTCGCAATCACCTTCTTACTCAGAAAACAGAGGGTCCAATGGGACGAGAGCGGGCTCAGGGTGCCAAACCTTCCAGCGGGCCTCCAGCAGTTCCTAGGCTCTGCTTCTTGGTTTCAGGATACTTGGCTCCTACCCTAAATTCAATGAGAACTCAAGAGATTTACCTGGTATGGGTGTAAGGGGCCTTCTCTTATCCAGAATCTCCTTTGCGCCAAAATGAAGAGGACCCAATGAGAGATCTGCTCACATACAGCCATCCCAGACGTGCACCAATCACAGACCACGGTGGTCCCAGTCATTCCCAGCACACCAGACATCCTGGCACCTAGGATGTGTATTGGAACTAGACAGTTCAGCCCACATCCTGGAGGCACACACACAAGGCATGCAGAAGCCAGCAAAAGCTTCGGTTTGCGCAGGGATCTGCATGACCAAATAAGGGGTTTCTCAGGTCTGTTCGACCTGGGGAAGGCAAAGGGACAAGACAACCAAATGACAAAACAAAGGACCTTGTGGAATGGCCAGTTTGGAGCCAAGCCATTGTCCTGGGCCAAAGGCAGTAAATGCAATATGGACCACAAGAAAGGGTTAAAAATATGTCAAAAATAGCTCTGTCCAAGGCACATTTGTACTTCTACCGAAAAATCCTTTCAGGGTGTCTAGGGCCTTCAAATTGAAAGGAAGACCCCAGCGCACTGCACTGTAAGGTACTTTGTGTACTGTTAACATGTTGCTAAAAACGAGCAACTAAGTGAAAGACTATGGGAAACAAAGTCTCCCAGTACTGACTGTCTTTTAGGGCATGTCAATTTCCCCATTACAAAGTGAGAGAAAACCCAGCAGAGTACAGCAGAATGCTCGGATTCGCTGGCAAAAGTCAGGCTAGGATGGTCAGACAACAGCAAAAACTTGGGGAGTTCACTACTGGAGGGAAAATTACACATACATGGAAATCTTTCCTAACAGCTGTCAATTACCCAGAATGCTAAGAAGAACCTTTGGCTGTGACCCGGCCCCTCTGCCCAATATACAGCTGGGAGAGCTGACAGAGTGAGAGCCCCGGCTTCACAACACAGAGCCGGGGCGCAACGCATTCCGGAGCCTATGCGGGAGGAGGCGGGGGCCAGGAGACAGCCCAAGGACACGTGGAATGCTCGGACAGGAGGGCCTGCACAGTGCTAGCGGGATCCACCCCGTATGCTACATTCAGCCTCCTCAGATTACAAGCCCACAGTGAGGGACAAGTGATCGGTACCGCACATGTAAAGGCACTACAGCTGCTGGGGGCACGGCGGGAGTGTGTTGCTCGCACCTCACCGAGACTCACAACGGATCTTGGTACTGGGCGGGCCTGCATCCCGTGATACGCATGGCCTTGGGAGGACATCTCCAACGCCCCCGCGGATACACCAGTGACAGCACGGTGAGGCCCTAGGCAGACCCTGAGGAGACCCATACAGCAGCCCACTGCTGACCCATTCAGGGGGAGAAAGATCTGACATTGTCCTTGGCCACACGCACAGACCTAGTGTAAGATTACACTGCTGTGGTTCACCGTTGGAGGGGAATGGCAGGTGGTCAGCAAGACTAGCCGCAGTGTGAGCATGCCCATGGGGGAGTAGCGGCCCACACTCGGGCCCTGATTGAAGGCATTCTGCAGTGAAAACCACTGGAACCGTGTGAGCCCATTCTAGGCCAAATCTCTGTTACAGTTCCTGGCGAAATGCTCAGCGACATCAAGGCAATGCTCGGCCAGGTACAATTGAGCATTCAGTCGCTAGACGGGAAGATGGACACACTGACCTGCAAGGTGGACCACATGCAGGTCTGCTTGGAAAGGCATGGGGAACTTTTCAACAAAGACAAAGGGAGGATATCGACCATCGGGGACGGGACCAGCAATACAATAAGAGATATTGCGGAACTCAGGAGGGTGGTGAAATCATTGACAGACAAACAGGACGATGATGAGTCCCAATCCTGTCGGAATAATGTAAGGATTTTAGGAGTACCGGAGGAGGCAGACCAACGCAACATGAAAGCGATGGTGGAGAATCTACTAAAGGAAATCCTGGGCGACAGAGATTTTTCAGCTGTTTTCAGCGTGGGACGGGCTCGTCGTAGACCTAGTGGTTGGAGACCTATACCCGGAGCTTTTCTGCCCACCCGTTGATAGCGCGACTATTCAACTAGCGCAACAGGGACGCGGCACTCAGGATGGCTAGAGAAAAGGGGCCTGTACATTAAGGCCCCTCCACTCTGGTGTAGGCACCAGAAACAAGCCTTTAACATGACAAAGGACCGCTGTGGCACCTGTGAATTCTGCATGACTATCATTAGCCATGTAGCTGGATGTATCCAAAGTCACTTGCAAGGGCAAAGCTCACAGTTGTCAGTCACAGAGCATTGTGGATGTGTCACCTTTTAGGACAGCATTTTGATAGACACTCTGTGCATGCATTTCATGAGTATTGCTGCATGACATGATTTCCCATAACAGTACATGCATGTGGAGTCATCCACTATGGCGGTGCACTGACTTTGTCGTGTGACACCATGCACACAGCCAGCACTTGTCTCTTTCAGGGTGTGTTGTTGTCATGGCAGGATGCCATGGTGCCTATGTTGGGCCTATGTGTTGTTGTCATGCATGTGCCCTGATGAGGGATTAGTTTTACCTTTGCAGGTTTGTGTTGTCTGTGTCTATTCCATGATGGCTACATATACATGGTTGCCGGAGTACATGACATTCTGTCTGTCAGTATTGCATTGCATTGGTGCAGTGTTGGACTGCGTTGTTGTATGTGTAGGGATGGCTAAAGTTGCATTGTAGTTCCGTGTGTGCGTGTATGTGTTGGTAGCTTGTCAGAGCAGTATGCATTTGTGACTTACTACATCATTGTCATTCCTGTCTGTGTCCTGTGGGTAGTCCTGCACCCCCTTCACCAGGGCCTTGACAGGGCATGCATTCCTCAGTTGTGACAATGCCCCGCCTTCCCTTGGCATTTCACTAGTGCTGCAAGATTAGTTTTTGTGATGGCACTTTTACTCACCCAATATACACGTCTGTTGCCCTCTATGCCTATGCCTCTTCATGTCTCCAGGCAGTGTGCTGTGGCACCATGGAAGCGGGCACAGCAGTGTTTTATGAGGTGGTCAGGATCGCAGGTGACTTGGACATTGATGGAGTGATACTGCTTCCGGTTGCAGGATACCTTTTCAGATACCTGGGTGGCCACCAAGGGCACATGGATGCAGTCCAGAGCAGCAATCACGTTGGGCATGTGTGCTATCGCATACAAACAAGTCCATCCAGCACCTGCATGAGTATGTTGTAAAATGTGGGCTGAGAAATGCCATGCAGCAGGCCCACGGTGGGCTGGAAGGTGCCAGTTGCAAAAAAATGCAGGGCTGACACAAGCTTCAGCACTGGGGTAAGGCTGTTCTGATGACGATCCTGCACTCATGGTCATCCTGGATCAAGGTGAGCAGCTCAGCTATGGTCTGCCTGTTCAGCCGGTACAAGGTGATTTGCTGGTTGTCAGTCAAGTTCCAGGTTTTGGACCTGACCCGGGATATGGGTGCTCGCTGTACATGGCATCTCCTCCTCCTCCTCCCTGCACCCTGTGCTGCTCTTCCAGCCTCTGCAGCTCAATGTCCAAATTCCCAGCCTCTGCAGCTCATTGTCCAAATTCACAACAGCTAGTGGCAATATGGTGTTGGAAAGAGTTCCATGTGATAATGTCGCCTGGAAAAAGTCGCCAGGCTGGTGACTTTTTTTTCCTGACCCCTAAAATACTTTCCCCAAATATGCCATTTTCCAGGCAACATTGTCGGAAAGTGTGTTTGGGAAAGGTGTGTACCCTTCCTGAGGTGATTGGGTGCACTTGTGGCTTCATTTCCATCACCTGTATGCATTACCTCAGGTGGTGGTAACTACACTGTGTTTTTGGTGGTATTACCACTGTATCCCAACTTGCAATATGGCAGTAATACTGTTTTGGGATCTCAGTGCTAATACCACTGGTGGTAAATCCATCGGCGTAAATCCTGCCGACTGCATTACCAATGACTGTATTACCACCAACAGTAATTATTGCCGACTCATAATTTGGCAGTATGGTAAAAGTGGTGGTAATTTCATTACCACCATTTTTAATGTATATCATCAAACTCATAATAAGCCCCTTTGTCTTTAGTGGTTTAGAAGTTTCATTTAAAGATCTTTGCTCATTAAAAAACCTTTGATTTTCACAATGTGTCACTATGTCTTTGAACATAATTAAATGACATTTAACCTCCTCTTTTATGTGCTCATACAGTCTTACTAATGACTGCAAAACCAGGTGCAAGGCTTACATAGAGTTCGGTTGATCAGCATTGATGACTGAGTTTCCGATTGATTATAGTCAGGTCTTTGTGGGGAACCTATCTCTTGCGGGAGAACTAAACCTTCCTCTATATTTCGGCCTTCTTTTTGCAATTCTGTGTTCTTATATGAGGACACAGAGTCACATGGATGCAGTGTATTAGACAAATATCTTTTCTTATGCTCTTCAGCCTCTTTTTCTATACTATTATAGAGATTTAGTAACGAGTCTTCGATCTTAGACAGAGCTCTCTCCACATAGTGAACTGAAGCTTGTTTTGTCCCTGCCGCTGTAGTCGACACGGTGGCAGGTGATGCTGTTGGTATATGCAAAGCTACTGAAATTGGGAAGAAATGTGTTATTTTTCCCTTAACCATAGTCTTTTCACTTTTACCCTTAGACTTTCGGCAACTCAAATTTAGAAAATGTCTCTCATCTGGTGGATCACCACTATCCAAAAACAAGGGGGGGTTCTGGGAGTTTGTCTACTACCGGCCTATATCTCGGGTTAGAGTCTCAACCAGGGTCTTTAGCTCACCATTCTTTCACAGAAGAGAAATTTCCAGTACATATCAGTCTTTGTCCTGCCCAAAGGCAGTCCAGCACCGAAATGCCTGGCAATTCTCTTCTGAATAAGAGCACCAACAGCAACCCCAGACACGTGTTTCGGCCTGGTTGGGCCTCGTCAGTGAGGTGGAGCTGTGCCTCTTTAAGAACAGTGAGCAAGGGTTCCACGTCTGGATTACCCTAGTAATTTAGGGTGAAAACCCAAAGCTACTTGATATGCAAAAACAGGGGGGATCTGGGAGTTTCTCTACTACCGGCCTATATCCCGGGTTAGAGTTTCAACCAGAGTCTTTAGCTCACCATTCTTTCACAGAAGAGAAATTTCCAGTACATATCAGTCTTTGTCCTGCCCAAGGTCAGTCCAGCACTGAAATGCCTGGCAATTCTCTTCTGAATAAGAGCACCAACAGCAACCCCAGACACGTGTTTCGGCCTGTTTGGGCCTCGTCAGTGAGGTGGAGCTGTGCCTCTTTAAGAACAGTGAGCAAGGGTTCCACGTCTGGATTACCCTAGTAATTTAGGGTGAAAACCCAAAGCTACTTGATATGCAAAAACAAGGGGGATCTGGGAGTTTCTCTACTACCGGCCTATATCCCGGGTTAGAGTCTCAACCAGAGTCTTTAGCTCACAGTTCTTTCACAGAAGAGAAATTTCCAGTACATATCAGTCTTTGTCCTGCCCAAGGGCAGTCCAGCACTGAAATGCCTGGCAATTCTCTTCTGAATAAGAGCACCAACAGCAACCCCAAACACGTGTTTCGGCCTGGTTGGGCCTCGTCAATGAGGTGGAGCTGTGCCGCTCTAAGAACA
Organism: Ambystoma mexicanum; assembly: GCF_040938575.1. Classification (NCBI taxonomy): domain Eukaryota; kingdom Metazoa; phylum Chordata; class Amphibia; order Caudata; family Ambystomatidae; genus Ambystoma; species Ambystoma mexicanum. The sequence goes on from NC_090932.1 coordinate 543,574,688, forward strand.
GTGAGCAAGGGTTCCACGTCTGGATTACCCTAGTAATTTAGGGTGAAAACCCAAAGCTACTTGATATGCAAAAACAAGGGGGGTTCTGGGAGTTTCTCTACTACCGGCCTATATCCCTGGTTAGAGTCTCAACCAGAGTCTTTAGCTCACCATTCTTTCACAGAAGAGAAATTTCCAGTACGTATCAGTCTTTGTCCTGCCCACCACTATGAATGCAAGGGGGATGCATGAACCCATTCCTTTAGGGTTCTGTTGTCATATATTGTCTATATAATTTCAACAGCTTTGCTGGCTTAAACCCAACACTTTACCCTTGCCACGTCGGCACCTGAAAGATTAGATGCTCATACACCAGATACTTCACAATTCTGTACATTTGGTTTAGGCACCTTAAAGATTAGATGGTTTTCAAATACCAGATACTTTATTAATCAGTACCAGGTTATGTTGTGTACTTCAAGATAATTATGCATTGAAGACTGTTTTAAGTTTTGACTTCACTATTTTTCTTTGTTTATAATATTAAATTTTGCTATATGTAAGTTTTCACAATTGATTTTTTTGTTCTGTCTTAATACAAACTATGTATATTCACAGCCCCTAATGTGTGTGAGTTTCTTTTTCCCTTCTGGACAATTTCATGGGCGATGAATTTAGGGATTTAGTCCATTAGTACAAGCATACAAGGTTCCCCAATACAATTTATATGTTTTGTTTCATTTATTGACATAAATTGGTGTGAACCTTTGGAGTAGCAGTTTTACCTTCTCTTTGGTTTTGCATTTCTCATGCCCGAGTCTGCTACTCGTCACCATGGGCATACCGAAGTCCTTAGTATATACTGCCCACCACTATCCACAACAACTATGTCGGCTACAATATCAGACAGCAACATCACCAGATGTAAGGATGGAGGTATACTTCCTAGGTTATAACGTGCACACTTTGCTGTTGGATTTCCTCATATATAAAACCCAGCCAATGGGGTCCAAACCACCCTCGTTTCACAATAACCAGGAACACCCATCTCATGCTCTCCGCCAACTGCTGCCAACTGCACTTACCCCACACTTGTCTCCGTGCTCGGTGAAGCACCAAAGGCTTTAGCTGGAAGGAAAGGTGTTACAGTAAAAGTAGTCCTCCAGGCTCCAAACACAATCACAGTGCAGCCAACTGCACTTATACCGCACTTTTCTCCTCGCTCGTGGTCCGTGGAGTGCCACAGGTTTTGGCATGAAGGAAAGGTGTTGCACTAGAAGCAGTTCTGCAGACTCCAAACAAAATCACGGTCACCCAATTGCACTTATCCGCACTTTCATGTTACAGGTTTAATCCCCTGCGGGGGACCAAGAAAGCAAAAGAAACGAAAGAAAAGAAAGTATTCCTGGAGTGAGAAGCCGTACAGGTATCCTTCCTTCAAATCAAAAGAAAATATTTTGAAACAACACTTTTCTCTACTGTTTTCAGTAATGAAGCTGCTTGGCTAGATTAATAGTGTAAATAGTGTCTTGGGATTCCCTCTTTTATAGAAAAAACATTAAAAATTGCTCGTGTATTGGGACGGGAGAAAACAAAAGCTTACGATCAACTAAAGAAACCCTACACCAGTATTTTGTTGCCTGCCTTTACTTTTGTGTACCAAGTGTTTCTTTCCGATGGGTTTTGGAGTAATTCGAACCTCATTTTTGCCCTTTCCTCCTAAGTGTACTTCCCACAGAGGTGCACCAAAGTGATTCAGAACACAGGTATGCGGGGGTTGCTGGAGAAAGGTTAGAGGTGGGTTAAGTTTTATAGTCTTACAAAAAACATTACAATGGATATTGTCGAACCCTCATATTCCTGTCTCCCACTAAGTGCGTTGTAACCATCCCCCCACTCTAGTTTTGGTGTGCCCTATACCTACCATACCTACTTACCTAGTCATACCAACCCATTTCCTACCTGGGGTTAGTTTATAGATTGCTAGAGTATGTTTCAGCTTTTTTTGTTAACACTTTCTTTATGCAAATTTGTGGATAGGGTGATTTGTGTATACTGTTATAATCATTGTTTTTGATTTTACTGGATTGCCACCACCCCGGAAAAGACAGGCACCATCCTCATTGTCAGGTAGCTAGCTGGGCTGAGAGCAAGGTTATTAAGCCTGATCATTACTTCATAATAGGTAATGTGCCATGGAGCACACCCCACCATCAGGTGCTCAAGCCTCACCCGCCAGGTCAAGGGGCAATTATCCTGGTCTGCTATGGATCTAAGGAATTCGACCCTTAGACAGTGCCCCTTACTGTCCATGAGGGAGACTCAACAGTGTCCTATCCTGTTGGGCATTAACCACCTGGACAGGGTTACAGGCTAGTGTATTATACATACCATTCATTCCTAACCCAAGTCCTGCCTTGCCCAGCGTAGTGCCCTGTCATTCCGCAGCAGCCACTGTAGGTGCTGTTATGGCTGTGGCTGCAATCACCCCATGTTCATCAGGGCCTAGTGCCAGAGGATAAAGGCACCAGACTGATCACTTTCTCCATGGCAGATGCTGAGTCCATTGTAACACCATCAGAGCACGGCCCCTATGTCCTCCCGAGACCCTTCTCAGGGGAGAAGCATTCCTCGAGAAGTGAAGAGGAATATCAAATATGGGCGCACCAGACCAACCAGATGATACACGACTGGAGAGCTCCAGACCGGGAATAGAAGTGTTGCCTCATCGAGAGTCTGCAAGGTCTGAGAAGGTGCGATGAGAGTGAACTAGGCACTCTCTGCCACACATCCAGACCCCATGGCAAAGGACATCTTGTACACACTGATCAGAGTCTTTGGAGACACTGAATCAGGCATGGAGCGGGTGGTTGGGTACTACACCACCCTTCTCCAATAGGCTGAGAGGCTCTCAGAGTATCTGGCCAGGACCAAGCTGATCCTGCAGCTGGCTTTCCAGCAGAATGGGGTTGAGCCAAACAGCTTCATCCTGGCCAGGCTGCAACAGGTGATGCACAGAGCTAGACCACTGCCACTGATGCTTCGGCAGCTACAAATCAAAGAACGGACCCACAAGCCACCTTCTTATCGTGGGTTCACAAAATGGACCACCCAGGCTAGACCAAGCGCTCTGTCCCTGATGGGGAGGAGGAAGCCTTAGTTGTCAGTAGGATCTAGCTCCCTTGTCACAAGTGTCATGATGCCTACCCCTGGGCACCCAGACCAAGTCCAGCAACCCCGGAAGCAGGCATCAAGTTATCCCAAGCAAGCCCAACAACCCCTGCTAGGGGCTATTTGGGTGCAGTCCTGGCGCCTATGGCGCCAGGCTCATATGGAGAGTCAGTCCTGGCGCAATAGGCGCCAGGCTCATAGATTAAAACGTACCTGATGCAGACCATGCTGCAAACTTACCTGATGCAGACCATGCTGCAAGAGCTCCAAGCCAAAAGAGGCTTGGAAGGGACTACTTTACCTAGGGACTATTTTTTTACTCGGGTGGGGCTGGGGAGGAATACTTACCTGGGACTACTTTGGAGGATATTTAAACCGCACCCCAAGAGCAGCACACGCTTCACGTTATTCTGCATCCAGCAGCGTAACGCTCACCGTGCCTGCAAGTCTGCATCCAGCCTTCTGCCACACTCCCCTCGAGTTTGGAGCTCCTAGAAAAAGGGAGAAAGGAGAAAAGGTTAGAACAAGAGCAATACCTTTGATCCTTACCTGAATTCCCGATCCATCGCGCCTTCGAGCTGGAAGAAAGAAGTTATTTTATGCGCGTCGCTTCACCTGCTGCAGCGCCGTGCTAAACTCACCGGCCTTCGCAGCATCTTCACATTCCACCGCATCCTCCTGCATGTTCCCGCTGCACTCCGGCACCTAAGGAGAAGACAAGGTGAGCCAAGGGAATACACAGAGGAATATTAGTTACCCCCCATGGACTTACCTGATTTTCCCGCCGGGGGTACTATTCCTCTTCACGGGTCGGCACAGCTTCCACTGCATCTTCGCCGAATCCCTGCCCCTAAGGGCAAACAAAAGGACAGCAAGGTGAAACAAAGGGTCTATCAAGGGGAACCCTCCTCAACACAATAGACTTACCCGATTTTACCGCCGGAGGTATTATTCCCCGAGACTTCATACTTTCTCTCAGCGCCTGAATAGGGGAGAAAGCAACAGGTTACATATTGACATTATTTTATCGAACTGTGTTGGATAATACAAATCCTTACCAGAATATTACCGGTTGCCACGAGGAACTCTTCACTAGGGTCAAGCTGCAACCTGCAAGGAATCGGACAAGAGTGAAAGTCAGGCATTTGAACTCTCACGAACTACATACTTACGGCATCTTGCCGGGAATCTCGGAGTCAATATTGTTCTGGAACTCACCAATTCCTTCGAGCCAGTGAAGCAACTGGTTATCTACGCGCCCCTGCGCTCAATGCAGGATGGAGAGCTCATCTTTTCAAACCATCAGGTGAGACTATAAGAGGGGACATCAAAGATGATCAGTGGGTAGAACAACGGGGGCGGGGGGGGATTTACGCTCAACTCCACAGGTGGTTAATTCCCTTTCTCAAGTTGCAGAAGAATATTCCTACGGGCCAAGCAAACGAAGTTAGGTGGGCCAGTCCAGTCTGTCATCTCGGCCCTACGCGTCACATTGGTGGAGACCGCAGCTGTCCCGTTCAGATCGACGCCTCTGTGGGAGCCAGGTGAACGTAACAGAATGCAAAGCCTACCTACAAATTCCCACCCGGGCGTTATGGATACCTCAGAAACTGACCAATTGGCCCAATTACTAGGGGAACTGAGGGCAGAAGTGCATTCCGCCTGCCAAGAAACCAATGCTCTTAGGAGAGAACTGATTTTGTCAAAGGAGCGAACTGATGATCTTGCTAGGCAACTATTGCAAAGCCAGGCTGGACAAGCAACCCTACCTGGTTCTGGGGGAAATCCAGCTCCTGTGTTATCAAGTAACCCTGTGCAAATAAACCTACCAGGAAATATTCCATTACCTCCACCCTAACGCTTTGCCAGAGATCCCAAAAGGTTTGCCGTGTTTATGAACCAATGCCGCTTGCACTCTTTATGCAGACCTGGAGCCTTCCCAAACGATCAAGCCAAGGTAGCCTTTGTATTGTCATATCTCAGCGGCAGTGCAGCTGATTGGTCAATTCCACTTGTTACTCAGGATGACCCTATTCTGCGGGATTTTCAGGGCTTTCAAATGAGCATGGAAAGACTATTTGCCCGGCACTCCCAAGGACAGCCCCTGGATAACAAACTTTTGTCCCTACGACAGGGTAACCAGGACCTTCTATCCTACATCGTGGCCTTCAATAGGTTGATAGTGGAAACTGGATGCCCTGAGGTAAAACGAATCACGTTATTTCATCGAGGGCTTCGAGGAGAACTCAAGGATGTCTTGGCTCAAGTCGTGAACCCACCTCAAGACTGCGCTGAATATATAGACTTAGTGGTCCAGTTAGATCACAGACTTCAGAACAGAAAGGCTGATCGAGCCAAGTTTGAGAATCGGGTGTTGGTCAAAACCCACGCTAACCCCAAAGGAGCAGATGCTTCAGAACCCACGCAAATTGGAGGGGTTAAAGGACCCTTAACCCAGAAGGAAAGAGAAAGACGACAGCAAATGCAATTGTGTCTATATTGTGGAACTTCTGGGCATTTTCTACGGGATTGCCCTGTAAAACCACCCAGGAAGGTGGTAGGAGCTGCTGATAAAAGCCATATGGAGTCAGACTCGGGAAACGAGCACGCCCGACAAGCGTAGAGGTCCGCTTGCCGAGCTTGAAGAAGGATACTCAGACCTCGCATTTCATCATACCAATGGTCCTCGTAGATCCAGGGCAGCCATCGCGTATGCACGCAGTAAGGGCATACATTGATAGCGGGGCCATAGGAAACTATGTGGACTACGAATTGGCTTCCAGGATGAATCTACCTCTCTGCCGAAAAACCACCTCAAATGTCATCCCCACAGTCGATGGAACAAAAATTGCCTCTGGGCCTGTAACTCATTCCACCGCAGAGATGACACTATTGGGTCAGGATGGGCATCGAGAGACTATTGTGTTTGATCTAATCAAAGCCCCACAGTTCCAAATAATACTGGGGATACCTTGGTTGGAAACACATAATCCTTGTATTGATTGGCGAGAGAAGAGAATAACCTTCCTGGATTGTGCACAAACCTGTTACCCAAAGAAAAATCTGAACGCAGGTCTGACCACAGTAACCACAGCAGTCATGCAGCTACCTCCTGAATACCAAGAATTCCAGGATGTCTTCCAAAAAGAACAGGCAAACACCTTACCTCCTCACAGATCGTACGATTGTCAAATCGATCTCATACCCGGTGCACAACCCCCTTGTAGCAGGACCTATGCCCTTACGGAACCAGAGAACCTTCACCTACGACAATACTTAGACCCAGTGCTTAATTTGTAAAAAAAACTAAGTGCCAGTGCCCAAAAAATATTGGCCCCCATAATGCCGGGTGCGCCGGCCGCCCCAGTTCAGTGCTAGACCTAACTAGATCGAGCCACGACCAGCCCATCACACTGCTGCTGCTCCATGTCACATGTTTGTCGCTGCAGCAACTGCTGGCACAGGCTAGTAGTAAATACGCAACTAAGACATGCTCCTCCTGTAATTGCGCCTCGATGCGCCCAGGCTGTGTGAACGCTTTAAAAATGCAAATAAATAAAGCATTCTGTTTCAGTCACTGATGCACTGTATTTGTCTCTACCCCTTCTGCCCCATCTGACAGTCTGTTAAAGTACACCAAGTATTGTTAATCGGTTACCTCCAGGAAGAGCACCCTCCCCTCAGCCCGTTTTTCAGTCACCTCATCCAGGTGTTTTGTGTAATCAATTTACTCTCAAGCCCTTATCAGTCATCACATCTCATGAATGCATCCCCCTTCACCCTTCCTTCAGGCATGAGCATGGTGTTGTATAACTTGGAAAAAGTCATTTCTGCAAGACATTGGGCCTCATTACGACCTCGGCGGTAGCCATGCCGCTATTGGCGGCATGGCTGCCGCCGTAATCGCGTCCGGGTCCTCAGAATGAGGAATTACCGGGCCATTCCGAGTTCGGAAGGCCCGGTAATTCCTCCCTCCAAGGACCCGGACCCGGTCCTTCCCCATTCCCATTTCAGCCCCCATAGGGCTGAATGGGAATGGGAGCAAACAATGGGCCATTACGAGTTGGCCCGTTGTTTGCTCCCTCTTCCCCTCGCGGGACCCGGTAAGCACGCCTGGTTTGACCAGGCGTTGCTTCCAGGGTCCCGCGAGGGGACCTCGTAATGAGGTGGTACGGGGTAAACGGCACCGGCACCTTTTACGGCGCCGTTTACCCCGTGCCGCCAGGTTCGTAATGAGGCCCATTGTTGTGAAATCAACAGCCTGTGCTATTTCTGCTTTAGGGCCTCTTTCCACCTTAACACATATTAAAAAACTAAATATGTTTTGTCACCCAATATTCAGGAACCAGAGGAGAATGCATATTCGGATATCTCCTTCCCACTGACATGTTTTTGACATACTTCACTAAACTGCAGCGTGTAACAAACACCCACCTCCCTATCTGAGGATTGCATGTGCTTTCATTCGGAGCACATGCTCTGAGCGTATTGTACCCAGGTTAAGGGGTCACATCTGGTGTATAAACCACACATCAGGATAGAAAACATGCGCTGGAATTATGTAAAAAAATGACAGCAAAAGACGGTTGAGAATTATACATGAATACTGAACTAGTGCTTTTATTTATGACGACAGATTAGTGGGCATGTGCACCATGTTTATCCCCGTCTAGTTTCAATGTGTGTATCTTTAAGCCTGAAATGGCATTTCAGAAGTTCGTCTTTGCATGGGCTTTTCTCGCGAAGTGCAGCCGGTTCGGTTTCGGCAGAATACGTGCACTGTTCTTGGTCCCCTCCCTGAAGCTCGTTTGTGAACTAATGAGGCTGATAACATTAAAAGGAAGAACGGAAACACTCAGGCAAAAATTCAAAGTTCATGTTTTGCTTAGATGAATGCTATCCAGGGTCAGACTGGGGCATACAATTGTCTCGAGTCGGGCTCTGCACCAATGAAAAAGTGGCCAAAGTTGCAAACAACAATTAATTCCTTTTGTGACAGACACTAGTGGGACCACGCTGCCGCCCGTGCCCCGCCCGGTCCTGGGCTTTGCCCTGCCTTGCCTCAATCACTTAGGCTACCTTTGGTGGGGCCACCACCGCCACGGCCCTGCTGAGCCTGATGATGACAAAAATAGGTGCGCAGTGCAGCGGCCCTACGGAAGGTAAGATTTTAAAAGAAAAAACATATATTTGGGTGGCTGGGGCCCATCACTTTCAAAGTGATGGGCCACAGCCGCCACTCAAAATAAGTTATTTCTTTTAAAACCTACCTTCCGTGGGGCGGGGCCCCAGCCACCAGCCCCACGGAAGGTCAGGTTTTTAAAAAAAAAGTAAAAAACATACTTTTGGGCACAATCCATGGGCCTGGCCGCCCGCGGCAGAGTCATCCGTCTCAGTCTGCGGCAGCCGGCAGCCCCTGGTCGCAGAAATTGGCCTGGGCCTGGCACTGACTGCATTCAACAGCACACTGCACACAGGTCACAGAGAAAGAAGCCTGGGCGCAGACGGACCCCTGGTGGGGTCCTGACTCCTCGGCAGTCAGGACACCACCAGGGGACTCTGCCACCACCCAGGCCCCAACCTGGGCCTTCCTTGCCTGATCACTTGACTGTGACAGGCTCAGGCTGCACCGCACGCAACAAGCGACTTACCTGCTTTGCCGGCTGGGACTTGGTCTCCTGTCAGGGCCTCAGGGTGGGGGGGGCTGGGTGCGCACACTGGCACCCACACAAATGAAAAAGCAGGCAGAGGGGGCCGCAGGAAGCAACTAGGCCGCACCACGCAGTGCAGCAGGGCAGGCTCTCTCTCTCTCAAGTCAGGACAGACGACGCCACGCCTCGACACCTTCACTTCAAAGTAACTTGTGAAATGAAGGTGGCGCTGCGCTGCCTCCTGTGGCAACAACAACACGTCACCATGTAATTTCACTGGCTCCGAAGAACAGCCAATGAAAACTGCACATTCTGTGTTACTATACAGAATGCATCAAATACTGCATAGTAACAACGGAATGGTAGTTTTCATTGGCTGTTGTTTGTAACAGTTTGTTGTTCATTGCTATTGCTGGCCCCTCCCAGGCCCAGCCAGCCATGGCCTGCAGCCTGCAAGCACGAGAGAGATCGAGATCAGAATGACAAATTCCAATGATTTATAATCGAAGCAAAGCGAAGTGGAAGAACAAACAAAGCAATTGCACATGCTCTGGCCCGCATGAGTTCCGGTGCCCAAAAAAGAGTGCCGGTGTTGGGCACCGGCAACCACACCCACAAATTAAGCACTGCTTAGACCAGGACCTTGCCAATGGCTTTATTCGCCCATCCAAGTCCCCTGCATCTTCAGCTTTGTTCTTCGTGCCCAAAAAGGAAGGTGGCCTCAGAACGTGCATAGACTACCGCGCATTGAACCAGATAACTGTTAAGAACCGATACCCGTTGCCTCTGATCCCTGAACTACTAGACCAAGTGAAGGACGCTTGCATATACACTAAATTAGATCTCCGGGGGCATACCATCTGGTACGTGTAAAAGAGGGCGACGAATGGAAGACTGCTTTCCGCACTAAGTATGGGTTATTCGAATACCAGGTGATGCCTTTCAGGTTGTGCAATGCACCAGTAGCCTTCCAATACTTCATGAACGATGTCTTTCGTGAACTCATTGACGTTTGTGTTGACGTATATATCGATGATATTCTAGTATACTCCTCTTCAGAATCTGACCATGTGAAGCACGTCCGAGTAGTCCTTGAAAAATTGTGCCAGCACAAACTATATGCAAAGCTGGAAAAATGCATTTTTCATGCCACAGAAGTTAAATTCCTTGGGTTTATCCTGACCCCAAAGGGAGTCCGAATGGACTCATGAAAGGTGGACGCAATCCTTAAGTGGCCATCACCAAGTTCAGTTAAAGGAGTACAAAGCATGCCCGGCTTTGCCAATTTCTACCGCAGATTCATCCCAGATTTTTCACATGTTGTACATCCCATCACAAGCACATGCTTTATGTGGACTGAAGAAGCTGAAAATGCCTTTCAAGAGCTGAAAGCGAAATTCACGTCTGCACCTGTATTAAAGCACCCGCGCCCTGAACTTCCATACATAGTGGAAACTGATGCATCCAGTCTAGCCATGGGAGCTGTCCTGTCTCAAAAGGACCCTGAAACCACCCAGCTTCACCCAGTAGCATTTTGGTCCAAAAAGTTCTCGGCACCCAAGTTAAACTATGCGGTTACCGACAAGGAGTTATTAGCCATTAAATCCACCTTCAAGGCTTGGCGGCACTATCTTCTCGGTGCCAGGCATACCATTACTGTGATCACCGATCACCGGAACTTACAGTATTTAAAGACAGCCAAGGCCCAATCGTCACGTCAACTCCAATGGGTATTGTTCTTTGCCAAGTTCGATTTCGTGATAACCTATCGACCAGGTTGTAAGAATGGTAAGGCAGATGCCTTATCCCGAATAGGGATGGGAGAGGCAGAAGTGAACCCAGAACCAGTACCTATAATTTCCGAACAAAGGATTCTTGGCATGACTACTCTACAGACACTAGAGGACATTCAGGTAAAGATCCAGCAACTCTTTGATCCTACAGCCCTGCCGGACTGGGCAAAGAAAGGCCCGGACTACTCTGTCACCAATGATCTACCTTATTACCAAAGGCGGCTTTTTCTGCCACACAAGGAACTACAAGAGCTAGACATTTCCCGTTATCATGATACCCTAATGGAGGGGCACCCAGGTATTGCAAAAACCAAAGCTAAAATTAAAAGACAATTCTAGTGGCCCACCTGGCGAAAGGATATTAAATCATTTGTGATGTCTTGTGGCATTTGCGCCCAAAACAAAAGTCAAAAGAAAAAACCAGCTGGACTCTTACAACCTTTAGATATTCCGCCTACACCATGGCACACCTTATCGTTAGACTTTATTAATGATCTACCCCCATGCAATGGATTTAACACCATTCTAGTTATTGTGGATCTTTTTTCCAAGATGGCCCACTTTATTCCTTTAAAGGGATTACCTTCAGCTTCAATCCTGGCCAAGGAGTTCCTCGAAAACATTGTTCGCATACACGGATTTCCGTCCGTAATGATCTCTGACAGGGGCAGTCAATTCATTTCACATTTTTGGAAAAAATGCTGTCAATTGGCGCAAATCGATGTGAGGTTATCGACCAGTCACCACCCCCAGACCGATGGTCAAACGGAGAGGACCAACCAGACTCTCAAACAATACCTTGTTACATCAGACTGAGAGTAATTGGAAAGACATTCTTTGGATCGCCGAATATGCATACAATAATTCAGTACACTCTGGAACTGGACAAAGCTCCTTTTATACCTTATATGGGCTCCATCCTCGAACCTCAGACCTTGACTCACCCCAACACTTAGAAATGCCCGCAGTGGACCATCTGCACGCTACAATTACACAAGCCTTTAAGGAAGCAACTACACATTTAAAACAGGCAAAAGATAAATACAAGAAAGAAGCTGATCGGCATAGAAGTGATACTCCACAATACCAGATAGGGGATCAATTATGGTTAGCCACAAAACATATACCTCTAAAGGGAACACGAACCTTTAACCCCAGATATTTGGGACCTTACTCTATTGAGGCCATTATCAACCCGGTGGCTGTCAAGTTGGACTTACCTGCTAATATGCAAATTCACCCCGTCTTTCATGTGTCACTTTTGAAGCCAGTGCAACCAGGGACAAGACTTTCCCTGTAGACGGAGAACCCGAATTTGAAGTTAAGAACATCCTGGACTCCAAGCTGATAAAGTCAAAACTTTTTTATTTAATCGACTGGAAAGGTTACGGACCACAGGAAAGGTCATGGGAACCTAGTGACCATGTTCATGCACCCCGATTGGTGATGAAATTCCACCGAAATTTCCTAGACAAACCGAAACCACAGGGAAGAACGACTTTAGGAGGGGCCTTGGGGGGGAGTGTTGTCATGATTCCTACCCCCGGGGACCCAGACCAAGTCCAGCAACCCCGGAAGCAGGCATCAAGTTAGCCCAAGCAAGCCCAACAACCCCTGCTAGGGGCTATTTGGGTGCAGTCCTGGCGCCTAGGCGCCAGGCTCATAGATTAAAACTTACCTGATGCAGACCATGCTGCAAACTTACCTGATGCAGACCATGCTGCAAGAGCTCCAAGCCAAAAGAGGCTTGGAAGGGACTACTTTACCTAGGGACTATTTTTTACTTGTGTGGGGCTGGGGAGGAATACTTACCTGGGACTACTTTGGAGGCTATTAAAACCACGCCCGAAAAGCAGCACACGCTTCGCGTTGTTCTGCATCCAGCAGCGTAACGCTCACCGTGCCTGCAAGTCTGCATCCAGCCTTCTGCCACGCCCGCCTCGAGTTTGGAGCTCCTAGAAAAAGGGAGAAAGAAGGAGAAAAGGTTAGAACAAGAGCAATACCTTTGATCCTTACCTGAATTCCCGATCCATCGCGCCATCGAGCTGGAAGAAAGAAGTTATTTTATGGGCGTCGCCTCACCTGCTGCAGCGCCGCGCTGAACTCACCGGCCGTCGCAGCATCTTCACATTCCACCGCATCCTCCTGCATGTTCCCGCCGCACTCCGGCACCTAAGGAGAAGACAAGAACAGCAAGGTGGGCCAAGGGAATACACAGAGGAATATTAGTTACCCCCCATAGACTTACCTGATTTTACCGCTGGGGGTAATATTCCTCTTCACGGGTCGGCACAGCTTCCACTGCATCTTTGCCGAACCCCGGCCCCTAAGGGGAAACAAAAGGACAGCAAGGTGAAACAAAGGAACTAACAAGGGGAACCCTCCTCACCACAATAGACTTACCTGATTTTACCGCCAGAGGTATTATTCCCCGAGACTTCATACTTTCTCTCAGTGCCTGAATAGGGGAGAAAGCAACAGGTTACATATTGACATTATTTTATCTAACTGTGTTGGATAATACAAATCCTTACCAGAATATTACCGGTTGCCACAAGGAACTCTTCACTAGGGTCAAGCTGCAACCTGCAAGGAATCGGACAAGAGTGAAAGTCAGGCATTTGAACTCTTACGAACTACATACTTACGGCATCTTGCCGGGAATCTCGGAGTCAATATTGTTCTGGAACTCACCAATTCCTTCGAGCCAGTGAAGCAACTGGTTATCTACGCGCCCCTGCGCTCAATGCAGGACGGGGAGCTCATCTTTTCAAACCATCAGGTGAGACTATAAGAGGGGACATCAAAGGTGATCAGTGGGGAGAACATCGCGGGTGGGGGAATTTACGCTCAACTCCACAGGTGGTTAATTCCCTTTCTCCAGTTGCAGAAGAATATTCCTATGGGCCAAGCAAACGAAGTTAGGTGGGCCAGTCCAGTCTGTCATCTCGGCCCTACGCGTCACATTGGTGGAGACCACAGCTGTCCAGTTCAGATCGACGCCTCTGTGGGAGCCAGGTGAGCGTAACAACAAGACAGAGCAGCTATCGGACACTGTCTTGGAGCCCACAAGACTCTCTTCTCGTCAGGGGGCGCTCGAGGGCCGGCCAAAATGGCCGATCTCCTTTGAGCTCCCACGGGACTCCTAATTAATCCTTGAAAATCGCTGCAATCCCACCGTGAATTCAGATGGCCTGCACCGTATTGAACGCGGCATAGAGTAGAACACCTGCCACTACCGAAATTGTTGACAGCCCTGCCTTGAATGACCCAGAACGCTCTAAGGTCCGCGTCTCCTGGAACGTCTTCGCTGTGGTCCGCTTGCGTGAGGCTTCGGCAGGCGTCACGAGCAGACCCCATACCACCAGCTTCAAGAGCAGGAATCTCTGAGTGGGCGTGAGCTCCTTATTGCGTGAGAGCCGGAGTGGAACAGCAGACAGCGGACAGATCGGGCGCCTCCGGGACTCCCTGGGCCGTTGAGTCGCAACCGCTGTGAGCACAGGGCAGTGTGCACGGCCTCCGGCTGTGGGGTTAGGTCCCGCCCCGGAAGGACCCAGCGAGGAGAAGAGAGGAGCAGCGGGAAGGAGGACAGTCCGGAATGTGCGAGGTGAGAAGTGCAGCGGGGAGGGGGACAGCCCAGAACGGGCGCTGCGGGCGAGTGCAACACAAACGCTTGGTGCGGCAAGCAGAGGCGAGAGAGCTTCCCGCCACATTCCGCGCCCCCGCACTGGGTTGCCCCGTGCTCGAGTGGGCCCCAGATGGGTAGTCACGAGGCACCGGGACACACGGACCCCCCATCCCCAACCCCTGGTGTTTGCTCAAGGGTGGCCGTTCGCAGGCCTGGGGCTGGAACATTCCACTGCCGGACAAGACACAAGCGAAACAGCGGCCCACCTCGGATACACCAATTGATTTTGCTGCTTAATCTCCCTGATAGCAGAGCAGTTAAATCTCCCACCTCGAGTCACAAAAGAGCTTCCAACAGCCTTTTAAAGTGAGCAGTGCAGCGCTGACACCGGGAGGATAGCCGCATGTGCCCGCAGGATATTCACAACACAGCATTCTCCAATGACTCCCTCTGGCACCACTGCAGTTTAGCCAGCAACACTCTGTCCAGGGATCCCAACATTCCCCCGCTTAGAATTGGCTGACAGAAACTCTAAGATTTCCCGAGGCGGCACTCCACCATGCATCTTCACAGGCAGTCCACGCCAAAGTCTGATTCATGCCACTAGGGACATGAGCCTGCATTCAGAGAACAACCACTGAGGCGCCAGGCATTTATTAAGGTGGAGCCTTACCCGAGGGTGTATCCCCACAGGCTGTAATATTAAGAATAATGTTCCTTGAGGGCCTGGTATCAGGCAACACAACGGCACAGACCCAGGCGCTTACAGACTCTTCAGTAGTGTTGCAGGTGCCAGACCCCCTCCCCAGCAAAACTGCACTATCCGCCAGCTCTGTTTCCACGCAAGACACCAGTAAGAGACTCAACTGCACGTGTCTCGCCCCAGCTTTGAGGGATCCATTCGACTAACTGGTCCGATTACACTCTATCTCAACACTCCGGCACTAAAAGTACACAGGAGCACCTGGACAGGCACGGAAATGGGCAAAGCGGATAAAATGCAGCGTAAACTTAACTTCAATGCTGGACCCGCCTCCAAAGCTCCCAGGCACGAAAACCGCCTAAGCTCCCCGCAAAATTCAGCAGTCTTGGAGGAAGATCTCCCCCAGCAACTGGACATTCGTGAGATCCTATTAGATCTAAAAACAGGGATTGGAAGTCTTGACCGTAAAATTGATTCGCTTTTGTCCAAAGTTGATCTACTGCAACATCGCTTAGATAAACACAAGGACAGGTTAGACAACGCAGAGCAGAGAATTTCGGATCTTTATGATGGCACAGCATCTCTAACGGTGAGGGTGTCCTCTCTAGAAGGCCAATTGAAAGCAGTTATGGCCAAAACTGAAGATTTGGAAGTCGATTCCGTCGGAACAATATAAGAGTGGTCGGAATAAGAGAACAACCAGCTCACAACAAAATGTAGGAATTTATTGAAAAAATATGTAGAGACCTCTTTGTGGATACAAATCTCTCACAACTATTTGTAATAGAGAGAGCACACAGGATCCCATCCACTAAACCTATCCCCGGAGCACCACCTCGACCAGTAATAGCCAAACTGCTGAATTACAAAGACCGGGACACCATTCTGAGACTAGCAAGGGAAAAGGGCAGCCTCCAGTATGATGGTGATGCAATACAAATCTTCCCTGATTTTTCCTCAGCGGTTCAAGCCCAACGAAGATCCTTTTCAGCAGTCAAACGCCGGCTGCGCGACAATCAGATTGCATACTCAATGCTGTTCCCCGCAAGACTTTGTGTCCAGTTTGAAGGGAAGGTCAATTTCTTTGTTTCTCCGGATGATGCCTCCTTATTCCTAGATAGGCACGGGTGCAAGACGTCAAGTGGTAATGAGGCAGCGCTCCTGCAGGCGCGAACGGAGAAAAACCCAACATGATTCGCAAGATGCAACAGCCCGCTACCACAATTAAAAGGTATTACATGGCGGGATTCCAGATCCGAATGACATGAGGAGCGACCACCCCTGGGAGGCCGCAAACGTTCCATGCACAGCAATGTTAACTTGTTTTGGGAGGGAACCAAACAGATGAGTTGGGGTTTATCCGTGTAAGGGTTCGTTTTTGTACGTTACTCTTGTTGGGCACTTTCCAGCACGTTTCCGCTCCACCTCACCCCTTTTCCCTCAACGCCAATGCTGATAGTCACATCCAAGCCCCAGCTAGACTATGGCACCCTTTCAGACCGCCGAGAGTTGATACACAGCCCACACATGATGCACGTAGGAAACACCAGCGTCATTCAAGATAGCCATGTGGAACATTAGAGGAGGAAATATCCCTTCTAAAACCAGAAAGATCCTACAGTTCCTTAAATGCCATGGAGTCAATGTGGCCTGACCTCAAGTAAGGAACGCAATGGGCTTGAAACTGGGGCTGCCATCGATATTTCTCCTCCTATTCTTCCTGCGCTAGAGGGGTGGCCACTCTCATCAACCCTAAGGCCGGCTTCCACCTGATTAAAGTAGATAAAAACTCTGCTGGTAGAAACCTCCTGGTTCAAGGGATTGTAGATGGGAAAGAACTTGTGCTCGTTAAGTCTTATGGCTCTAATGTGGATTGAGCAAATAATTTCGACTCGGTCATGTCCCATCTTACACAGTCCGGTGCAGCAACCATTATATGGGCGGCAACCTTAACACGCACCTAAACCCGCAAAAGGACAAGTCACAAGGCAACGCACTTCCTCTGTCCAAGGCCAGCCTCCAAGTCCTGGAGATATGCAATGCTTACAATATGGAGACATATGGAGGCATAGCAACTGGGAGAATCGTGAATACACCTTCCACTTCGAAGTTCTTAACTCAAGTTCACAAATAGACTATTTTCTTGTCTCAGCACATAGTGCATTCCAATGGGGTGAGTGCAAGATCCTGCCAAGAACTTTTTCTGACCACGCAACCGTGACCCTGGAGTGCATCCCTTCCAAGGGAAGGGCGGGGGCTCCACACTGGCGCTTCAAACCCAGAGCCTTGGTGGACCAGGTATTCGCAGCCGAGCTACAAGAAGAGATTGTCTCCTTCTTAAATATAAACCAAGATTCAGTCACTTCAGCAGGAACGTTATGGGAAGCTCTGAAATGCTATATAAGGGGTGTATGCATAGCTAAGGAAAATGGAATCCTTAAAACAATTAGACGCAAACTAACGTCCAGCGAAGAGCGCCTGAAATCCCTGGAGTTGCAGCTCTCCACCACCGATCAGAAACACATTCATGCTGCGCTTAAAGAAGAACTACTCAAGTTTAAGGACACTGCAGAATGGGAGGTAAAGTTTCAGCGTCGCGGCCAAGTGGCGCGTCAGTATGGTGAGGGGCAGAGACCGGGAGCACTTTTGGCCAGGCTGATCGAAAACCCACTCTAGTGGAAAGAATCTGTTCTCCTCAGGGCACACAAGTTCACACTGAGGCAGAAATACCTGAGGTTTTCTGTGCCTTCTACCAAGACCTGTACAGCACCAAACGCCCTAATGACCCTGAGCTATTACGTACATACCTAGCAGACACAGAGCTATATTGGGTGGAGAGGGAGCTCCGCGAGCTCCTGAATGGCCACATCACTTTAGATGCGATATTGGAGGTAATAAAGTGCTTGCCCAACGCCAAGGCCCGGGGTCCTGACGGCCTGATTGGTGAATTCTATAAGGCTTTTGCACCCCTCATAGCCCCATTACTCCTGAAAGTATATGAGGAGGCAATAGAGGTAGGCATTCTCCCGCAAACCTTGAGAGAAGCTAATGTTATTCTCCTACATAAAAAAGACAAACCACCAGAGGAATGTGGGTCGTATAGACCAATTTCTCTAATAAATCTCGACAACAAAATTTTGCCAAAGATTTTTCCCAACAGACTGATCCCCCTCATGCCAACACTGGTACTTGCTGACCAGGCGGGTTTTGTTCCTGGGCGCAATACAACGTTTGGTGTAAGGAGAATGTTTGGAGCTATAGGTGCAGTTGACCCATCACAACAGGCAGTCGCTGTCCTTCTCGACGCGGAGAAGGCATTTGATTCCGTGGAATGGCCCTTCATGTTTGCGGTGCTCAGTCAGCTCGGACTGGGGAACCAATTCATCAAAATGGTCGCACTCCTCTATAACGGTCCCCAATCAACCATCATTCTTGGCTCCTCAAGATCCACAAAAGTAAACATCCAACGTGGGACCAGACAGGGCTGTCCACTGTCGGCACTGATTTTCGTGCTGGTGATGGAGCTCCTGGCCTCTGGCCTGCGGTCATGACACATCCAAAGAGGTCTGAATATAGGACCCCATAGGTTAGTCATCTCGCTCTACGCAGGCGACGTAGTGCTATTCCTTCAGAACCCTTCCGTAAACCTAAACCCCATAATTCACGAGATAAATAAATTCAGCGCGGTCTCCAGTCTGAAAACTAACCATTCTAAGTCAATAATTTTCCCGCTAACCCCCAACACTCCAAAATTTGCTGATGACTATAATTTTCAGTGGGAAAACTCTCATGTAAGATATTTCGGGATTCTGCTGTCACTGAATCACAAAGATATTTTTCAAGATAACTATGAGGCTGCGTTAAGATCTTTACAGGACAATGTAAATAGATGGAAGACACTGCCTTTGACGATCTGGGGCAGATCGTCGTTGGTTAAGATAGTCCTGCCCAAAATCCTTTACCTGTTCACCAATATCCCAGTTCTCCTCTTCCACCTCTACCTAAAGAAATTAAAGAGTCTCATACTAGATCTCATTTGGGCCGGGAAACCGGCCAGAGTCGCCTTTTCAACCCTTACACTGCCAACCACCAGAGGTGGGTTGGGGGTGCCGGATCTCGAACAGTATTACTGGGCAGCACAGGCGCACTTTCTGAGTTACTGGTACTCCATCCAGTTTGTTAGACCACACGTTCAGATAGAGCGAGCCCTCGCATCACCCAATCTCCTAAGAGCGGTCATCGTCAGTCATCAAGCAGTCCCACACTCCACATTGAATGTAGTACAGGTCACATATGCTATCTGGAAAAAAATTGCCAGGTTATACGGGGTAACAACTAGATACTCTCCCCTGCTGCCGGTTAGATTTATACCCGGAATTCCACTTACGAATGAAGAAGTGTTTCTCCAATGGGCCGACAAAGTACACATCCACTCACTCTGGGATCTGTTCATTGAAAACACATTCATGTCACCACAACAAGCTAAAGAAAGAGGAAGCCCCTCCTCGCTGGACATTTTTATACATTTCAGACTGCGTTATGCGATCCAAGCCTTTTTCCCGTCATTTCCAAGTCAACCGCCAACATGGCAATTACTAGATGACGTGATCCAGGCGCAAGGGGAAGGCAGACTAGTATTGACAATCTACCGTTCACTTCTCACCAATACGGTGCCTGACAATCCACGCACAAAAATGCGGTGGGAAACAGCACTTCAGGCTCCCATTTCTGATGAAGAATGGGTATACATACTCAACCAGACACAGAGGGTCGCACTGAACTCTCGATTCAAACTTATCCACTTCCAATAACTGCACCAAACATATTACACCCCAGCTAAAAGTCGCATACACAACCCAGATTCAGAGACGAGGTGTGAGAGGTGCAGGAAACTCGCTGCCGACTTCCTTCATCTTGCCTGGAGCTGTCCGATGCTGAATACTTTCTGGGCACAAGTCCTTCAAAAGATGGAGGAAATAATTGGGGAAGAACTAAAACCTGCCCCTGTAATAGCGCTTCTTGGGATGATGAAACAACTGTCCCCCTCTGTAAGAAGACTGGCAAACGTTCTGCTAGTCCTGGCTCGCAGGAGAGTAGCCATGGCTTGGGGGCGGGACCCAGCACCTACATTTGCAAAGTGGCAGAAAGACGTGCTCTACTGCCAAGATATAGAGACCGAATGTATTAAATCTCTACCACTGCACGCACGCCCCCCAGACATTTGGGGCCCCTACATCACACACCTGATGGACAGGAAGAGAGACCTCTCACCCCCCACGATTCAGAGCCCACCTGCAAGCCGAGAGACAATAACGAATTGATGGAACAGGAGTGACTGTTAGATCAGCTGCAGATAAAATTGATAAAATAGCACAATGGCTACTTGCAGCAAAGGGCGGTAGGGAGGGGGGAGGTTAGGGCGGGTAACCGGGGGTTAAAAGGGGACGAGTGGATGGTTCACAGGTGGAGCAGATTAAGTGCAGGTCTGATTTCTTTTTTGTTCGGTTCCTCGTATGTTTTTACCTTTTCTATTTGTGTTGTTCCACTTTAATTGCTGTTGGTTCTGTATTTTTGGAAACCATAAAGTTACAAAAAAAAGACTCACTTCTCGTCTTCTCGTCTGAGTGCAATGCCGAGTTTTGCTCTGCTACAAAGGATACATTGATTGGGTTTGTTTGTTCACCTTGTGTGAGCTGAAAGCGGGTGTCCCTCCCCAGCCCATACGCACAAGCGCATACAATTACAACCCATTACAATGTACTCATTGGATCTGCAACATGTTCATTATAACACTGCAATGTACTTATTTATAAAGGGAGAGGGAAGACTACAAAACAGAATGGCATAACTGAAAACGAGGCCTCATGCTTTATCTTGACACATTCACATTAATTTGCAGTGTCTCCATGTACCTAAATCAAAAAATGACTGACATTGTAAAAAAGGAAAACATTTATTTCACAAGCATAAAAGTCTTCAATGCTCTCTCACTAAAATATTCCAACAAATCAACCCTCTTATAACGAGCAAGTCATATTTCTGTGATCTCCTCAAAAACTAAAAAGCAATGTTCTTCCCCACATGGTGTATAACTCACAAAGAAAGGCCAAAGGCTCTATCCATGTTTCAAAGCCAACTCAGTTCAAAGATACGTGTTCAACTCAAATTCCCAAACTTAAAGCATATATTAAAAAACATCATTAAAATGAAATGCAAAAATGAAAAACACAATATCCACTGCAATAATCATCTATCACAAAAAGACCTGCATTGTAGCATTATATTAATTCAAGCTATTCCCAAAACAAGCTTATAAAATGCAGACTCTTGGACAGCGATCCCTCGTCTTCAGCTTGTCCCATCTAATCTGCCAGCCAGCTACATGGGCTTTTCATTGCATTCATATAGGGCCCTAATGGAAACCCCTTAATTATTACACGTACATGTCACTTGATGGGCAGTTTCTTCACTTCTAATGCAAACCAACGTTTTGGTTTTAAACTCTGCTCTTAGTATGTGATGTATGTAAACGTCTAACAAAGACAACTCCTCACCAGCACAGGGCTGCACTAACAGTTTTTAGAGTCTGGTGTCATATTAGCTGTTCGCAAGATGCTAGAAAGTAACTCGCCCTGTTATCAAATCTGAGAAACTTACTCTAAAAGCAAGGCGCTCAGAGTGATTGTCTCATCACCTTATCAGCTTGTGCTTTATGCTCTGCTGTTTCTGGCTATGTTCTCTTAATATCATGGCACAGCAAGATGCTTCGAACAGCATTGTACTACTAAGTACAAAGTCAAGGCCCTTTACACAATGGGCCTCATTACGGATCCGGTGGTAACCCTGTCAGTGCTACCGACGGGTTGCCGCCAGACCCGTAATAATTTACCGACGCCTGACTTACCAGAGCCACCGGGCTATTACAAGTCCGGCGGCCGACAAGTCAGGCGCAGGTACAACTGCTAATCCCCATTCCCATAGAGTCCTATGGGACTCTATGGGAGTGGTGACACGGGAGCACCTGCACCATTAGCAACGGTGACGGTGCTCCCGTGACAAGTCTGCCTACCGTGGCCGCTGGGCTCAGCAGGCTCAAACCTGTCGGGCACAGCGGCTCCGGCAGGCAGACTTGTAGTTGGCCGGTCCGGAAACAAGGGTGCCGGTGAGGCCCATTGTCTCTGACTACATCAGCAGACTGCTGTATGATTCTTTTTAAGTGGAATAAAAACAAAGTTGTTTGCATGGCTTTCTGGTTCAAGATGTAAGCAATAGGATTACATGCAGAACTAAATATGTTTGCGTGCATGTATATTTGAGTAAGCAATCAAGCTTCTAGATGCTTTTCTATAATGAATAATTATATAGGTTCACAAATGAAAAGTAACATAAAACACATACCTCACTAAGTAGCTGCTTTGCAAATGTAAAGCAAATGCAGGTTAGACAGGCTTCTAGTGCTCTGACTGGGTCCTGTTGTTCAAAGCACTACTTTGTAGTATAGATTGCTCTCTACGTGTATAGCGTTTCACTAGTCTCTAAGCAGTACATTCTACTAACAGGCCATGTTTGGCCTATGATAGGTTACATATATGAGGGTCATTTTTGCATGTCATGGTATCTCATTGGCTGCTTTTCTATGCGCAGGGGCAGAATGGGTGCTTACGCATGGCGTTCCTTTGATGAACTGGTCCAGGAGGTGCATACTTTGGAAGGAGAGATGGAGTACACAGTGTATAGTCTACCTAGTCAGATAGTTTCTCCAAACACAGCCCCTGAGAATGACCTGAGACATCAAGTGGAGGAGTTGCACCAGACCATCCAGAAGAGGCATTTGCAGAGGGCACCGGCCAAGATTCCACCTCTAGGAAGGGATGGGGGAGCATGCAACCCCCTGTGTGGGACAAAGAAAGGAAAATAAACAAAAGGAAAAAAAGAATCCCTGGCTCGAGAAATTGCGCAGGGATCCTTCAAATCAAAGGAAAACAAATTTGAGTTAAGGACCCACAGAGCATGTGGCCACGCGGCGATCCTTTACTAAAATAACGTTAAATCAGGCGCAAGCGGAGTGCCATGATAACTGTGATTCCTACCCTAACGAAACAGGGTGGGAGCCACCGCTCCGCTGCACACCTTTGGCGGCCACTGCCCAGGCTCATATGGCGGTGCTCTTCTGACAGGAAGGGAAGCGCACAAAAGCACTGCCATTGCCCTGGTGCATCCCGTCACCGTCAAGGGCTCAAACTGCAACTGAATTGCATGACGCCCCTCGTCCAGGAAGGAGAGCGCTGCATAGCAGTTTAGGGCCCACACCCTGCCAAGGCAGGCCTCCAAGACTCTGATGCCAGCGTCTCCTGGAATAAACAGCCAGGCCTTAATAATGAAAGAGACACCCCCCAAGCTGTTGCTGCATTGCCTCCCATAGAATAATCAGCCCAGCCAAAAAGGACTTTGGGGCGCCCACACACGCTGCTGCTGCTTGACTGGCAGAAAAACATCCTGCCTACTAGGAAACATCATAAAACCGAGGACAATAAGAACTACAGCAGAAAGAACCTTGAGACAGCCCTGGTCAAGCTATCTCCCAAGTAAGGTTTTTATAAATGATGCAAAGTGCAGTGTATACAGACTTTATATATATTTTTAAAGACGTTGGGCCTCATTCCGAGATTGGAGGTAGCCATTGCGCTAATAGCGCCATGGCTGCCTCCAATAACGGTACGGAGTCCGCCCTCATTCAATGGGGACTTACCGGTCTATTCGGACCTTTGCGGGACCGGTAAATCCCCATTGAAAATACCATTCCCCATTCCCATTTGAGCCCCTACAGGGCTCAATGGGAATGGGGAAGGTGCAAATAACGGTACCGCAATTTGCGGTACCGTTATTTGCTCCCTGGACCCTTTGCGGCTCACGCTAAGGCCGCCTGGTAAAACCAGGCAGCCTTAGCGGGACCTGCAAAGGGACCTCGGAATGGGGCGCAAAGGGATTACCGGCACCGATGTCCTTACCGGTGCCCGTAATCCCTTTGCGCCAGCCTCGGAATGAGGCCCTATATTTTACATTTTTAAAAGGCCTATTATATTTTTAGGGACTTGAAGAACTGTTTACATTTATATTTTTAAAGGACTTCTCCTGTTTTTTGTAATGTCACTGCTAAGGTAGTTTAATAGTGTAAATAGTGCTGTTTGATTCACCCTTGTTATAGAATAACACTGCTGGTGTACTGGGATAAGGTAGAAAACAAAAGCTAAAGATCAACTAAAGAAACCATACACCAGAATGTCATTGTCTGCCTTTCCTTTTTTGTACTAAGTGTTTCCTCTCTTGGGGTTTTCAGGGAAATCTGAACCGTCAGACAAAAGAAAAGAGCAAACAGACTCTGCTTCCAGCAGTTAGCCGCCAAAGACTCTGCTGACTGCAGCGCTCCACTTGGAGTTTGAGTCTATGTAGGGATAGGTTCCTCTTCCCCTTACTGTCAGACAAAAGAGCAGAGCAAACAGACTCTGCTTCCACCAGTTAGCTGCCAAAGACTCTGCTGACTATAAAACTTATACTACCAAACCTCCCACTCTGTCAGTTATGCGCATACTCACTTGCACTGTCACACTGCCCAGTGACAACTAACACTTCCCAGTCCCTGCCACACTCCCAAATGTTCTCCCGGTTCCACTTGCCTTGTACAGTGCTTCATTCTTTCTTGCTCTTCCTGAATCTCGCATCCTTTCGCTCAGTCTATCGCACTCTTCCCCCATCCATTCTCCCAATATGTAGCTCACTCCCTCTCTGCTCACCGCTCCCCTTCTGGCCCATCAACCCCCACTGCCCATCACTCCGTCGCTGTGATTGCGCCCCTCTGGACCACTGCTCTCCCTCTGGACTACTGCTCCCCCTCGTGCCCACCATTGTGTCCGCTCCTTCTTTTCCCTCGTATTGTGACTATTTTTTATGTATTCATTTAAAATTCAGATTTTTTTACTGATATTTTTGGGGGAAATTATGTTTTCGCAGGTATTTTTTTATTTTTTTTTTTAAATGGCTGATTTCACAAGGTTTTTAAAATGGCAGATTTTGTGGTATTTTGAGCGATGGCAAATTGATTAAGCTGGGGGGGGCTGACTATAAGAGATTCAGGTTTTGGCAGGCAAGTCAAGGGACCTCTGAATTCCGGGACACGTTCCACACCTGCCTGTGACATTTGTCTATGTCGTATGTACTGATGGACCAAGAAGACGGGAGCAGCGCCCAGATAATCAAAAACTGTTTCTCATCGCAGCTAGGCAGGCAAATCTTGAGAGACCCAGACCTCTTTTACAGCATATTTTGGAAATCGGCAGGTTCTATAAACCAGTTACTACACGGGTGTCCCACATGGAAGAAACCATAAAGGACTCACATGTTCTAGATTCTCATGTAAATATGGCCCACCCAGTGGCACAGCATAGAGGGAGACGTGTGGTGGATCTCGAGGTGAGTCACCAAAAGTAATGGAACTAGCAATAACTAGGTGTGACTCGTGTGAAGGACCCATCCCCCCACATGTTATGCTGCCCTGCAGGTGGGCAAACCTGTGGGAGATGTGCCTAATCCAACAATTTGTCCAATGTCTACAGGGCACCACGGCTAGGTCACATCCACACCAGCATGCTACTGGTTACTTGAATGGGACCAACCAGGGTGGCAACGATCACTGAGAAGACTAAGCGTCATAACCAAGCTTTAACAACAAGGAGGATTGTGTTGCGTGTGATCCTAGCGTAATGTCTTTATGTTGTTTCTAATCTTATTTGTCCTTTTCTCCTGCAGAGATGGCCTGGCGAAGTCAGACGGGAAGCAGCTATCCGAAGATCTTCCGGCAGGTGATGGATGGCTGGATCCGCGAGGATGCTGGCCGAGATGAGCTCCTGAGTAAGTGTTGGAAGCCCGGAACTGGTAAGGATGCGCTTCGACTGCAGTGGCTGCTGGAATCAGGTAAGATGCGCTGCAGGTGATGATTATTGCTGGAGTCAGGCAAGATGCGCTTCAGGCGATGGTATTGCTGGAATCAGGCAAGATGCGCTTCAGGCGATGGTATTGCTGGAATCAGGTAAGATGCGCGTCAGGCGATGGTATTGCTGGAATCAGGTAAGATGCACTTCAGGCGATAGTATTACTGGAATCAGGTAAGAAGCGCTTCAGGCGGTGGTGAGGGTTACGCTGCTATAAGCAGACTAACGCAAAGCACTTGCATGCGGGCGGGGCAGGCTTAAATAGCCTGGCTCAAGCCACGTCCCTTTGCTCTGCCTTGTGGCCCCACCCTGCCATTCCCAGAAGATGCTGCATGTGCAGCCCAATGTATTCCTATGGCCACGCCCGGCCCAGATGCACATGGAGGCCCTGCAGGGGAGGAAATAACACGTTCACCAGAATAAAAGTGTGCTGAGCACACTTTCTCATGAGCCTGGTGCCAAAGGCGCCAGGACTGGGTCCAACTGGACCCTTCATGTGATGGAGCGTGTGGTCCTTGCTCTGTGGTCATGACAGAACTCCCCCTCAAGGCCCCTCTCACGGGCGCTCTTCCTCCTGATCCTGGTTTGGTGGGGTTGTTACAATGAAATTGTCTGATTAGTCATGGGGCATGGACGAATTCACTAGGCTCCCATATACGGTCTTGAGGTCCATAACCTTTCCAATCTATAAGGTAGTACAGTTTAGATCGCACTATCTTGGAATCTAGAATGGTTTGACTTCGTATTCGGTTCTCCTTCTATGATGTCGGGCTCGGGTGGTGTTTCAATCCGAGTATCTGTTTTCATTGGTTTTAAGAGAGAAACATGGAACACCGGATGGATCCGCATGTTAGCTGGTTAATCCAATTTCATGGCAGCAGGGTTAATGATGGCTTTGATGGGGTAAGGTCCCAGGTACCTGGGACGGAAGGCTCAGGGTCCTTTCAAGGGAATGTACTTGGGCGCCAACTAAACCTTATCCCCGACTTGATAATGCAGAGCCTCTCTTCGATGTCGGTCTGCAAATCTTTTCTGTTGTTCTTTGGCTCTGGTTAGATTTTCTGCTGCTTCTTTAAGGGTTCGAGTGATAGTCTTGCGCAATGTTGTAATTGCTGGCATTTCCAATTCGTCAAGTGAATCAAAAGTGGACGTTCAAGGATGCTGACTGTGCAATGTGTGGAATGGGGTCTGTCGGTGCTAGTGTGGATGGAGTTATTGTAGGCACATTCGGTAAACCAGAGGATATTTTTCCAGGACTCCTAAGTTTGTTGCAACATACACCTCAGGTATTGCTCCAAGGTCTGGTTGGTCCGTTTGTTTTGACCATTGGTTTGGGGATGATGACTTGTGGATAACCAGAGGTCAATTTTGGCTATTTTGCAGCACCTCCTCCAGAGAGCTGAGACGGATTGTGTTCCGCGATCTGAAATCAATACCGATGGGAAACCATGTAACTTGACAATTTGCTCCAAAAACACAGTGGCAAGGGCGGAAGCAGTGGGAAGTCCCTTCAATAGAATAAATTGGGCCATCTTGGAGAGTAAGTCTACAATAACCAGGATCGTGTTAAACCCGTTGCAGGAAGGAAGATCGGTGATAAAGTCCATAGAGAGCGTATGCCATGGTGCTGGTGGTACAGTCAAGGGATGTAATAACCCTGCAGGACTTAACCTCTCAGATTTGTGTTGCGCACAGACATCACAGATTGCAATGAATTGGGCAATGTCTTTTCTCCAGGTTGGCCACCAATAGCCCTTTTCAATTTTGGCCCGGGTCTTGGCAATCCCTGGGTGCCTTCCACTAATGATTCATGGTAGTTGGCTATTATCTGGTCTTGCGATTTCTTGTCCTGAATATATAGTCTTCCTTGAAAATAGGGTAAATCATCTTTGATGGAATATTGGTCTCCCCTAGCTAACCACTCCTGTTGTGCTGTTTGGTTCATCTGAGATCAAAGATCGGTTTTTAAGTCCTCCCAACAGGCGGTTGCGGCAATTTGGTTTTGGATCTGTTCTTCGGGAATAATGGCCACAGGCTCAGATGTTGTGAAAGCTTCTTTATCCTCACCTATGCGTGATAGGGCGTCTGCTTTACCATTGCATACTCCAGGTCTGTAAGTAATGACAAAATCGTATTCTGCAAAGAAGAGAGCCCAGCGAAGCTGGCGTGAAGATTGGGCCCTGGCAGTCTTCAAGTATTGCAGATTACGGGGATCTGTGATAACCGTCACTGTGTGTCTTGCTCCCAGAAGATAGTGTCTCCATGTTTTGAAGGCTCCTTTGATTGCTAGCAGTTCCTTGTCAGTGATTGCATAGTTTAATTCTGGCGCGGAAAACCTACGGGATCAAAATGCTATGCGATGTAATTGTCCCGTGTCCTGGTCCTTTTATGATAATACTGCTCTCATGGTTATGCTGGAGGCGTCTGTTTCGACCACATATGGCAGGTCGAGTCGAGGGTGCCAAAGAACTGGTGCTGAGGTGAAGGCAAGTTTCAGCTCCTGGAAGGCGTTTTCTGCTTCGGGGGACCAGAAGAATTTCTTATTTTTTCTCAGTAGGGAGGTGATTGGATGAACTATTTATGAAAACCTTGGAATAAACCGTCGATAAAAATTGGCAATTCCGAGCACACTTCGTACTCCTTTTGTGGATGTTGGTGACAGCCACTGAAGGATAGCATCCACCTTGCGTGTGTCCATATGAACTCCGTGTGGGGTAAGCATGAAGCCCAAAAATTTTACTTCTGTGACATGGCAGAAACATTTTTCCAATATGGCAAACAGCCGGTGCTGACAAAGCTTTTCCAGAACTGCTCTTACATTGCCAACATGATCCTCCTTGGACATTGAATAAATAAGAATGTCATCAATGTAAACAAGCACGCAAACGTCCAACAATTCGTGAAGCACATCGTTCATGAAGAATTGGAACGCCGCCGGGGCATTACATAATCCAAAGGTCATGACCTGATACTTCAAAAGTCCATATTTGGTTCGGAATGCCGTCTTCCACTCGTCTCCCTTTTTAACTCTCACAAGGTGGTAGGCTCCTCGTAGGTCCAGTTTTGTGTATATTTGAGCATTCTTCACCTGATCTAGCAGCTCCGGGATGAGTGGCAGGGGGCATCTGTTCTTTACTGTGATTTGGTTCAGTGCTCTATAATCTATACACGTTCTTAAGTCACCCTCTTTCTTTGGTACAAAAAAGAGAGCCGAGGAGGCAGGGGACTTAGACGGGCGGATGAATCCGTTAGCTAGGTGCTAATCCAGCTAAGACTTCAGATGCTGGTTTTCTTGCTCTGTTAGAGCGTAAATTCGACTGCAGGGGATTTGTGCTCCGGACACCAGATCGATCTGGCAGTCGTAAGGTCTGTGTGGAGGCAGGGTGTTTGCTTGCTCCTTCTGGAACACATCCTGGTAATCCAGATATTCAGGGGGTAGGGAACCAGAGAGCCCCAGTATAGATTTTGTCTTGAGTTCTTGGCCCTTCACACATTTGTGGTAGAAGATGTCAGCGCCTTCTTGAGGAAAGGTCAGCACTCGTGTTCGCCAGTCGATCCTAGGGTTGTGGGTTTCCAACCACGGCATTCCTAAGATCATCTGGAACTGAGGAGCCCCAATAAGATCGAAAGAGATGTCTTTCCGATGACCATCCTGACACATCAGCATGACTTTGTCGGTATGTTGCGTCACTGGGCCGGATGACAACTGAGAACCACTCACTGCTGTGATGTTTTCCGATTTTAACTTTTGCTGGAGAGGAAGGCCTATTCATGCAGCCAGATCTTGTTCAATATAATTTCCCACTGCTCTGCTATCAATATATGCCTCCAAGGCATGTACCTTTGACGGTTGTTGGTGGTTAACCAAAAGTACCGGGATGACCAGATCTGAGGTCTGTACAGATTCCTTCTTTTCGCTCGACAAGTGGACCCCTACACTGTCGGGCGTTGGAGTTTTCCGGGTTTTGTTCCTTTTCTTTGTTGCCATTGTCCGTTGCACCTACTATCCTTTTGGGGGGTTTTACCTGGCATTCCCAGAGGAAATGCCCTACTCTTCCGCAGTATAAACAGAGTTGTTGCTGTCTCCTCTTTTCTCTCTTCGCCTTGGAGATAGGAGCCTGTAATCCACCGATCTGTATAGGCTCGGTTGGTTTGTGGGTTTTGATTTGATTGTCCCGGGGTCGCATATAGACCAACCTCCCTTCAGTTCTTGTGCGATCCATTTCTCGATGCAACCTGTGGTCAAGCTGTACCATCAGATTGATGTACTCCACACAACCTTCAGGAGGATTGACTACCTGGGCTAGAACATCCTTTAGTTCCCCACGCAATCCCCGACAAAAGAGTGTGGTCCTCTTCTCTTCTGGTTAATTTGTCTGTGCTACAAGGCGATTAAAGGTAGCGATATAAGTCATCAGATCTTGGTTTCCCTGCCTGAGGACAATAGTTTGTTACCCACGGCTTGTCCCTGGGTGTGTCTAGCAAACAATTTTCCATTTCCCGTTGGAATTCCCCAAAGTTTCGGAGTAGAGGATCATCCTGCTTTACCAATGGTATCAACCAGTCCGCTGCGCTGCCTCCTAAATATGAAAGAACAAAGGGGGCTCTTGCACTATCATTAAGAAAAGCCCCAGGTCGGCACAGAAAGTGAAGGCGACATTGGTTCATGAATATGGCATACTTATTAGGATCGCCAGTAAAACGTTCTGGCGGGGCCAGTGGCACTGCACCTGGAAGCACCACTTCAACTGGTGGCGATGGCTGCGGCATAGGAGGCTATGCAATTCCAGGTAATGGAACCTGACCTGCGTGTGTCTGAAGCATCTGTCTTGCCAAGTCATCAGTTCATTCTGGGGCTACAATAAGGTCCCTTCTTAAGGCATTGGTTTCTTGTCTGGAGGCATGAACTTCGGCCTGCAATTCCCCCAGTAGTAGGGCCAACTGGTCAGTTTCTGAGGTCTCCATAACACCCAGGCAGAGATTCAGGGAGTCTTCACGTTCTGTTACGCTCACCTGGTCTCTGCGGGCACATTGGGGCATGGTTGCAGCCCTCCCTGGAACTGGTTCCCCTGGGTCAAGCTTCTTCCCCTACTCCTGTGTTGTGGGCTGCGCTGGTTGTGATACTGCTCCTGCGAGAATAAGAGAAGCCGTGAGAATGCTGTGATATGGCTGTGGTTTCCCTCGAACCCTTCTTCCCAGAATGTGGTGAGCATGCGTTTACCCATATAGCCTCACCTGTTTATTTATGAGGGTGAGCTCTGCGTCCTGCTTCTCAACTCTAGGGGCACCTTAGATAGACCTAGTTTCTTCACTGCTCCATGTGCGTGGCAGCCCAGACCGGCTGAGGCAGATCCACTGAAAAAAGGTAAGTGTTCTTCAACAATAATTTGTGTCTGTATTCTTTTGCAATGTCTTTTTTTCCGTGATTATTGTCAGTACCCCTTGTAATGTCTTTCCTTCTCCCCAATAGGTGATGAGAGGCCCAACGGAGTCGCGGTGCTGGAAGCGAGCCCCAATGGAGACCTAAGGAGTCAAGCGCGAGGATTGTGTTGCGCGCGACCTTAGCATAATGTCTTTATGTTGTTTCTAACCTTATTTGTCAATTTCTCCTGCAGGGATGGCCTGGCGAAGTCAGACGGGAAGCAGCTATCCGAAGATCTGCCGGCGGGTGATGGATGGCTGGATCCGCAAGGATGCTGGCCGAGATGAGCTCCTAAGTAAGTGTTGGAAACCTGGAACCAGTGACTGCTGCAATCAGGTAAGATGCGCTGCAGGCGATGATTATAGCTGGAGTCAGGTAAGATGCGCTTCAGGCGATGGTATTGCTGGAGTCAGGTAAGATGCACGTCAGACGATGGTTCTTCTGGAACTGATCAAATAACTGTAATAGAGTAAGTAGTGAAGTGAATACTAGCGTGAATTTAATGCAGTAAAAATGGTTTTCAGTGACGTGGTGAGGCGTTCGTATCACCGAAAGTCAGGTAGATGTAGTAGCAATTACAAAGAAGAGATACAGTATAATGGTAATGTGTTGTGGTATGTTGTGTCTAATTTTCCTATTTTTGTTACAGGCGGAGTTTCGGGGCGGTCCTAGCCAATGAGGGAGTTTCACGCTGCAGCTTCGGCGGCTCAGGATTGTCCGGGCTCGAGCCAAATCCATGTACGGGCACTGACTCACTGTTTAGGGCTTTTATGCCAACAACCTCCTTGTCAGTACTCCAAAGTGTTCTACTGGTAGTAACCGGTGTTGGCATGGTAGTAACCAGAAGCTTGTTCAGCTTGTGCCTTTGGCAGGTAGGGTGACACGGTTCACCCTTACCTGAGTGCAATGTAATGGGTCTCATTCCGAGTTCGGAGGTAACCACGCCGCTATTTGCGGCATGGCTGCCTCCGAACTCGTCCAAACTCCAGCCTGGTGAATGGAGTAATTACCGGTCCATTCCGAGGTCGGAGGGACCGGTAATTCCCCATTCACCAGGGCCATTCCCCATTCCCATTTGAGCCCCCATAGGGCTCAATGGGAAGGGGGAAGGCGACAATAACGGTACCGTAAATTACGGTACCGTTATTGACCCCGGAGTCCCTTTGCGGGTCCCGTCCTTAACGCCTGCTAAAAGCAGGTGTTAAGGAAGGACCCGCAAAGGGAACTCGTAGTAGGGCGGTAAGGGTTTAACGGCACCGGTCTCGTTACCGGTGACCGCTAACCCTTACCGCCCTACTCGGAATGAGGCCCAATGTGTGGCTGGGACCGTCCCAAGTTTATTGTTTGCTCCAAATAAACTGTGACCTTGTATATTCCAAATAACCTTACAAAAGTTGTCTGTGGTTTTTTCATGGGGTGTGTGATATTCTGGCCACAGGAGGTGGGGCGACCAATGGGGATCTCCCTGCTATGACCTTCACTAATTTCTGAGTAAACAATGGTCCGCAATCACCCGTGCTGAATGAAAGGTGTGTCTCAGCCTGGTCTGTTCCTTTGTCACCCTGGCAGTACCTAGACCAACTATTAATATGTTTGTCAAAAGAGCAAAATGCTCATTTTGAGAAACAAGCGTGTGAAAGGGCTTATCATTTAAGAGAGCAAAAGCACATATCAAAATCCCTTTCATATATTAACTAGACAGAAAAGCCCTAAATTCACATTCTCATTAGAGAATTGCTTTATGTCAGAGTTGAACCCACTGCCACTAGCCAAACCAAATTAAAAACACTTTAAAGGAAACATTTCAGAGGAATAGTCCTATGTTTTGCAGAACAAAAATGCAACTTAATCACTACTACCTGATAGTTTATTTCTGTATTCCTCTGAGCAGAATCATTTTCTGGCCCTGGTTGCCATCATTGTCTGATTGCTCTGAGTAGGTGTAGGGTGTTGTCTCTCTGCGTGGTCTGGGGAGGTGGGAGGCGATGCAGGGATTTATGTTCAGTAGGGATGGGCAAGCAGAATTCCATATAGGGTATTTGTGTTGTTGGGGTGGGAGGTGGAATGCCATGTATGGTATTTGTGCTATGGGGTGGCAGACCCCAAGTAGGAAGTTTGTGGGGGTGTTGGAGAGGAAGGATGCCAGTTATAGTGGCTTGCACTGTATGCCGGCAGAGTGTCAGCAATTGTGTGTTGGGTTCCAAGACTTACATGCTCATTTTGCCGGTTCAGCACATGTTTGCCACTTGGAGCCAAGCCAGACTCTAAGGCTTAGCCCTGTCTTGTTCCATCCAGGAATTCTCTGGCTCTCCTAACTCTACATCATACAAATTCCACCAAACAGAGCATAGCTCTCTGACTGTCTCATACAG
Organism: Ambystoma mexicanum; assembly: GCF_040938575.1. Classification (NCBI taxonomy): domain Eukaryota; kingdom Metazoa; phylum Chordata; class Amphibia; order Caudata; family Ambystomatidae; genus Ambystoma; species Ambystoma mexicanum. The sequence continues at coordinate 543,608,392 of NC_090932.1, forward strand.
AGTCCTCACGCCTATTTTTACCCGCTGTCACACACTGGCCCACTTTGGAACTGGAGAGATTACCCAACATAAATTCCACTGAAAGGCCTGTTAGGTGGGAGCATATTACTCTGCTTGACATAACTGAGCCCTGCTAGTCTGCACTACCTATTGTGAATGTTTTATGTTTCTCCATGGGCATCCCCCATAGGAACAAATGATGCTCACTTTTCACTTATACTCGCCAATAAACAAACATATGCACCTTATCATTCCTGATAAAATATCAGATAATGTTAAATTCACGACTCAAGTCCTTAAAAAAAGAAAAGGGGGGACTATGGCATACACAATGGGAAGTGGCATGACAGGAACTTAATGTGTCCTTAAGTGAAATATGCACATTTCTTTCAGTTTGTCTTTTCCAACTGAAGAAAGTGCACATTGCATATAAACATTTGCCAAAAGAAAAGATTTTCCTGTATTGTTGCTGGTTAAGTATAAAAGGTGAGCACCTTTTATGTCTAAGAATCTGTAACAAAACATTCCCTAAAGAGCAGATTACAATATAAGATATTTTACAGCTGTGTTATAGCAATTTGTCTGGTCTTGTGGCTAAGTGTCTGATCTAATTCTATTCAGTTTTGCAAATTAAAGTTCACATTTGTCTTTCCGAGTTCTTGTTGCATATTCAAATGAGAATGACAAAGTATTCGGCAAGAGCAGAATAGCAAGAAACTATTCGGCCAGAGCGGAATAGCTTTTTTCCAGCCGGAATTCAGCTGAATACTTACTCAAAGCCGATGTTCGGTACACCCCTATCTGCATATATGGCCACCTGATTACTGAGGTCACTGACCATAAACCCTGCCTACCCATCATGCAGGGCTCAGCACCAAGACCCCATCATCCTGCTCAAAAGGTGCTTACCTCTTACTCTAACTCCAGTACTTTGGGGTTTCGATCCAGTTCAGAGTTGTAGTGGATAATCCAGTGAACTACTTGTCACAGCACCTATCCAACTTACATTACATTGACACGGCCGTAGGTGAGGGAGCGGAAGAGCATGTGTACATATAACAAGGGCCTGCAACCCCAAAACCATATCTCTGCTATCATAGCTCAAGACACATCTCGCCATGAAGGTATGCAGATGATTCTTTTTTAGCACATAAAAACACTTTCAGGAAAAATACATTTCTTGCCATCTTGTTTCTTTTTTCAATAAATGTGTGAACTACCAGAATCCCAAGGCAGAAGAACACCCTTTCCCTGTGTAGGGTGCCTGTCCCTAGGTGAGAGGTAATGAACCGCCTATCTAATAGGGAAAGAAAAAGGAGAGCTCTCCCTACATCTACAAGGTGTGCTCCTTAGGTATGTCTCTTAGTTAACAAGCAAACATTAATCACATGGCTAAAACGCATCTACTTTCATTACGTTAACATTTCTAGGAGGAACATTTTCCTTAGGGACCTAAGGACCTAGATTGCTTTTATTGACCTTCCAGGAAGTGTGTCCACTGTGTTTTGTAGATGTAATGGTGATTTATGGGTTAGCCCAAATGATCTAAAAAAATCTTTTAAAAAAAGGATCATGGGGAAATCCTGTATGGACTGTAAAAAGTTGTACTTCCGGATATAGAAAAGTGCTGATTTGCCACACTATAATATATTTACATTTTTCTCTAAGGGGCCAAATAGGTGCCCTGTTGCAAAACAACTGTTTTGATTTAGTCTAACAATCAACCACAGATTTCAGGTAACCTAAGTATAGGTATTGTTAGGATTGGTTGGAGAGAGGAAAGGAGAAAGTCTGTCCTCCACTACAGCGATGTTAGTTGTATTCCGTATTCCATATATCTTCAGGGGTATCGTCCATCTAGGTGGTTGACCGGTTTCAATGACGTTCTTGCGTATGTCATCTTCTTCAGGACCTTTACTTTTTCTGTGTCTGGTTAGATCGTGTTCCAGGCAGTCGCATACTGCTTTGTTTGCTGGCACGGGAGCGTGATCCAGTATGCGACTGCCTGGAGTGCTGGCTGGAATCTTCTCTAATCAGCACCCCTATAGGGTTGCCACTGAGGAGACTAAACCCTTGCCAGGCTTTAAAGATAGATTTTGGCACCGTTTTGAACTCCCAATATTTTATTGTGGTAATCACTGAAATATCCCTGTACCCACGAGTTAAATTCATACCAATCAAGATAGCTGAATTAGTGGTGCGTGTTTAAGAAGATATTTTTTCTGCGCATGGCATTCTGTAGGCAGTGCAATCTGATAATGGCCTGCCATTCCAGAGTAAGGCCTTCAACGATATTGTCAGGAACTATGACATAACTCACAAAGGTTTTGCGCCCTGCTGCCCACGGGCCAATAGGGACATAGAACAGTTCATGGGAACACTAAATAAGGCCTGTCAGGTAGTCTCTCAGGGCGTACAGCCCGCCCGCATCGTTATGTGGGCTGACCGCCGTTGCGGTCCTATTGTTCCCAGTTAAGGGAAGTGACGTTGGGCAAGGGTGGGGGCGAGGGGTCTTCCGGTTCAGCAGTGCCCGCCATGTTAAATTAAAGAAAGGTTACATGCTACCCGGCTCCTGCGTGATCATTCCTCTTGTCGGTTTGAGGGCCCGCGCAAAACCTCACAGGGCCTTCTGCATAGCATACAGGACAGTGGAATCCCTGCACACTGCACTTGTGTCCTATCTAATGGCTTACTGAACTGCATTGCATAAGGCCAAGGGGTGCCACTAGCGAGGGTCTATGGAAAAGGAAGGAGAAGTTGGTTGTCCCAGAGCATGACTCATGGTAGAGGTCTGAGATCGACTTGGCAGGCCCACCGCAGAGACCAATGGAAAGCAATCGAAAGGAGAGTGCTTGCAGAGGACTGCATGACACATGCGTTGAGATTGTAGGCCAGGTACCTATCCGTGCAAGACACCCCAGGACTAAGCTGTGCCTTCCGTTCAAATCCACACCATGGACTGTGACAGGAAAGAAGTTATCCATGATTATGGCTCAAGGCAAGGTGAATGAGTTATGTGAAATGCCGCCGGGCAGCCCCAGGCAAGGCCAGGTAACTGCTGCCCCCATGGCAGCAGGCCCCAGGAGAGGGGCAGCAGCCCTCCACCAGGCGCAGCTCCCCTCTCCCCCAAACACACAAGGAGATACACAGTCTCAGCACTGCAAAGCGCAGGAAGGGTGAGGTGTGATTTAACACCTCACCCATCTGCAACAACAAATGTGCGCTAAGCACCCAGGGGAAATACAAAGAGAAGCCCCCCCCAGGGGCGCAGACAGTCGGCTCCAGTGCTAGCCTGGGGGCTGGCCTCCAGCCCCCAAGAATGACAACAAGGACTCAGGGGCTCCCCTTGGGTTCCATATAAGGAGCTGCTCCCAGCTCACAAGAACACTAAGGGCCTCATTAGGACCCTGGCGGAGAGGGTTTTACGCCAGCGTAGTGCATGGCGTACCTCTCCGCCATACTACGAGTTCCCGTAGCGCCATGGCGGCCTTTTCCGCCTGGTTTTACCAGGCGGAGAAAACCATGGCGCTACGGGACCTCGTTGTTAATTACGCCACCGTATTTTACGGTGGCGTAATTAACTCCTTCCCCACTCCCATTATACCCTATGGGGCAAAAATGGGAATGGGGAAGGGCAGAATGGGGATTGGGGATTTACCGCTCCGCCGAGGTCGGAATGGGGCGGTAAATCCGCCAACCCCCATGGCGCTATCGGCGGCTTTCCGCCATGCTTCGCGGTGCATTTAGCACCGCGAAATCCGCCTGGGTCCTAATGAGGCCCTAACTGTTTGTGGACCCTGCTCGGGGACCCAAACAGCAATAGGGAGTTTGCTGCGTACTCAGCGTCTTCCTCTTTTTCTATGACTTTCTTTCAAAGTTCACTGTGTACTCAGAATCTTTGCTTTCCCTACCTCTTTTTCCAGGTCCCCAAGTTTCGCCGTGTACTCGGCGTCTTAATGCAAATATCCCGCTACCAATATCATCCTGTTCGGGAAGCTAATTTCATTATCCACAACTAAAAGAAGTTACCGGGCCATTCCGGAGGAAGAGGATCTTTGTTCCGGTCCGGCCAACGCGGACCACTTGATGGTGGCAGACAGTGATTGCGGCACCCGATAAAGACAAGCGGCCGGGAGCTGTCAAAGAGGAGCGTGCAAACAGGAGGAACCCGGCGCAGGTGGCGTACAACTTCTGCAAGTAAGTCAGCCCCTGCGCCGTGGTTGCTCAGCAACGGGTGCTCAAACGAGACCCGTGAGGGCAAAAAGGTCACCTTTCTTGGAAGCAAGCCTGCGCGGAGCAGCGTCAGACAGAAATACTGCGCTGGGGAAATGTAATGACAATGCGTCAGAAAGAAGTTATTATTGTTGTGCAAAACGAACCCAAGGGAAATTATTTTTACCGGGAAGTGGATATGTTAATTTAATATCAATGCAACAATTAAGGTGGGCAACAGAAAACGAAGCACAGGAGAAAAAAGAAATGTTTTCATTTCCTGTTTTCTTACACATGTCAGAACAACACGCTTTCTACTTAACCACAATTTGATTGGTTTTTCGGCAGAAAGCAAGCCAAGAAGCTAAGGCACAAGGTCAGGGAACCTGCAATAATTAAGGACAACTGTGTTAAAAACTTGTTGCAATAATTAGGGACAACTGTGTTAAAAACTTTGTTAAACTAGGAAAAGGCAAACGGCATGTGACCTGGGCACACGATTCAACGGGCAACAAGAGCAATGTTGTACTCTGCAGGCGGCAAGATGAAAAATATTAGTGCATGAAGACAGGGAATAGTGGGTGATACGTGTTAGCTAAATCTGGTATACAAATAGAAAGAGGCAAACAGCGTGTGAACACAGGCACACGATTGCAAGATACCACCACACAAACAACCAGGGTTATTAAGTAAAGCCGGCATAAACACCCTGGCCACAGACAGTACCCTTCCAAGGGGCACAACAATCAAGTGGGTAACAGCGATAAATTGTTAACATTTTGTACAGACAGTTACCTGCACAGAGGTCAGGTATTTTAATTGAACAGCCTCAGGTGATAGCAAGGCACTCCACAAGGGTACCGGCTATATGGTAATAAAGTTTATTTAATTTTGTTTTCTAACCAGAGGAAGCATGGCACACAAAAGAAAGCCACAGAAGCCCAAAAACGTGCCACAAAACCAAAATCACCACACCTACAAGCTGCAATTGAGGCAGCTGAGCACTATGGATGGGACTGGGTCAGAGAAAATCTATACGGCATACCAAAGGAGGGGTTGCCACTACCAACAGGGGATGAAGACAGCCTCCCCACCAAAGAAAAGCAAGGCACCAGAAGCCCTTAGCAAAGGTAACAAAAACAGTATATTATCAAAATTGTGTGAGAATATGAAAGAGATGCAACAGATGATGCTAGAAATTAGGGACAAGCAACAGGCCCCCAAAGAGCGAAAAGGGGCAAAAGGCCAGAACGTACCGTTGGAACCCACAATCATTATAAATCCCTTGACACCCATAGTACCACCAACACCGGTGGCTACACCCATAGTATCACCAGCACCAGTGGCTGTACTAGCAGGGCCAGAACCAGCAGGGCCGCAGAAAGCATGGTCGACGCCCACACCAAACAACACAGGGCCGATAGACATAAATAGCAGCGTCACTACAGACATCATGATATTCAGTAGTGCCCAACTAGATAAAATCCCTGGCATGGAACATCGATATAACAATTAAAGAGGCCATATGGGTAAAAGAATTCATTGAAATATTCTCGCTCATAGAGGCTCAACGCAAGGGGAGGGATCCTTTCAGGGATCCCAAAAAGATTGAGGAAAAGGCGATAGCCAGCAACGCCCACTTAGGGCAGAATTGGGACAACTGGTTTAAATCATTTGCCATTTTAGCAACAATTTACCAGGAAAAATTCCCTGGGAATTGGATAAAACTGTGGGGATATGCAGACAAGATCAGAGAGGTACAAATCGCTCACAAAGGAAAGGGGTGGCTAGCATACGAAATAAGGTTCACAAGGAACATGTCTGAAAGACCAGCCATAGAATGAGTTGAAGTACAGAACGACTTATACATATTAAATGCTGAGCCTCCATCAGAGGAGGAGGTTGCTTAAGGAACCAGGAAGACAAATAAAAACTCACAGGGGGGAAACAGAGGTTCAGAGAACAAAAAACAAAGGAAGGGAGAGCAGCCCTTTTGGAAAAACCAGCCATGGGCGGCTAGGTCAAATGCCTGCGGACAGAGCAAAAATCACCATGTCACAAAATCCAATATTTCATGCCGAAATTATGGAAAGAATTAGTGCACATGGGGTGAGGAGTGCTGGTATAAGCACAACTGTTCCAACTGCAACGGGGAGCACCCTGCATGCAACTGCACCAGATTACCTGCAAAAAACACACAAAAAGAGGAGCAGTAATGAAACACTGCCCCCAGTCTTGGAACCAGGCAGAACTCCCATCAATCCCAAAAATGTTAGCAAAGCATTAATGATGTATCTCGACAAAGAAATCAGCTCAACAATCAAGCGAGGTTTCAAAGAAGGTTTCATTATCCCGTTTAAGGGAGAAGGGTCCCAGAAAATCCCCAAAAATGTGGTCTCAGCTAGGGACAACCCAAAAGTAGTAAGAGCTAAAATAGAGAAAGAATTACGCCTGGGCAGAATTGCAGGCCCCTGGGAAACAATGCCATTTTCAAACTACCTAGTGTCCCCACTAGGCATGGTACCTAGAAAGCCAGAAAGATGAGGCTAAAACAACACTTGTCATATCCCAGGGGCCACTCTCTCAATGACGGCATCCCGCACACTGAATCTGCGGTTACCTACACGCATTTTCAGGAAGCTTTAAGACTAATACAGGACTGCGGCAGGAAGGCCCTTATGGCAAAACTGGACATGTCTCCCCATGGGGTGCGCAGTATCCTGCGCCCTATTTGAGCAATTCAGCTCTTTTTCCCAATGGGCATTTCAGAAGCTAGTCCCAGGGGTCAGAGTAGTACATTACCTGGACGATTTCATGGTGATGGGCCCAACAGATTCCGAAGAATGTAGTAGGGCACTGGCAGAGTTGGAAGGGATGGCTACACAATGGGGCATCACACTGGCAGCAGAGAAGACGACCAAGCCATCCACAAACATTATCTTTTTAGGGATAGAAATAGACTCAACAGATGGCGTATGCAGAATCCCAAAAACAAAAGTAGTAGAACTTTTAAGAATAATCCAAGAGCTAAGCACAAAAAACAAAGGCACAGTAAGGGAATTACAATCACTGGCAGACAGTCTCAATTTCGCAGCCAGGATCATTCCTCAAGGAAAAGTATTTCCCAGGAGCCTAGAGTTCAAAACCAAAGCATGCATCAAACCCCACCTGCACATCAGGCTAGGCAAAGAAGTTAAAGAAGATCTGAAAGTATGGGGGAATTTCCTCCCAAATTTCAACGGGACCGCACTTTTGCGCACGCAATTGAACACAGGGTCAAAAAGGGTCCTCTATACAGATGCAGCAGGAAGCAAAGGTTTTGGGGCCATGTTAGACACAGAATGGGTGGCCGGACAGTGGCCCGATTCATGGCACAAAGCAGGATGGACAAAAAACATCACTCTGTTAGAAATATTTCCCATCTGGTTAACCATACGCATATGGGGCAGACAACTGGCTAACACAGAACTCATGTTATGGTGTGACAACATGGCAGTGGTAGGAAGTATAAACGAAAGAACTACCAAATGCCATTTGGTGCTCAGAGTACTACGAGCCATCACAACGGTCACACGCATGAAAACATTTTTGTCAACGCAAAAAACATCGCTGGAGCAGATAATAACATTGCAGATGCTTTATCTCGCTTTCAGTGGACAAGATTCTGGGAGCTAGCGCCACACGCCCGGAAAAGGATGACACCAATCCCAACGGACTGCTGGGCAATAATGGCAAGCTAGAGGAAATTGCATCAACGCCTGCGGCGGAGGGCCAAAGCCGGGATGCGGGCCAAAGCCGGGATGCACACCAACAACCAGGCACCTCAAGAACGGGTGCCAGCAGCATGCTGCCCACAGAAAACATGAACTCTGCCAAGGGGTTCCTAGCAGAGATGGCAGAGAAAGTTTTGGCCAGCAGCACTACAGCCCAGTACAATAAGTGCTTGCAAAAAGTTTTCAGAAAAACAGGTTTAACCCATGTAGAGTTAATAACAATAAAAGATATAGAAATCTTTTTAAAGTGGGCTCACGATCAGGGGTTTAAAAAAGAGTGGGCAAAAAGACACCTGGTAGCAATATCTTATTTCTCAAAATTATGGGGTGATTCAGACCCCAAACAAAGCACCTTAATTTCATATGCAATGAAGGGCTGGGGTAAGACAGAGGGACCTCAGGTAGATACCCACCGCCCTCTAGATTTTGATAAACTAGTAAAAATAACAAGCCTATTAGACAGCTTATGCTCCCACCCATATGAAGCATTATTATTTAAAACAGTGTTTTTTCTCGCATACTTTGGGGCCTTTCGGGTGGGAGAGCTCATAGCTTCCAGCACCAAGGCCAACAATGGTTTAGGCATCATGGAAACAAGGGTGAGAAGGGACAGCGTCAACATCGAAATACAACAATCAAAAACAGGGGTCAAAAGGGTTATTAACATCTGCTGCATTGACGATGCACCAAACTGCTCGGTGTGCATCACTAACCTCTATTACGCACAATGGCCCAAAGTGGGGGGGGGATTCCTAATCCATAGAGATACCTCAGCTTTAAGTCACTACCAATTTAAAGGGGTGCTGATGAAAGCAATCAGCAAAGCAGGGTGGAATCCAAAGGAGTTCGGCACCCACTCCTTTAGGATTGGTGCAGCACCTTCAGCATGGCAAGGAGGCCTAGGCGCCCAGCAAGTAAAGAAAATAGGGGGGGTGGAAATCTGATTGTTACAAAAGATATATCAGACCATAACCAGTGGACCCATATGCAGACAGAATGACAACATAACCTGGGTGTAAGAATACCATACCCTTCCCCCCCAAGGTACTAACACGGAAACATTGGGTGAGTGTTGGCAATAAAAGGCTGTGGGATTTTATTGTAGTTATGGTCATAACAAAACATAATCATAATTACAGTAACCATAATATGCTGTACTTTTGGGCATTGGGTCCCGAGGTTGCCCCCTCTGGCCCGTGCCACCTTTCTTGTCCCATGACAGAGTGGTCACCGTACAGTGGCCTGTCTTCTTTCTTTTTCTTCTCGCCCTTTTTCTAGGGTGGGAGGGTTCTGGGAAAAGGTAGAGAGACTCTGCGTATGCAAAGTACTGTTTTGTTTGGGACCACAAACTGGTTTGCTTGGATCCCTGTGCAGAGACCCAAACTGATTTTGTTTTTTTGCTGGCAAGGTAGCTCCTTATAATGGACCCAGGGGCTGCCCCTGGGTCCTTGTTGTGCCTGTGTGGGGGGCTGTGTTGCCAGCCCCCCGGCCGGCTGACGCTGACAGCAATTGCACCTTATGGTGCCTAACACATTATTCCCTGCTTACTTCCTGCTTTTCCGGTCGCTGGTGCCTCACACCCCACTTTCCGGAGGAAGGGCAAGGTGTTGATTTAATACCTTGCCCTTCATTCTTATTGCTCCTGCTGGCGACTGTGTGTCTGCCTTTGGGGGGGACATGCAAACGGAGGAGGGGGGAGAGAGGGAGCAGCTGCATGTGTAATCGCAGTGGTAGGGCTGCCCCTGCCCTCCCCCTTTTCTGGCAGCCATGGGGCACAGGTTACCTGCCCCCACCAGTTACACTTTGGCGCTGGCCATAACCAGTGGACCCATATGCAGACAGAATGATAACATAACCTGGGTGTAAGAATACCATACCCTTCCCCCCAGGTACTAACACGAAAACATTGGGTGAGTGTTGGCAATAAAAGGCTGTGGGATTTTATTGCACAGTTATGGTCATAACAAAACATAATCATAATTACAGTAACCATAATATGCTGTACTTTTGGGTATCGGGTCCCGAGGTTGCCCCCTCTGGCCCATGCCGCCACGACCTGGATGGGTTGCTGGCTATCCAGGTTCCCCCAAAAGTTGCTCCTCATCTCTTCCCTAAGCCAAATTGTCTGTCCCTTCTGGTTGGGGCTCGCCCCTTTGCCGTGTCTGGTACTGTTCCTGTGAGGGCTTTGTCATTTACCTGGTCTTTTCCTTAAGGATGTGCATTTTAATGCTGTAAAACATTCCCCTTGCCATTTGACCAGCTCCTTGCTAGCTTGCAGTTAAAGTGTGACCATACATCGTGTGTTGGCATCTCATTTCCCCTTGCACAGCTGGCTAGCTCATTTCTTTTTAGTAAAACCAACAACTCCAGCTTGTTTAAGATAAATTTACCATTGGCTTTCCCTTGGGTTGGGTGGCTTCTGCTCTGACCGTTTCTGGTTTTACCGGTTCTGAGCCCCCTTCTATTTCATATACTTGTTGCAGTACTTACATCTACATTATGTTCGCTGTGGGCTGACTTAGTATTTTTATTAATTCGCTTTCCGCATTATGCTAGCGCTTGCACCTGCTCTTTTGGGAGCCCCGGCATGTTATCCTAGTTTCTAGTATTACTGCTACCAGCTGACTTTTGTTTTTCAAACCATTTTCAGGTATTGTGCTATTTGCCGGTCCCTTGGCCCCCGGCCCTCCGGCGTTGGCCCCTTATATTGTGCTGTGTGGTGTTAGCCACTGCTTATATATATATATATGTATATATAATTTCATTTAAAAACCTGTTTTCAGGTTTAGTGCTTCTTGCAGCTCTTTGGCGCCGGCCCTCCGGCATTGGCCTTTTGTTTGTCTTAATTATTTCTTACAAGTATTTCCTCTGACTATTTGTTGCTGCCTTGTGAGCTGTGCAGCCCTGTTTTCTAACATTCTATGTAGTATTTGAAAGACTTGTTTCTGTCTGTGATTTGTCTATTTTCCGAGTGCGTGTTTCACTATGCATGTGTTAGTAAGTGAAATGAGTTGGTGGCTAAATAATTTAGCATTTATATAGGGCTACTAACCCTCTGGTATATGAGCGCTGCTTATTATTACCCATGGTGTTTGGTGCTCTTTTATGGACCTCGGAAGGCTGAAAGGCTGAATTTGGCTCTGCCGGGATCCTAACCTGCGTCAGCAGGCTCTGTACAGATGTCAAAGTATTCGAAACTGTGTCAGCAGTCTCTGCACAGATGTCAAATGTACTCGCTGTGCTGTCGGACCGGCAAATTGAGTTGGTGGGGTGTTCATATGGTATGGGCCCTCCTTGTGCTTGAAGCACTGTTATTCTTTTTAGTGTTCCTTCACCCTTGTTGTTTTCCCCCTCTTTCTTGCTTTTAAACAGTCTCGCCCCTTCTGCTACTTTGGCTGCCTATTGTGGCAGGCCTTGGATTTTTATTCTGGTCCCAGTCCTGCTCGTTTTCCTGCTTTCTTGCACTGATGTGTCTGCGTCTTAATCCCCGTTGACTGGATACGCTCGTAACTGAGACTCTGTTTTAATCAGCTGAAAGGAACCTGTGAGTGGATCACACCTGTCGCGCTCTGAAGACTGGAAAAAAATTGGTCACCATCCCATGTAACTCATGCAGCACGCTGCGGGAACTCCCACTTCTGGAACACTTCTTGATTTTTGTGTGGCATCCATGCTTCGGAGTTGCACCTTGGGTTAATATTGGTACTTCGCCCTACTACACTTTATTTACCTTGTGTCCATTGGTGACCCTCCCATGCTCAGGCGTTTTTCTCCAGAATTGGGCTGTGGGTTGTTATTTGCTCTTACCTGGCTCAGCTCTGTGCCTCGCTGGCCTGCCATTTGTGTTTGACATCTGTTCTTTCTTTTACCCCTATATTTCTGTGGGGTTTACAAGTCCCCCCCCCCCCGGTATGGCCCGGTGATGCTTGCTGGCACCACGGTACCTTGTGCCCTCTTCTGATCATTTGCCCTCACCCAAGTTTATCTTGTGCGCTGCCATTTTTGTTCGATAGGTGCTCTGTTCGGTGTGTCAAAAACCAATCGTTTTGACTTTATCTAGCATGTGAGAGGACCTTTTATCAAGCCCCTGAGCCTGCTTTTTCCCCACCCCTAGGTATGTGATGGACATCCCGACTTTATCAGGATTGTGAGCTGTGTTTGGCACTGCCAGTATCCAAACCTGGATCCACTGTCTCTGAGCATATGTGGGCAAAACAAACGCTCTGCTTGCTGTGCTATCTGACTGTTCGGTTGTCTAACCTTTCCAGTTGTTTGTTTCGGATCTTAGGAAGTTTTTGGACTAGCCTTGGTTTTCGTCTGCCTGAGTGTGTGCTTTTTTTGGGCCCCCGGCTGGCTATGGAACTGTCGATGAAATGAGAATTGTGTGCCTTCTATTGCCCCTCTGGATGCTCTTTTACCTACCTTGTCTTTGGTGTTTTGGCGCCGTCTCCCCTTCTTCTCATGGCTCCTTACAGCTAGCTCCCGATGTCACGTCTGTTTCTGTGCTCTTTTGCCAGATTGGCGTCGCCCCATTCATGCTTGCGGCCTTATTCTGTTGCACTCCTTCAGGAGTGTTGCTGCAACTGGGTCCCCCGTGTACAGGTTCACCTTATGTTGTGAAAACTGCAATGTTTCAAACCCCGTTTCAGGGTTCTGTTGTTTATTCTGAGTACACAGAAATATTTTGCCATGCTCCGTTCGGATAGCTGCGTGGAGTTGGAGATCCCTTTTTAGGGGTTCTCCCTTTTTTAGCCTTCTGTTTCTGGGCGGATTAATTTACGCTTCTGCTCCCTTAAAAATAGTTGGAGAGGCATTTAAACGTGGTTAGCTTCTTGCTGCTTTTTTATTGTGGCTGCTTTGTGCTCATTATTGATGCAGACCATCTTCTTGTACACATAACACGTGCCATTGCAGTGGTGACTGATTCACATTGGCCTGTGTGCTGACCCTGCCGGGTTTCAAAACTGCGTCAGCAGGTTCTGTCTGGATGTACAATGTGAGCGCTCTGCCAGCATAGCTGACTGTTTGGTGTGTTTTAAAGTGCCGTGTGACCGCCAGAACCTTCTCCTTTGCTCTGGGTTCTCCCTTGTTCGTCCGTCTTTGTATGGATGGTTTCCTCTGTATTACTTTGTTCTGAATAACTTGACTCCTTTCCAGGCGTGCCTTTATTGTTGGATGTGCTTGCATATTGTGGTAGGTAATGTGCTGCTTTCTTGGGGGGCTGTTTTATGGCTTGTTGTGCCCCATGCTCAGTGTACTGGGTTTGTAGTTAAAAACTTGACTCATGTTGTAGTTCAGGATACTGTTCTTATGGCGAACTTCGTTTTATTTACCGGGTCTTGGTGCAAAAGGATTAGCTGTTCCTCATTACTCTGTTCTTGAGTACTTAAACAGGTTAGTGTGCTTATACTGCCGTACGTCGCATCACGGTTTCTGCCTCTGCTATTGTATGCTGTATGGCACGGCTGTGCTACATACATTTGTTTTGCACCGGCCTGTGTGGCCGAGCTCTGTACCTGGCTTAGTCTTTGCACCTATGCAAGATAAAATGTTCTGTGTCCAGTATTCAGGGTACTGTTTTATGGAGCTTTAGCTTGACTTAGCTTATTCTTTGTTCTGCTCGTGGCGAAAACTGACTTTGTGGCTGTAGGTACGTTCTGTTTGTGAAGTTGCTCTTGATCCAGCCACTATAGCGAGCTCTGGGTTGCACAATGCCCCTTGCTCCGTGTCATCCTGCTTCCAAAAACCTTGGGACAAGCATCATCAAATTTAGCAGTGTTCATTGTGTTGCTTCACGTTGTGAAACAAATGAGATTGTTTGCCCCCTTCCGAAATGCTGTTTACAGCGCAATGTTTTTCACTCTGAACTTTCTGTTGGCGGTTGCCCGGGTTAATTAGCCGGGTCGCTGGATTTTCGCTTACCGCTTGCTTGGCTGCAAGATATGAGCCTCAGCCTTGGTTGGTTTTCCTGCTCAAAGTATGCGGTGTTGACAATTGCTAAAACTAACTTGTCATGGGCTCCAAGTTGATTGAAATTGCTCTTGCTTGTCCCTTTGTTCTGAGTATTGCAATTCGCAATTCTTAAAATTTTGCACTGGTTTTAGATTTGAGCAAATGTCCTTGCTCCTCGTCATCCTGCTTCAAAATGCCTTGTCACCGGTTTTTGTTTTTGTTTGTTCATTGCCTGGCAAAAACCTTTTAGGGGATTTCCGCAACAATGTTTTTCTCTTTCAATCGAGTTGTGCTGCGGGCTCCACCCTCGTTTTTCTTCGGCTAGCCCATGCCTCTTTTTTGGTGGCATGTTGCTGAGTTAGGTTGTGCCCCGTCTTCCGTGTACTGCCCAACGGCTGCTTCTGTATCTTAACCGTTGCGCTCCTGTCCCAATTGCCTTTCTGCCCTGTGGCTGTAAAATGCTGCCTTCGCCGAAATCCTGTGCTCTGTGCAACTACGCTCTGCTTTGCCTGCACTTACTGGAGCCTCTGTTCGATGTGCTCGGAGCGGGCTGAGCCTTCAGGATTCCGTAGATTAGTATTGCACCACACGTGTTTGTCTGTGTTTTTCTGGTTTGTGGTTGCACTGTAACAAAGTCTGTGCTGATTGTTTCAGTATGCAGTGTTGTGTTTGTTTTCAAAACGAATGTCTCACGCTTTCAGTCAGTGAAGAAATTATTTCTCTTGCGGCCCGTGTTCAGGATGCTGTTTTTCCTGGGTGGGGGGTTTGACTTTGTTGTTACGGTGTGCAGTGTTGTGTCGGTTACATGCAAAGTTAGCACTGGCTCCTATGTTGAAAACAAAATCACCTCGCTCTGCGTCGTCATGCTTCCAATTGCAGCATTTACTCTGAAATATGTTGCTGTAAATCGCCTGGTTTTGCTATGTGCTGCACTTCATTTTCAACAAATGTATTTTTTGGCTTCTGCGAGTGCTGTATTCACCGCAGTGCCCTCACTTTGCTGATGGCCGCCAGGCCAACCTTCGCCGGGTTCCGCTTACCCGTGATTTTCGCCCGGCTGAATACTTTATCGTGTTGGCCCTGTCTCCAGCTGGAGCCTCGTAGCTGTCATGATGCCTACCCCCAGGCTTCCGGACCAAGCCCATCAGCCCCGGGAGCAGGCATCTAGACATTTAGTAAAACCTCAGCAGCCCCGGCTAGGGGCTATCTGGGTTCAGTCCTGGCAACTTAGGCGCCAGGCTCATAGTCATTACTTACCTCAGGCAGACCATGCTGCAAATGACTCCAATCCAACATGAAGCCTGAAAGGGACTATCTTTCTACAGGGACTATTTTTTACTCGGGTGTGGTTCTAGGGACTTCTTACCTGGGACTACTTTTGAGGCTATTTAAACCACACCCGACCAGCAACACACGCTTCGCGTTATTCTGCATCCAGCAGCGTAACACTCACCGTGCCTGCAGCCTGCATCCAGTCTTCTGCCACGCCCGCCTCGAATCCGGAGCTCCTAAAACAAAGAGGAAAGAAAGGGACAAGGTTGGAAAACGAACTTATTTCTATTCCAAACCTGATTCTGGATCCATCTTGTCTCCGGACCTGTAAAGAACATAATTTCTGCACGCGCCGCACCTCCAGCTGCAGCGCCGCGCCATACTCACCAGTCTTCACAGCATCCTTCGGGTCGGCGCTGCCTCCATCATTTCTTTGCCGAACTTCGGCACAAAGGAGACAAAAGAAAACCACAAGGTGAGCCGAGGGAACCAACAAATATAATTCTTACCACCATAGACTTACCTGATTTACCACCGGAGGCATCCTTTTGTGACTCTCCATATTTTCACATGCCGCATCTGTAAAGAGAGACAAAACAACACGTTGTCCTCGTGCAACATTTACCGAACAGCGCCGGGTAATACAGACTCTTACCTGAGCGCCACTAGCTGCCACAAGAGCATCTTTTCACGAGCCAGCTGCAAGACAAGAAAGGAGGGGAGGAACAAGAGTGAACATCGGACATATTGAACTCTATGAACTTAATACTTACTGGTCCTCACCAGGAACCTCAGAGTCAATACTCTCCGGAACTCTCCCGAACCTTCAAACCAGTGAAGTAACTGGAATCGACGCGCCCCTGCAAATCCACGCAGGATAGAGAGCTCATCTTTCAAGAATATAAGGTGAGATTGCTGTGAGGGCATTTCGGAGGTGATTAGTTGGGGAGGATTGTGGGGGTGCCATCACTTGAATCCACAAGTGGTTAAATCCATCTCTCCACTTGCAGGCGAATATTTCTACGGGTTAAGCAGACAAGATTAGCAGGGCAGATCCAGTCAGTCATCGCTGCACTACGCATCACGTGGGTGGAAACCGCAGCTGTCCGGGTCTGACCGACACCCCTGTGGGAGCCAGGTGAGTGTAACAGTAGCTGGTTGATCATGTTGTTCACCGGAGCTCTGCTAAATAACTCAGGTGAGCGTTAAGTTGACTGCATTGCCCCCACCCTGTCTATGTGTCTGGAGGAAAATCGGACCTCCCCCGTGAGTGAGTAGTCGTGCTCCATGCAATTTCTGCCCGCAGACCCGCAGCGGTTCTGGCATGTTTTACTTGAGAGTGGCTGCTTCTCGATCAGTTCTGGCAAACTCGCTGTGCCGCAAAAGTGGTGGCTTGCCGATGCACCCGGCGGTGCTTCCCTCTCCAGCAGCTCTTTGTCCTTCTGATCTTTTTAGCAGTCCTTTTTGGCCCCGACATTGACCAACACGCTGCTGATGCAAACAAAGAAACAGCGGGTTTAAAATGATGCTCCTCTGGAACGGAGCAAATAAAAAACACACGTTCCCAGGCAGAAGCTGAGTAAATGAGCAGAGCAATGCTCAAAAAGTAGAGAGACTCTGCGTATGCAAAGTACTCTTTGTTTGGGTCCCCATGCAGGGACCACAAACTGGTTCACTTGGGTCCCCGTGCCGGGACCCAAACTGATTCTATTTTTCTTCTGCCAAGGCAGCTCCTTATATTGGAACCAGGGGCTGCCCCTGGGTCCTTGTTGTGCCTGTGTGGGGGGCTATGTTGCCAGCCCCCTGGCCGGCTGACGCCGACAGCAATTGTACCTTATGGTGCCTAACACATTGTTCCCTGACTACTTCCTGCTTTTCCGGTCACTGGTGCCTCGCACCCCCCCCCTTTCGGGAGGAAGGGCAAGGTGTTGATTTAACACCTTGCCCTTCATTCTAATTGCTCCTGCTGGCGACTGTGTGCCTGCCTTTGGGCGGGACATGCAAATGGAGGAGGGGGGAGAGAGGGAGCAGCTGCATGTGTAATCTCAGTGCTAGGGCTGCCCCTGCTCTCCCCCTTTTCTGGCAGCCATGGGGCACAGGTTACCTGCCCCCTCCAGTTACACTTTGGCGCTGGTCAGAACTAATATAGTTTTCTTTTCCTCCCATCCCTCCCCCCTACACCCGTTTTTCTCTTCAGAAAACTCTACTGACCAGGTCACACCCTTAAAATCAGCCTGGATAGTCGTGCACTCCTTTGTATTCAGGACAGGGCGTCGGGCCAAAGAAACTAAAGACGGCCCAGCTTTCAGGAACACAGTCCCTTCATGGTGGGGCTACAGAGGACTCCACTGGACAGATGTCCATGACAAGTTAGCCAACCTAGTCAACTACAGAGACCGCCCGAATTTTTGTTAATCCATTTAGGGCCAAATGATCTAGTAAACATGGGGAGAAAAATGTTATATGTAGAAATATGCGCCTCACTATCAGGAATTTCTCACAACTGGAGGGACACAGAAATTTATTTTTCAGCAATCCTGCCTAGAAAAATATGGCAGGGGCCACCTGTTATAAATCTGTAGACAACTCCAGGAGAAAGTTGAACAGAGGTCTGGAAACATTTTGTATAGACAGGGGCTTGGTTTTTATAAAACACCCGGCCATAACACTAGGCGACCCCGATCTGTTTTACGCGGATGGCACCCATCTATCGGGGCTCGGCATGGAACAATTTTACAGACAAATCTCCAGTACCCTAGCTAACAGAGGCTGCAAATAACCTAACTTTTGGGGGAACACAGGCAGCCGAAAATCTGCCCATGTGTGGCGGCACGGGCCAGAGGGGGTAACCTCAGGACCCGGTGCCCAAAAGTACTATATTATTACGATATGCGATTATTGTTTATGTTCCATAACCATATCTGTAACAAAAAAAACATACAGCCTTTTTATTGCCAACACTTGACCAAATGTTGTGGCGTAATATTTCACGGGGAAGGTAAGGGTGGGAAGACATGACTCATACATCCCAACACAACAAATGTAAGTTGCCTGCATATGGGTCCAGCAGTTATGGGCAATGCCGCCGGGCAGCCCCAGGCGAGGCCAGGTAACTGCTGCCCCCATGGCAGCAGGCCCCAGGAGAGGGGCAGCGGCCTTCCACCAGGTGCAGCTCCCCTCTCCCCCAAACACACAAGGAGACACGCAGTCTTAGCACTGCAAAGCGCAGGAAGGGTGAGGTGTGATTTAACACCTCACCCATCCGCAATAAAAAATGGGCGCTAAGCGCCCAGGGGAAACAAGGGCAGCCAGGCAGGGGAAATACAAAGAGAAGCCCCCCCAGGGGCACAGACAGTCGGCTCCACTGCCGGCCTGGGGGCTGGCCTCCAGCCCCCACGAATGACAACAAAGACTCAGGGGCTACCCCTGGGTTCCATATAAGGCGCTGCTCCCAGCTCACAAGAACACAAACTGTTTGTGGACCCTGCTTGGGGACCCAAACAGCAATAGGGAGTTTGCTGTGTACTCAGCATCTTCCTCTTTTTCTTTTCCGCAATCCCTCCCACCCCAAAAAAAGGGAGAAGAACAACGGAAGGGAAACCAGGACACTGTATGGTGACCACAACAAGTCGTGGGACAAGAAGGCGGCATAGGCCAGAGGGGGTAACCTCAGGACCTGGTGCCCAAAAGTACTACATTATTACGATATGCGATTATTGTTTATGTTCCATAACCATATTTGTAACAATAAAAACCTACGGCCTTTTTATTGTCAACACTTGACCAAATATTGTGGCGTAATAATTCATGGGGAAGGTAAGGGTGGCAAGACATGAGACATACATCCCAACACAACAAATGTAAGTTGCCTGCATATGGGTCCAGCATTTATGAGAAACTGAAGCTGGTTTCAGAAGTTGAGATACCTCAGTGAAAGCAGATTGGGTGAAGGCAATGACGGTCAGGTGCATGGCATTAGCATGATTGGCCACCAGGGTCCAGAATGGTGTGGGGCTTCTACAATTGAGGCGGAAGAATCCTTGAGACAAATGAAAAACCCCAATTCCAAGCAGTAGTCACGCAGGATTGTGAGCCGGTTGTGAGACACCTACACAGGGATTGATGGTGGTTGCAGCAAAACTTAGAGAGTATACTGGAGTAATTAATTGCTATGGGATGTTATGACAAGCGATTCCCCATGTATGGGACGTCCCCATCATAGTGACAAAACCAGGGTGTGAAAATAAAGATTACCCCGCTGTCATGACCGCTGCCTCCAAGGAGTCAGATCCAGCCCAACATCCTGGGAAGCAGGGTCACAACTTCCATTCCAGGCACCAGCCGGTCCCCACAGGGGCCTTTTGGACCTTGTCCTGGCGCCAGTGGCGCCAGGCTCATAAGGGAACCCAGTCCCGGCACAGGAAGCGCCGGGCTCATATTGAGAGGAATGGTGCTTGGGTGGACCTACCTGCTGCAGACCATGCTGCTCACTTACCTGTAGGATGAGATCCTCATCCATTCCTGGCTGGAACTACTTTACCTTCTGGGTGTGGCCAGCACCACTCCCTGGTACTGGATACTGGAACTATCCTGAGAGCTGGAACTTCTTTCTTGTCTGGGCAAGGCTGTGGAAGGAGACACCTAAGCACTCCAGTGGCTTATTTAAACCACACCCGATCAGTGCAACGTGCTTCGCGTTATTCTGCACTAGCAGCAGGACGCTCACCGTGTCAGCTCCAGAGAATCTTCAGCTTCAGCATCTGTGAACAAGAATTCTTTATCTTACCTCCCGGAAAACCAGTCTTCAGTCTTCAGCAGCGTCTGAAAGAGAACAAGGACACCAGGTTAGGACAAGGCAAAACCAGCGCTGCACTTACCTCGTCCATCGGTGCATCCCGAGGCCGCGTGCCGCACTCTTCATACTCCGACAACCCTGCGGAAACAAAGGACATTGGTTAGTGAACCTCTGTGATATTTTGCTTACCGGTGCTACTTACGCCTCGATCTCCGCCAAGCGCTGTTCAACCGCACCTGCAAAAACAAGAAGGACATCATTAGGGGCACAGTACGCCATCACTACTCACGTGTCTTCTATTCCGGCACGTACCTCGGCGTCCATCTCCAACGCCGGCTGCTACGGCTACCTGAAAAAGGGAAAAGAGACATTAAGAAGTGCATTTAACTTCGAACAACATTCTTTTACTTACGTGCCTCCACGAGCTCCGCCATTCTTCTCACTTACCGTATCTGCATACCGGACCTGCAAAGGCAAGAGACATTTAAGGGGACATATAAATAAGACTCCATATTCAAGCATTTACCGTTCGTGCGGTTAACGACGGCCTTGCTCCCCGATTCCATCCTCTGCAATCAAGAGGCTGGGTTATGAACCAGTGAAGCAACTGGCATTAGCGCCCCTGCACAGACGCAGGATAGAGATCTCCGCTTTCACCTATCTAAGGTGAGCACATTCAGCCTACGAGAAACGTGGGGAGGCCAGAAAGGGGAAAGTCAGATTGGCCAATCAGACGTACATTAACCCTTTGTTCTCCTACTTGCAGACACCTCACCCTCCGGGTCAAAATTACGGTGAGGAGAGGGCCCATCCAGGGTGTTATCAGAGGCCTGCGCGTGACCCTAGAAGACACTGAAATCTCCCAGGCCGGACCTGCGCCTCCGAGGGATTCAGGTGAGCGTTACAGAACGCGAAGCCTACCGCAAATTTCCCACCCAGGCGCAATGGATACCTCGGACACAGATCAATTGGCCCAATTGCTTGGGGCACTGAGAGCTGAAGTACAGGCATCCCGTCAAGAGACAAATGCTTTACGAAGGGAGTTGATCGTTTCCAAAGAGCGAACGGATGATCTGGCCAGACAGTTGTTACAAACACAAGCGGGACAGACGTCTCTGCCTGACTCGGGAGGGAGCTACACTCCTACAACCTCAAATAATCCGGTGCAAATTAATCTGCCAGGGAATGTGCCTTTGTCCCCGCCCGAACGTTTTTCTGGTGATCCAAAACGGTTTGCAGTATTCCTTAATCAATGCCGCTTGCACTTTCTGTGTAGACCCGCCGCATTCCCAACAGACCAAACCAAAGTAGCGTTCGTACTTTCCTATCTCAGCGGTAGTGCTGCAGATTGGTCCATTCCTCTTGTGACACAGGATGATCCGATCCTCCATAACTTTCAAGATTTCCAGACCAGTATGGAAAAGTTGTTCGCAAGACACTCACAGGGGCAGGCCTTGGACAATGAACTCCTATCACTAAGACAAGGGAATCAGGATCTCCTGGCATACATAGCATCTTTTAACAGACTGGTGGTTGAGACTAGGTGGCCTGAGGAAAAGAGAATCACACTTTTCTACAGAGGGCTGCGTGGAGAACTTAAAGATGTCTTAGCACAGGTGGTGAATCCTCCGCAAGATTGTTCCGATTATATCGACCTAGTAGTCCAATTAGATCACCGGCTACAGAACAGGAAGACCGATCGTTCCAGATTAGAAACCCAAATATTTTCAAGACCTCAGAGCTCCGCTAAAGGAAAGGATTCCGTGGAGCCCATGCAGATAGGGGTTGTTAAAGGACCATTAACCCAAAAGGAGCGGGAAAGGAGAAGACAATTACAGCTGTGCCTCTACTGTGGGAATTCCGGACATTTCCTTCGTGATTGTCCAGTGAAACCAGTCAAGAAGGCTGTAGGAGCTTCCGATAAGAATGCTGAACAACTAGAATCGGGAAACGACCTCGCCCGACAAGTGTAGAGGTCCGCTTGCCGAGTGTTAAAACCAGTTCCTTGACCTCGCATATGGTAATGCCTATGGTCCTCATAAGTCCAGATCGGCCAGATCGCATGCATGCTATTAAAGCATACATTGATAGCGGAGCGATCGGTAACTATGTAGATCAAGATATGGCAACCAGGATGAATCTTCCTCTATGTTCTAAGATGGTTAAAGACGTAATCACTACAGTGGATGGTACAGAAATAGCTTCCGGACCGGTTTCTCACACCACCATGGAAGTGTCGTTGCTATGCCAAGATAGACATCGGGAGAAGATCGTGTTTGATGTAATCAAGGCCCCGCAGTTTCAAGTAATCCTGGGAATTCCTTGGTTGGAAAAGCACAATCCTCAGATAGACTGGCGAGCCAAGGTCATCCGGTTTCCAGAATGCGCCCCAACTTGCTATCCTCGACCCGATATCAGGCTAGCAGCCATCGCTTCCGAGAGTCCCCAACTGCCTCCAGAATACCAAGAGTTCTGCGACGTCTTCCAGAAAGATCAGGCCAACACTTTACCCCCGCATCGGTCATACGACTGCCAGATAGACCTAATACCTGGATCTACTCCTCCGTGCAGTAGAATATATGCTCTCACTGAGCCAGAAAATCTCCATCTCAGGCAATACTTGGACCAGTATCTGGCTAACGGATTTATTCGTCCCTCGAAATCTCCAGTTTCTTCAGCTTTGTTCTTCGTTCCGAAAAAAGAAGGTGACCTGAGAACATGTATCGACTACCGCGCCCTGAACCAGATTACAGTCAAAAACAGATATCCTTTGCCTCTGATTCCCGAATTATTGGACCAAGTTAAAGGTGCCGGCATATACACAAAGCTAGATCTCAGAGGAGCTTACCACTTGGTACGCATTAAGGAGGGTGACGAATGGAAGACGGCCTTTCGCACTAAATTCGGATTGTTTGAGTATCAAGTAATGCCCTTTGGACTATGCAACGCACCGGCCGCCTTCCAGTTCTTTATAAATGACGTTTTCCGAGAACTTATTGATGTGTGCGTAATTGTTTATATCGATGACATCCTGGTATACTCATCCTCAGAAGCTGAACACCGAAGACATGTCAAAGCGGTTCTACAGAGACTTCGTCAACACCGCTTGTTTGCTAAATTGGAGAAGTGTACTTTTCATGTAAAGGAAGTCGAATTCTTGGGGTTCATCTTGTCACCCAATGGAGTTCACATGGACTCAAGAAAGGTGGACGCTATCACCAAATGGCCGTCCCCGACTTCCGTGAAAGGAGTACAGAGCATGTTGGGCTTCGCTAATTTTTACCGGAGATTCATTCCAGAATTCTCTCGAGTAGTTCAACCCATCACGGCCCTCCTGAAAAAGAATAAAAAATTTGAGTGGACTCCAGAGGCCGAACAAGCCTTCCAAGAATTGAAAGCCAAATTTATCGCCGCTCCAGTCTTGAAGCATCCTCGTCCAGAACTTCCTTATATCGTCGAGACAGACGCATCCAGCCTCGCAATGGGGGCTGTGCTATCACAAAGAGATCCCGAAACACACCAATTACACCCTGTGGCATTTTGGTCCCGCAAATTTTCGGCCCCCGAAATCAACTATACAATTACGGACAAAGAACTTCTGGCAATTAAGTCCGCCTTTAAGGCCTGGCGGCATTATCTCCTGGGAGCCCGGCACACTGTCACTGTAATCACTGACCAGCGTAACCTCCAGTATCTGAAGTCAGCCAAGGCCCAATCTTCGAGACAACTCCGCTGGGCATTATTCTTCGCGGAATTTGATTTTGTGATCACGTATCGACCAGGCAATAAGAACGGAAAAGCAGATGCCCTTTCTCGAATAGGGGTAGACGAACACACAGCTAATCCAGAGCCGGTACCAATAATCCCAGAACAAAAGATACTGGGAGTAATCAACACGCTATCCCTTGAAGATATCGAAGCGAAAGTCAGTCAACTAATAACTCCTGAAGATTCATTGAATTGGCAACTGAAAGGAAAAGATTTCACGATAGATCAGAATCTATTGTATTTCCAAGGAAGACTATATTTGCCATGTGTTGACTTACAGAAGCAGGTTATCACCTGCTACCATGATTCACTAATAGAAGGACAACCTGGAATTGCCAAAACCTTAGAGAAAATCAAAAGACATTTTTGGTGGCCATCTTGGAGGAAAGATATTAAAGATTTTGTGGCTTCTTGCGGCATCTGCGCACAAAACAAGAGTCAGAAGGAAAGACCAGCAGGTCTGCTACACCCAATAGACATTCCACCTTGCCCTTGGCATACTCTCTCAATGGATTTTATCACGGATTTACCCCCCTGCTCTGGATACAACACAATTCTAGTAATCGTGGACCTTTTTTCAAAAATGGCTCATTTTATTCCACTGAAAGGTTTACCCACAGCTCCCGTTTTGGCCCGAGAATTCCTTGAAAACATCGTCCGGTTGCACGGATTCCCTTCAGTGTTAATCTCCGATCGAGGGAGCCAATTTATTTCCCATTTTTGGCGAAATTGTTGTCGTTTAGCGCAAATTGATGTACGACTTTCCACCAGCCATCACCCCCAAACTGACGGGCAGACTGAGAGGACTAATCAAACTCTGGAACAATATCTACGCTGCATGTTGCAACAATCGGAGGGCACTTGGAAGGATGTCCTTTGGATTGCTGAATACGCCTACAACAATTCGATCCATTCAGGAACTGGAAAACCCCCTTTTTTTCTGCTGTATGGAATTCATCCTCGAACCTCTAATTTGGATCCACCTCAAGCTCTCGGAACACCCGCTGTAGACCATCTGCATGCGACAATAACTCAAGCATTTAAGGAAGCCACAGCCCACCTTCAACGAGCCAAGGAAATGTATAAGAGAGGAGCGGATCGACATCGAAAAGAGGCCCCTCAATATCAAGTAGGAGATCAAGTCTGGCTGTCCACTAAACATTTATCCCTAAAAGGACCACGCACCTTCAACCCAAGGTATTTAGGACCCTACACGATCACGGCTGTGATAAGTCCGGTGGCTGTGAAGTTGGAGTTACCTACTCGGATGAAGATACATCCCGTTTTCCATGTTTCTCTCCTAAAACCTATGCAACCCGGAACCCGTTTGACTAAACCTCCAGAGCCAATCCAGGTTGATGGAGAACTCGAATTTGAAATTCGAAACATGTTGGATTCCAAAATTTCCAAATCGAAACTATGCTACCTGATTGATTGGAAGGGATTCGGCCCCCAGGAGAGATCTTGGGAGCCTTCAGAATATGTCCATGCACCTCGTCTAGTCAGGAAGTTTCATCGAACTTTTCCCAATAAGCCAAAGCCTCCAGAGAAGACAAGCTTGGGAGGGGCCTTGAGGGGGGGTGCTGTCATGACCGCTGCCTCCAAGGAGTCAGATCCAGCCCAACATCCTGGGAAGCAGGGTCACAACTTCCATTCCAGGCACCAGCCGGTCCCCACAGGGGCCTTTTGGACCTTGTCCTGGCGCCAGTGGCGCCAGGCTCGTAAGGGAACCCAGTCCCGGCACAGGAAGCGCCGGGCTCATATTGAGAGGAATGGTGCTTGGGTGGACCTACCTGCTGCAGACCATGCTGCTCACTTACCTGTAGGATGAGATCCTCATCCATTCCTGGCTGGAACTACTTTACCTTCTGGGTGTGGCCAGCACCACTCCCTGGGACTGGATACTGGAACTATCCTGAGAGCTGGAACTTCTTTCTTGCCTGGGCAAGGCTGTGGAAGGAGACACCTAAGCACTCCAGTGGCTTATTTAAACCACACCCGATCAGTGCAACGTGCTTCGCGTTATTCTGCACTAGCAGCAGGACGCCCACCGTGTCAGCTCCAGAGAATCTTCAGCTTCAGCATCTGTGAACAAGAATTCTTTATTTTACCTCCCGGAAAACCAGTCTTCAGTCTTCAGCAGCGTCTGAAAGAGAACAAGGACACCAGGTTAGGACAAGGCAAAACCAGCGCTGCACTTACCTCGTCCATCGGTGCATCCCGAGGCCGCGTGCCGCACTCTTCATACTCCGACAACCCTGCGGAAACAAAGGACATTGGTTAGTGAACCTCCGTGATATTTTGCTTACCGGTGCTACTTACGCCTCGATCTCCGCCAAGCGCTGTTCAACCGCACCTGCAAAAACAAGAAGGACATCATTAGGGGCACAGTACGCCATCACTACTCACGTGTCTTCTATTCCGGCACGTACCTCGGCGTCCATCTCCAACGCCGGCTGCTACGGCTACCTGAAAAAGGGAAAAGAGACATTAAGAAGTGCATTTAACTTCGAACAACATTCTTTTACTTACGTGCCTCCACGAGCTCCGGCATTCTTCTCACTTACCGTATCTGCATACCGGACCTGCAAAGGCAAGAGACATTTAAGGGGACATATAAATAAGACTCCATATTCAAGCATTTACCGTTCGTGCGGTTAACGACGGCCTTGCTCCCCGATTCCATCCTCTGCAATCAAGAGGCTGGGTTATGAACCAGTGAAGCAACTGGCATTAGCGCCCCTGCACAGACGCAGGATGGAGAGCTCCGCTTTCACCTATCTAAGGTGAGCACATTCAGCCTACGAGAAACGTGGGGAGGCCAGAAAGGGGAAAGTCAGATTGGCCAATCAGACGTACATTAACCCTTTGTTCTCCTACTTGCAGACACCTCACCCTCCGGGTCAAAATTACGGTGAGGAGAGGGCCCATCCAGGGTGTTATCAGAGGCCTGCGCGTGACCCTAGAAGACACTGAAATCTCCCAGGCCGGACCTGCGCCTCCGAGGGATTCAGGTGAGCGTTACACCCACCCATCCCGGGACAGTCACTTCTGCTACATATCTCTGAGTGAGGAAGGTTCCTTGTGTGGACTCCCTAAATGCCATTTAAGAGGTCCTCTGACCTCGGCTGTGTTTCAGTCCAACCTATGGCGCGCCATCAAAGATGGATTTTCCCAGTGATCGGGTGCCAATATCTCTATTACTTTACCTTCAGCAAGTGTAGATCAGCAGGACCCTCAACGGGTCCTGCTGGTCTCCACTCGCTGAAGAAACTTGTTTCACCTTCCTGGAGAATTTGAAGGGTACAATCCTTCTCAGTATTTTCAGAGGACAACGCAGGGGTCCTGTTGATTTTTTGCTCGCTAAAGGAGCTTGTTAACCACCGTGAGGATGGAGATGCTGGGGAGATCTTCTTTGTTTGCTGCTGAGGTGATGGAGGTCTTTGACCGCTTGCCCACTGACAAGGAGCTGGTGTTCCAGGCCAAAGCCCTCTGCAGGGAGTTCATCCATTAGAGGCTGGGACGGGCAGGCATTGGCTGGAGCAAACCAGACCATAGGGGCCCTGTGCCTGGGGCAGAGCTGTCCCAGGTGTCCATCATAATGCTGAGGCTAGGTTAGGGGGAGACCAAATACGGGTGATATGATGCAGTAGCCTGACTTTTGGGCATGAGCAAAGGTTGTTAAGGGCTCATAACATCCATTGCCCACAGCTCTAGGCAATATTGCGTACATACAGCAATATCTGGCATGTTCTCCAATTGAGCATTGTTATTATTGGTCGACCAGGCCCACACGTTGTACAGGTACCATTAATGAACTTTTAAAGTGAACATGTTTGTTGTCCAGTCCCACTTTTATGTGGTGGGTCTGAGAGTTGATATCCATGCGGTACCCCATCATACAGCTTCCTGCTTATCTCCTATTACATGTACTAGTAGCCAGGCCAGTTTACTTTGAGAAACAGGCTCGGACTGGCCTATTGGGCAATAGGGCAATGCTGGGACCAAAAACACAAAATGCTAGTAACTGCCCGTTTTATTTGGTGAAAGTGGGCCACTTTTTTGTCCCCTGTGAGCCAGTTTGATAAGCTACTTCACTGTGCGGCTAGTAGTTTTGACCAATGTTATTGAATACATATTCTTTAAAACGCAGTGGAAAGTGGAGAGAAAGTGATCTGCGGTGACTGTGGGGGAAGCACTGCAGTTTTTCTTCTCTGCCTACTGAGAGATGTGGCCACGGACTGAGCTTTGCAGCAAACCTTTCTTAATCTCCATTCCCCCGCGGAACGGAAAGTGGAGAGAAAGTGATCTGCAGTGATCTCGGGACTCGAGGGAGCCGAGAGCCGCAGATCACTACAGTGTCACACACCTGAACTTTTGTGTCTGTGCTCGTTTAGCCTCTCCCCCATCCAGCTCGATAATGGACTCAGGCCCCTCAACAAAAAACAACAAGCAGACCGACGAGGCTTAGGGGCGGCGCCTGAGAAGCCATCGGGTTTGCCAAAATGGCTCTATGTCAGGGAGTATCTTTCTGGCCTCACCTGGTCCAATGGACCCCCTCGGGACCCTGACCTTGACCCTGACGACAAAAAATCTGGTCTTGGCTTTAGAGACCGAAGAGACATCTATGGGCACGGATCATCGTGAGGAAGAGGAGCACCATGGGATCCGTGCAAGACACAAAGGGAAAGCGATCTCAATTTAAAAAAACACAAAAAAATGTTGCAGCGATGGACAAACCCTCCCTGACCTACCCGATTGCGACAAGGCCGACTCCGGCTCTGGAGCAGCCGCGTCCCGCGCCTCGAGCACTCCCCTTGGAGTGTGGAGCGGTGAGTCTCCCAAAGAGGACGGGGCTCCACCTCCGCTGTCTTCCTGTGAGGAGCCTGGCGATTGGGTAGCAGAACAGAATCTCCGCCCGTCTCTGGGGAAGGCTGATGACACGCCTCCTCAAAAAAAGCAACAAGACGTACATGATGCCGTGAAAGACAGAGCAGAGATGCGGCCAACGAAAATTCTAGCCACTACGGAAAACGCGGAAAGGTGCCAATTCGAACAGCCACCTTTGGGGTACAACATAAACGCCCCCCTTAAGGTCGTTGCTGTAGTGCATCCAGGTTCTGAAATCATCTAGGCCCTGGACACACCTGCCCCCTCCTCAATTGTCAATAAAGCAAACAAACTTTCCAACAACATGTGTAATGAAAAGATGCCGGAACATCGAGATAAAGAAACACTGGAGAGTGCCAACCTGGAGTCTAACCACCTGAAGCTAGACTTGACACAGGGGAGCAATGAAAGTAGCGGCAGCATCGAAACTGAAAATGAAAGTTCGAGAAAGTCTTTCAATTTGCAACCAGTGCGAAAGTTAAGCAAAAAACCTATTCAGCAAAAAAAGGGTAAAGGACAAACCGCCTGGTCATCGGATAGTAAGCAAAGCAGAAAACCGCCCTATATCACATGGAGGAAAGAAATCTTCAAGCGACCTAAAACCACACTCAAGGAAAACAGGTGGAATTAGAGCAAAGAAACTACCAACTACGCTGCATTCAAATGCATTAAAAAACTTCTTTCAGAAACAATGTAAGAGAAAACTGGACTCTTCAACAGAACTGTCGGACATAGAAATTTTGGTGGCGATACAAGATCTTCCTATGACAAAAGCCCGGAAAGTAGACCTTACATCTTCAAAGGCGGTAAAACATTTCTGAAACGCCTCATTTACCGCCTGCCTTGGCCCACCCGCTTGCCCACCCGGGACAGAGTTTAACGAACTTCAAATCTGTGACCGAGGGGATCACGGCCGAGTCAGAGACTCAGCTGGAATTAAGCAGGCTTAAAGAAGCCACAAAGATGCCACCATCGCTTATTGCGAAACAACAGCATCCACCCCTCCTGCTTTTATTACCTGGAGCTGCCCTGCTATTTTGAAAGCACAAGATTTTCCCTACTATTGCTGCTTATTTGACTGTTTTTGGCCCTTCCAAGATGGCCGCCGTGGTTTTCTTTGTTGTGTAGGCAGGCTGTGCTGAACCAGCTCTCCCTGTGCTGCACTCCCATTGGTTGCTGAGTGTTTTCTTCCATCCAACCTGGAACCAGCAGGCTTCAGCCGGCCCTCTCAGCAAAGGCCCACTTTCAAGGACCTTGTCTGCTCCCTGTCCGTTTCCGGAACACTAATTGGGGTCCTCCCTGCACCTTAACCACAATGATGCTGCCACCTCACTCCTCTAAGAAATCCGGACTGCCTTGACTTTGCCACCTCCAGAACTATGGGTTAGTTCCCTCCTTATGGACTCACTCCTACTGCCTTTGACTATCACTGTTCTTTCTGCTTGTTGCTTCCTAAAACCTTTTGCTAACATCCTATGCCAAGATTGAAAAAGTAAAATCTTGCTGTTTTTGCTTTGTGCTTAAAAGTTAAATCTTGCTGTTTTTGCTTTGTGCCAAAAAGACAAATATTGCTGTTTTTGCTTTGTTCTAAAAAAGTCAAATCTTGCTGCCCATTGCAAAATTCTCTGTATTTTGCTTGTATACTGTTTCTTCTCTGTAACTTGCCAACCCAGTGACCTTACCACTCTCTTTTGTCTCACACCTACCTGCCTTAGCCCCCCTAGTATCTCCATCC
Organism: Ambystoma mexicanum; assembly: GCF_040938575.1. Lineage (NCBI taxonomy): Eukaryota > Metazoa > Chordata > Amphibia > Caudata > Ambystomatidae > Ambystoma > Ambystoma mexicanum. The sequence continues at coordinate 543,638,789 of NC_090932.1, forward strand.
ACTCCTCACTTCCACCCCAATGGCGCTTTCTGTTTCTCCTATCTTTTCCAATTGCTTCTCCATTGACTATCCTTCCCTTCTCACTAAGTCTGGTAGGAAGAAGTTCAAAAAGGATATCTTGGCCTCTAACCCTGGTCTTCCTATCGCCGACACCTATTCCAATGCTTCCGCCAGACAGACCCTTACCGACATCCTCTTTGTCGTTCCTTCGCCAGATCTGTGGACTCCTCACGTGGTCTCTGTGCTCTGCCCTATCTCCTCCTCTCCCATTAATGGTGGGACTCGCTGGGAAGTTCTCATGACTTCCTTCGACTCCTCTAAAGTCATCATTAATGTCTACCTAAATGGCACTGTCATGGTCCAAGGCCCTCAGGCCAATCTCCTCCTCCCTCGCCTCATCAATTTCCTCTCATCTCCTGCTGTCCCCTCCTCTTCCCCCTTGGCTACCTTGCCCTCACTCTCCTCCTCCTCCTCTGCCCCTCCTACGGCTCTTTCTCCTCCGCAGGGCATACCTCTGATCTGTACCCCTCCCCGGAAGGTCTTTAAGGCTGGCAACCTTCTTCATATTGCCACTCTCAACTCTCGCTCTGCCGTCAAACACTCCTCTGACATCTGCCACCTCCTTGAAGAACTAGACCTTGATGTCCTTGGTCTTACTGAGACATGGTTCACGCCCAGCTCTGTCACGAGCTTTGACACTCTCCTCCCTGATGGCTACAAGATCCTCGCAGCACCCAGATCCTCCCGGTCCGGTGCTGGGGTAGCACTGATCTTTCCTGAGTGGATTCCTGCCTCTATCATTCCCACTCAGACCTACTCCTCTTTTGAATGCCTTGTCTGTAGGCTTTCTCTCTCGCCTACCCATTCTCTTACTGTGGTTACCATCTACCGGCCTCCTGGTCAAATCACCTCATTTCTCTCTGAGTGGGCAGACCTCTCCTCCTCCCTCCTGGCCTCTACCAGTCAACTCCTCCTCCTCGGTGACCTAAACATACATTTAGACTCTCCTTGCTCCTCCTCTGTACTCTTCCGTGACCTCTGCGACTCCCTCTCCCTGTCCATCCTCCGCTCTGGCCCGACTCACTCCTCTGTACTCTTCCGTGACCTCTGCGACTCCCTCTCCCTGTCCATCCTCCCCTCTGGCCCGACTCACTCTGCAGGGCACACACTCGATGTCTTAATCTCCTCTGACCTCCCCCTCTCCATCCCTCTGACCACTCCTCTCTCCTGGAGCGATCACTCCCTCCTCTCATCTCATCTCTCCCTCTCTTCCCCCCAAGCCAAGCCTACCCCAACACTGCCACCTACCTTCTCGGACATCCGGCCCATGAAGCGTGTGTCATTTGAGGCTTTTGCCGCCACTTTATCTCCCCCCCTCCACCTTTGGCTGTCTCACATCCTGACACAGCCCTGTCTCTGCTCTACTCTTCAATTTCTGATACGCTTGATGCTCTTGCCCCTGTCATGAGGATCCATTTGAAGTCCAAAGCCAAGTGCAATTCCTGGTATGACTCTGACCTAGCTACACTTAAACGTAAATATAGGGCAGCTGAGAGAAAATTGCAGACTTCCTGTTCATCCTCTGACAAACTGGTCTGTCGCCTGCTACAAAGACAATACCGACTGTCTGTCCACACCAAGAAGAGAGTCCACATTCAAGCGCATGTCTCTGCGGCATCTAAGAACTCTGCCGAACTATTTAAAATCTGCGAGGAGCTGGCCAACCCTTCTACAGTCTCTACCCCTCCTGTTGCCTCCCAGGCTCTTTGCAATGGCAATGCCCTTGCCTCTCACTTCATTTCAAAAACCCAGGACATCCTGTCCACCCACTCCACCCACACCCCTCCCCTCCCCTCTCCATCTCTGCTTGCTGACCCTCCTTTAGCCACCCTCCCACCATCCTTCTCGTCCTTTCCTCTTTTCACCCCTGACGAGGTCGCTAGACAAGTCCGATCTATGAAAGCCTTGTCAAAACAGGTTCATCCCTGTTCCTCTAAAACCATCAAGGACCACATTGACACCTTCGCTCCAGCCCTTGCTGATTTTTGCAACCACTCCTTTGCCTCGGGATCCTTCTCCTCCCCTCTGAAGCACTCCTTTGTGCATCCTCTTCTCAAGAAACCCACAGCTGATCCTTCTTGTCCAGCTAGCTATCGCCCAATTTCCATTACTCCCTTTCTTGGCAAACTCCTGGAAAAGTTGGCCATCTCTTAGTTTAACCTTCATTCCAATTCTGTTGGCTGTCTCCATGACCACCAGTCTGGCTTCAGAGCTGCCAGAAGCACGGAAACTGCTCTCCTGAACATCCGTGAAGATCTGCTCTCCAACCTTGACTCTAACATTCCCTCTGTCCTCATCCTCCTCGATCTCTCTTCTGCCTTCGACACGGTCAACCATACCATCCTGCTCAACCGTCTCTGTGAAAACCTGGGTATCACTGATCAGGCTCTGGCCTGGCTGACCTCTTTCCTCTCAGATCGACCCTCCCAGGCTCAACTTGGGTCCTTCCTTTCATCTATCTTCCTCTCTACCTGTGGTGTTCCCCAGGGGTCTAACCTCTCACCCTGGCTTTTCCCCCAATACCTGGCAACTCTCGCCCACTGCATTGCCACTTTCTGCTCAAATTTCCAGTGCTACGCTGACGACACTCAACTCATTTTCAGGCTGCCCTCTGCTACCTCCTCTCCCTCTCTCATCTCTGATTGCCTAACTGCCATTCAAGATTGGTGTTCCGACAATGATCTTTGTCTGAATGCCAGCAAGACAGAGATCCTCCTCATCGGCGCACCTTCACCATCCTTTCCCCTCACTCTCTGGCCGGCCTCCCTTGGCCCTCCTCCTACCCCCACCTGCGAGGCTAAGAACCTCTGGGTCATCTTTGACTCCACCCTTTCCTTCTCCGCCCACATCTCTGAGGTCTCTAAAAAGTCAAATTTCCGACTGCACCTCTTCAGAGGTACTCTGCCTTTGCTCTCCTTCCCCCAGAAGCTCCTGGTATCCCAATCTCTGGTTCTCTCTAGCTTGGACTATTGTAACAGCCTCTTTCTAAATCTACCTGCCTCTACCCTCCGCCCTCTGCAACTAATCCAGAACAGGACTGCGAGACTTGTCCTTGGCCTCAAGCCCTGGGATCGTATCTCTCCAGCTCTGAAATCTCTCCACTGGCTCTCAGTGGATGCAAGGATTAAATTCAAAACCCTCTGCATTGTCCACAAGGCTTTCTGGGGCCTGGGTCCAAAATACCTTCAGCTATCCCTCCGCAAATACCTCCCCTCTCGAGCTCTTCGCTCCTCTACCTCCAACTCCCTCAGGGTCAGTTGTTTTTCAAAGACACGAACTGGGGGTAGATCTCTGTCTTCAGCTGGGGCCTCCCTCTCGAATAGCCTCCTTGCCACTCTAAGGGCCTCATTACATGGATGGCGGTAGGTATTTAACGTTACTGGTAATGGAATACCGGTAACGTTAAATGCCCATGCGGATTACGACCCGGCTCACCGCCATTAGCGGCACCGCTAATTACGATGCCACTAATAGCGGTGAGTCCGCGTGCGCGTGACCCGCCAACCCGTAAATAATGACATGCCGCTAATAGCACACCATCACAAGGCTAGTGCACACGGCAATAGCGCCATGGTAAATACCCCAAAACCCCTTACCGGCATGGCAGCAATACCGCCATCGCGAACCACCCGTTAAAAGAACTAAGCAGTGTCAACACCTGCCACAGGTGGCCAAAATCAGCACAGGTGGAGGCAATGGAGACTGTGGCTGCTCAAAAGAAGCACACCACACCCCTTCCCACACCAAGATGGTTCCAATACTGGCAGCATTACATGGCCTGGAGGACCTGATTGCAGCGCTGCTGCTACAACAACAGGCTGCACAGAGGAGAGGCAGGAGGAGGAGGAGGGCCAGACAGGCACAGCAAGCACCACCACGCCACCTAATCATACCACAGAGGCACCCACCAATTCCCCGGATCAGAGCCAGTCCATTTAACCTAACAACTGAGCAGATACACACCCTGTACCGTCTAGACCGGGACACCATCACCAACATCGTGGACATGATACACAATGACATTGTGAGCCTCATAGATATCCGAACTGCCATCCCCCCTCTACTCAAGGTGGTGACACTGCTCCACTTCCTGGCCACAGGAACCTACCAGCATACAGTGGGGAAGATGCATGGCATCTCCCAACCAGTATTCTCACGCATACTGAACCAGGTACTCGATGCCCTCCTGAAGCATGCACCCGAACACATATCCATGCCACGGACTGCCCAGGAGATTGGAAACACCAAAGTTGGCTTCTATTCACTGGCAGGCATCCCAAGTTGCATTGGGGCCATCGACTGTACACATGTGGAATTGGTCGTCCCACATCACAATGAAGTAGTCTACCAGAACAGGAAGCAATTCCACTCCATCAATGTCCAAATGGTATGTGACGCAAACAAGATAATCACACATTGCTGTGCCCGATTTCCAGGATCTACCCATGATTCCATGGTCCTGCGGAATTCAACTATCCCCCGCTACATGGAGCGACAAATGGGACAACGTTCGTGGCTACTTGGTGAGTTCCAGGCCAAGCACATGGCAGTGTGATTGGGGGGGGGGGATAGATAGATACTCCAACTGGATGTGCATTGGGGGAGGTAGATAGATACTCCAACTGGGTGTGCATTGGGGGGTAGATAGATACTCCAACTGGGTGTGCATTGGGGGTAGATAGATACTCCAACTGGGTGTGCATTGGGGGGGTAGATAGATACTCCAACTGGGTGTGCATTGGGGGAGGTAGATAGATACTCCAACTGGGTGTGCATTGGGGAGGTAGATAGATACTCCAACTGGGTGTGCATTGGGGGGGGTTGATAGATACTCCAACTGGGTGTGCATGGGGGGGTAGATAGATACTCCAACTGGGTGTGCATTGGGGGGGTAGATAGATACTCCAACTGGGTGTAGCCTGTAGTCCGTCGCCCAAATGCACATACAGATGTACGCTAATGGGCATCTGTGTCACGATGCCCGCTCCCGGGGAGCCGGCTCAGGCCCTGCGTCCCCGAAAGCGGACATCAAGTCCCCGGGGAAGGTCCCAGCAACCCCTTATAGGGGCCCTTTGGACAGCGTCCTGGCGCCTATGGCGCCAGGCTCATAGAAAACGTCAGTCCTGGCGCCATAGGCGCCAGGCTCATTATGAAAGTGTTTGGGTGCACTTACCTGATGCAGACCATGCTGCAGAACCCCGGCCTCCTTGAGGCCTGAAAGGAACTACTTTACCTGTGGGACTCATTTACCACCCGGGCGTGGTCGGGGAAGGATACATACCTGATTGGAGGAAGGACACATTCTAGGAACTTCTTCCAAGGCTATTTAAACCACACCCGATCAGCCACACGTGCTTCGCGTTGTTCTGCATCTAGCAGCTGGACGCTCACCGTGTCTGCTCCTGCATCTTGACTTCTGCCACACCTGCCAGCATCCTGAATCACCTGCAAAGGAAGGGAACAAGAGAACAGAAGAAGGAAAAGGCCTCACCTGCTAAATCTGCATCCCAGAGACATTTCGCCGACAATCCTGAAAAGGAAGACATTTATTTTTAAAAGCACATCGCATCGATCACTGCAGCGCCGCATTCTACTCACCTTTACAGGGCGCCTCCATGTTCAGCAGCGACCATCCGGATTCGCAGTCGCGCCCCCGCGCCTAGGGAGAAAAAGACAAGAACAAAGGTGAGAGAAAGAAGGGAAAAGGGAAGCTAAAACTCCATGTCAAGACTTACCTGTTGGGTCATTCCCTTTTCATTTCGGGTCCGCGCCGCATCCAGGCATTTTCGGACCCCGGCCCCTAAGGGGAAAAAGACATCAGCGTTAATGAGTGAATGAAAAGACATTACCAAAACACTAATTAAAGACTTACCTGATTTCCACAAGGATTTCACCGCTCACCTCGGGTCGGTGCCTGTTCCCCGGCATTCCGTACCCCGGCCCCTATGGGGAAAAAGACACTAGCATTACAACATTAATGCATGGACACAAGGGGAACCACTTATAGAAAAACTTACCTGGAAGCCAAGCAAGTTTGGTTCTCACCCATCCGAAAATCCAGTGACGTAACTGGATACCAACGCGCCCCTGCATCAGAAGCAGGATGGAGAGCTCGTCCTTCCAGACCGTAAGGTGAGACGCTACGGGGAAGCACAGAAGGATTTTGAGGAGGGTGAGAGGGGTAAGTGGGAGGCCGATTGCATTACCCCGCAGACAGTTAACCCCCTATTCTAACCTACAGAAGGATACTTCTGCGAGTCAGACAAGCCAGATCTGGGGCCCGGTCCAGTCCGTCTTCCGAACCCTGCGCATCACCTTAGACGAGGTCACAGCAGCGCGAACCAGGCCAGCGCCCCCGTGGGAGTCAGGTGAGAGTTACAATCTGTGAGGGCAGCAACGTACTTGGGATGAACGGACATGCAAGTATATGCCACACGACACAGCTGACAATCCAAATCTAGTGACATTAAACATCAATCCTCATCCACATTGCACGACACTCCACGCCACGAAATACACAAATGTCATCCATGCCATCAACATAGTCATGCAGCATTCCTACAGCACAACATCAACAATGCATTGTGCCCTTGGATGCATGAAAAGGGATACCCCCTAGCTATGGCAATGCACCACAAACCCATGGCACCACTGAAGTGTTGCCTCTCAGCATGGCAACAGCAATGTCGGAAGGACAGTACACCACCAGTGTGGTACAAAATGTGCCTGCCCACAGGGACACCAATGACCTGGCCTCACCCAGGACATGGCAGTCACTGTTGGAGGCATCAATGGGGCATGTCTATTTGCATGCTTGCGCTCACCTTTGCACAAAGCAGTCACACAGACCATATTCATTGATGCAGTTGAATGTGTACATGAATCACAATGATAGGCCAAAGTATGTGACATGAACAGGCCACACATGTGTCAAAAAGTAACAGGAACCTATTCCTCCCCCCATGTAGGTGATGCCGGCTATCCCCTGAAGAGGTGGCTCCTCACACCTGTACGGAAACCCACAGAACAGGCACGAAGAAGAATACAATCATGCACATACCCGTACCCGCCTCGTCATCGAGCAGACTTTTGGACTTCTGAAGTCAAGGTTTAGGTGCATTAGCATGTCTGGTGGGGCCCTCCTGTATGGCCATGAGAAGGTGGCAAAGATCACCACGGCATGTGTCATGCTGCACAATATGTGTATGAGACGGAATGTGCCACTGCCCCCTGACTTCGAAATGGAGGCACCTGATGAGGATGATGACGGGGATGAGGATGGAGGTGAAGGGGATGCAGGTCATGCAAGAGGGGATGGTCAGGAGGGACGTGCTGTGAGACAGCATTTGATCAACCGAATATTCTGAGTAACATGTAGTCATACTGTCACCTGTATATGGCTGGTGATGCACTGGTGTCTGTTTGTTAGCTCACAATGGACCTTGGCGTCAATAAATTGATCATACACAATGAAGGAGTCAAGGCCTGTGTTTTGCTCAAACAACAGTGTATTAATGAACAGAAACAGAAAAATGTGCAAGTCCCCAACCATCCCGCCACCCTTCCCCCCACCCCACAACTGTCCCATCACACCCTTCCCCCCACCCCCCACAACTGTCCCATCACACCCTTCCCCTCACCCCCCACAACTGTACCATCACACCCTTCCCCCCATCCCCCACAACTGTCCCATCACACCCTTCCCCCCACCCCCACAACTGTCCCTCATGAGTCTCCAACAATGTATGTGTCCAGGCATGCACAGAGGTCAATGGACATTCACGCCCTATTGTTCATTGCCAGGGCCAGCATTTGGGGGCTGGCTGGAGGTGCGCCTGGTGGTGCGTGAAGAGCGTCTGAGTGGGCTTGTCTGCCGCGAACTGGGGGTCGAAGAGGTGTCAGACTGTCCTGGTGGAAATTGGCGCTCCATTGCATCTGCGATGCGTGTTAGCACCTCCCGGACGCGTATCAGCTCCCCACACAGCCTGTCTGTGCACGACTCCATTCCCTCCCTGGAGTGCCTGAATGTCTCCCCGAGGTCAGCCCTGAGACGGGCAACCTCCTCCACATGTTGACCTACGAGGTCTGTGAGAGCCTGCTGGCGCTAGATGACGCTGGCCAGGTCAAGGGCAGTGGCGGCCTGTGGTGGTGTGTCTGCTGCGCATCCTGATGCTGGCTGGTGTGCAGATGCCGCCTCTGGGGGGCTACTGAAGGCCTCCATGGACTCGTGAACAGTGACGTGCGAGCCAGGTGTGTGTAGGGGTGATTGCTCGGAGGTTACAGCAGGGCTTGGGGTGTGCATAGGCAGATCGAGATCTGTGGGCTCATCCACGTCGGACAATGGGGCAATGGCTGCCGCCTCCCCTGCCGAACTGGCAGCAGCTGAGGGTGGAGCCTCGTGGCGGTGATTTGGGGGGGGGTGGACCTCCAGAGGCGGGGCAGTAGGGTTTTGCGTGGCACTGGCAGTGGCGCGCAGGAGATGTTTTGGACGCTGCAATAGGGGTCTTGGCCTTTTTCCCCTTGATGTTGTTGGTGCGTCCTCGCTGGGCTGTGGCCTTTTCTCCTTTTGCACAGGGGGTGCATGGGATGCTCCCTCGCTGTCTGTATGCGACCCTGTCCGGGACAAGAAGGGGGATGTCATTGGTTATGGTCGCATGTACTCAATGCAGGCTACATCATGAATTCATTTGGGGCCGTTTGAACTTCATTGTGGAGGAAGCAGGTGAGGTGTCATTTCAGTGCCTCATCCATGCAGTGTTGTGTGTGGCACTTGGCTCTGTTGATGTATGCATGTGTGTGTGTTGGGGTCTGGCGCTGACATGCCCAGGGTGGGATGCATGTGTGGATGCCGGGCCATCCATGCAGTGATCCAGGGCTGCCATTTGTGGGGACCTTTACATTCACATTGCATGCTTGCATCAGTGCACTTACCTCCATCAGAAGTGTCTGGCATGCCGTGCTCCATCCTCCCAACTCCCTCTATACATTCTACCCCGATGAGGTTTGCGCATGTCTCCTCCTACTCCTTCAACTTGATCGGTGACCCTGATCCTCCAGCGGTGGCAGTCTTGTGGTTCTCGGCCAGGATCATCCTGACCCGGAGTCTCAGGTCGTCCCATCGTTTTCTGCACTTGCGTACAGTGCGCGTGCTGGTGCCTACAGCACTCACTTTTGTTGCCACTTCGGCCCAGATTGCTTTCTTCTTTAGGAGGGTCTCCCGCCGCATGTCATTTGCGAAGACCACTTCTGCATTGTCCGCTAAGGTCTGAGTCAGCATCACTAACTCCTCAGTGGAGAACTTCTCCTTTCGCTGGCGGTCTGTGTTTTTTTTTAGTGCCTTGGGCATGGTAACAGTGTAGCAATGGATCTCAGGCAGCAAGGTAACACAAACAGGTCCAGGGGGCAGAGGATGGCAATGGATTGTGTTTTTGAAGATGGCCGCCGTATCTTTCCCGTTCCTGTGCGATGATGCTATTTCCGGTTCCGGTATTTAACGGTCACCGCTATTAGCGGTGGCCGCTATTTGCACGATGCGTCAAGGCGGAGTTGCTATCTGCACTATTGTGGAAGGCAGTAAGTGACTTTTGGGGGAGATTAGCGGCAAGGCTGGAGGGGCATTACCGGCATGACGCAAAGCTCGTGTCCGCGTACTCATAATGGTACGCCATTAGCGCCCTCCTACAAGGGCGGACACGTTAAGGGCGCCATTGCGGATTTTACCGCACAACGTGTAATGAGGCCCTAAAACTTGAGGAGAACCATCTCTGGTTCCGGAAGCACCTCAAGACCTTCCTCTTTTCTTCTGCCTTCGCTCCCCCTCTCCCCTGCTGATCTGTTCTCTCTTGGCACTGTGCACCTGGCCTCCCTCTGTCCTTCGGGCCCAGGTACTTGCTCACCCTGCCACCCTCCCGCACTGCCTCCGGGCCACCCCTTGCACTGGGGTCTGTATCTGTATCCATACAGCCCCCCCTTTTTCTTCCTGCACTTATCAGACCTACCCTGCCTTAAACCTAGCACTTGCAAATTGCTGGCTGCATTACCACTGTTTGTTGCCTTTATTATTTATTATTGTTATTTATCTGTTTCTCCTCTGCTTCGCACTTTCCACTTCTCCCTCCTTTCATGCACTTTTCCCCTCCCCCTCTCTCATGCCCTTGCGCGTTCTCAATGTCACTGGGCCTAGTAAGATCACTGTTTTGTTCTCCCCTGTTCCCCTCCCTTGCCTTGTCGCGCTCTGAAACACTTGTGTACGAGCGTGATAGAAATAAAATATCAATCAATCAAGTTCTTTCCCCAAGCCCAGCAAAGACCTCCCGCAACCAATGATGTAATACTTCAGGAAGATGCCATGACCGAACTTACAATTTCTCCTGCAAACCCAGCACAGAAAAAAAGGATCAACGCCAATCGAATCTCAAGCAGGGGAAGACTGTCTGGAAGAGATCTTCAAACAACTAATCCCAGCTTAACAGATCATCGGAACTCCTTGGGATGCAGCCCAAAATCCAATGGAAGATTGAACGACCCTCATGATATGCCGTCAAGAGATGCCTCAAAGAAGCCTGATCTATCATGTCAACTAGCTCCTTTTAGTAAGTTGTACGAGGCAATCAACGATTCCTTGAAAGACCAAACAACGGTAATTGCGATGATGCTTTCCAAACTAACCTTTTTAGAAGGCTATGTCACCGCCATGGACCTAAAATTAACAGAGCACCAGATGTTACTGGAACAAAAAATTCAGGACCTAAAAACAGCCAGAAAATCACGACCATCATTCGAACAAGAAAGACCTCTTGTGCCAGAAAATACTCCCCAACTTTCGCAGAGACTTCCTGAAACAACCTCAGGCGTGCCGGGACTAAGGCAGATCACACGAGCTTCCCAATGTAACTTGAACCTGCCGCTGAATCAAGCAGGTGGCCTTCCATTTCCTATATCCACACATGCGCTGCTTAACCACAACCCGACGTCAGTCGCGAATCATACAACAACGACAAAATCCAACTCAAGCACAGCGCCGGAAACCACCAATCTTATAGACCCCAAAGCAAGTATAAAAGAACCTATAGACCTAACTGCCGACTACTGGATTTTTGAAATCTTGCAAACAAAAGCAAAAACGCCTGTTAATAAAAAGAAGCAAGTCATGTTACAGCTACTGACAAAAGCCATACCAGGAGACGATGGGCCCATACTTGGGCATAAGAACAGAGCCTCTGGCTACAGTAATGCAACAGAAGACCAGCGAGCGATGCAGGTAAGCCTAAATCCAGGCCCAGACAGAGCAGACCTGGCTAGTTCGCCTATTACACCTGAGGACTTCATGAATGACGAGCCTCGATGGACATTAGTGAGCATCTGGCCTAAGCAGTTCCCCCTTCCTCTAAGTTAAGTGAAGTGAGTACTTCCTCTGTTGCGGTAAAGGTACCACGACTTAAACCAGATGAAAACCCGAAAGAAATTCCAACGAGCACTGGAAAGGTTCTAGAACCAGAAGGCAAAGCCCTGGACATTCGAGCAGCCCGAACTCCACCGCGAGATCACCCACTTAGGTCCCGAGTCAACCGAATTTCTATCACGGAAAGGACAGACACCCCATGTCCACGATTGGAGCGAAAGGCCGAAGACAAACCAAGGGAAAGACCAGAACCCTCGGAGAGTTTGCGATCAGAGACACGCCTAAATCGACCAAAGGAAGGGGACAAACGCCAGCCCGATTCTGAATCATTTTCAGGTTCAAGTTTTTGTCATGTCACGCGGGAGACTGGGGTCTGCCGCTCCCATTTCCTCCTGGCGAGTCTACCCGCGCGTTCGCGTCTGGGGACTCGCCGGGAGGGGAGCGACGGGTTACGGGGCCGGCGGCCTTCGGCGCATGCGCGGAGGCCCTCTCTCTCGGTTCCGCGCATGCGCCGTGGGGGCTTGCCTCCCAAGCCTCGTTATGGGTTCGCCGGCGCCCGGAAACGGAACGGTTTGCGTTCCAGGCCTCTCGGGCGCCGGCGGCCCATAAAAGAGGCCGCGAGTCAAAGCGGGTCGCGTCTCAACGCGGTTCGCTTTGCTCACCTCGTTGTTCCTGCCCTGCCCTTACCTGTGGCCTGTCCTGGGCCTGCCTACGTCCTTACCAGTGGCCTGTCCTGGGCCTGCCTGCCTCCAGTCCTTACCTGTGGCCTGTTCTGGGCCTGCCTTACCTGTGGCCTGTCCTGGGCCTGCCTGCCTCCAGTCCTTACCTGTGGCCTGTCCTGGGCCTGCCTGCCTCCAGTCCTACCTGTGGCCTGTCCTGGGCCTGCCTGCCTCCAGTCCTTACCTGTGGCCTGCCCCGGGCCAGCCTGACTCCAGTCCTTACCCGGGTCCTGTCCTGGGCCTGCCTGCCTCCAATCCTCACCTGGGTCCGGCCCTGGGCCAGCCAGCCTCCAGCTACTACCTGGGTTCTGCCCTGGGTCAGCCTTCCCTCAGCCCATTCCGGAGTTCTGTCCTGAGTCATCATTGTGTAGATGGGACTTATCCTACACTAGCCTGCATTCCCCTGTTCCATCTTGGGCACGTCCCTACAGTTCTCTATTTGGCCAGACAGCTAGCTCCATCTGACCTCACTCTTTCCTGTCTTGCCTGACTCCGAATCTCATCCTGTGCACCATTGGAACCATCTGCACCAGCCAAGCTCCTTTTGCCTACTGCGAATACCTTTTCTGCTACACTGGTCTATCTACCAACTGTCGCTGCACTGAGGTTCTTGGAAGATTCACGGTCTTGACAACAAGCTCCACCTGGACTATGGTTCCATCCATCTGAGCCTACAATCCTCTTGTCACGCTTACCTGGGAGAGTGCCTTTGTGACATTGGGGGTTGGTCCATCCTTCACCCAGTTCCTCTTTTGGGTGGTGGAGAGGCTGATTCCTCGTGCCGCTATTTCATCAGTTCCCGGACTCCAGACTGGCGACCTCTGCGAGACCAACCACCAAGACTACAGGTACGCGGTCCTCTCGGGCCAATCAGCTTGACAGATTGAGACGCCTTCCTTCTGATTCAGAGATGGATGAATCGCAGGACATGAGGAACGAGTTGCTAGCGCTCAGGGCTGAGATGACCGCCCTGCGTCAGGAGAATCAAACATTACGACAAATGATAACGCAAGGAGCACCCAGTACCTCTCAAGTAGAGGGATCATTGGCTCATACAACACCCATCAAATTCGACGGAGACCCTAGACGGGTGGCAGAGTTTTGTAACCACTGCAGGATACACTTTCTCTTCAGGTCTACCTACTTCAACAACGATAGGGCCAAGATTGGTTACATCTTGGGGAACCTAACTGGGAACGCATTAGCTTGGGCAACTCCGTTTGTGGTTACGAACAGTCCTATTTTGAATGACTTTGCTGCCTTTGAAAAGGCCTTTCTTGAGGTATTCCAGACGCCGAACCTGGCCTCCGTTGCACAGAATCAATTGATGGACTACAAACAGGGAAGCAATGACGTCATCACCTACATCAGCCGTTTCCGACTTTTGGCTACCGACTCCCAGTGGCCCGAAATTACACAGAAGACACTGTTTCGTCGAGGCCTGAGAGAGGAGTACAAGGATGAGTTACTTCACATCCCTGAACCAGAGAGCCTTCAACTCTTGATTGATCAAGTACTCCGTATTGACCAAAGGCTAGCCGAACGAAAGGCTGAGAGACGTCGGCTTGACAGAAGCGGTCCCCGGACGACCAACACACCCGCTGGTTCGTTTGGGTCGACCGAGTCCGGACCTGAGCCCATGCAAGTAGGAGCCATGAGGGGACCTTTGACGGAAGAAGAGAAGAAACGAAGGAGGTCTTTGCGTTTGTGTCTTTACTGTGGAGCAGCTGGACATTATTTGGGTACGTGTCCTTTGCGTCCGCAGAAGAAGAAGTCGGGAAACTAGGAGACCTGTCGTATACAGGAAGGGCAACGGCAGGTCCCATTCCTTCCTCAGACCCTTCTGTTATTTGTTCTATTCGTCTGCCCATGCAACCAGCGGTGCTACAGACCCTGAAGGTCCGAATTAAATTACCAGACAAGAACCTGGAAGTATCCGGTCTACTGGACTGTGGGGCTTCCGGCAATTACATCGACGAAACGTTCGTCACCAGACATAAGATACCACTCGTTTCCAGACACACGCCTCTGTCGGTGGAGCTTATTGATGGTACTCCCTTGTCTTCTGGACCCGTTAGTCAGTTCACAGTTGAACTGGCTCTTCTGATTGCTGATCATTACGAGGAACTAGCCTTTGATGTTATCAAGTCACCGAACTACAAGATGGTCTTGGGATTACCTTGGTTGCAACACCACAATCCTTTGATAGACTGGAGAACCCAGACCTTGACCTTTTCATCCGAAAGGTGTGCTCAAGAATGCAAGCTACCGGTTCCCACCAGGACCGTTTCGACTTCTCTAGTAACGGACAGCAATGGGGTTCATCTATGTTCCACGTCTCTGGTCCCACAGGAATATTCCGAATTCAAACAGGTGTTTTCTGAACCCGGCAACATACCCCTACCTCCACACCGTTCCTTTGATTGCTCCATTGACCTGCTACCGGACCACGTTATTCCCCATGGGAAATTATATGCTTTAACACGTGACGAGAAGCTAGTTCTTCAGGAGTATTTGTCAGAGAGTCTAGAAAAGGGGTACATTGTGCCATCAAAATCACCTGCAGGATTTCCCCTGTTTTTTGTAAAGAAAAAAGAAGGTACATTGAGACCCTGTGTCGACTACCGGCAGTTGAATGACATAACAGCCAAGGACCGGTATCCTTTACCCTTAATTCGCAGTATCCTTGAAACCCTGCATACTGCGCGAATCTTCTCCAAATTGGACCTCCGCGGAGCTTATCATTTGGTGCGCATCAGGAGTGGGGACGAGTGGAAGACAGCTTTCAAGACATCTTTTGGGCATTTTGAATACAGGGTTATGCCTTTCGGCTTATGTAATGCCCCCGCTGTTTTTCAACGATTCATGGACTACATCTTTGGTGACCTGTTAGGATTATCCGTCTGGGTTTATCTGGACGACATATTGATATTCTCTAAATCCTTAGACGAGCATGTGGAACACGTTCGTGAGGTCCTTCATCGGCTGTCCGTCAATAACCTGTTCGCCAAAGCGGAGAAATGTAGCTTTCACCAACCCAGCATTGAGTTCTTGGGATTTGTTATCAATCAAGAAGGTATTGGGATGGATCCCAAGAAGGTGCGAGCCATACAAGAATGGAAACATCCACACGATATCAAGGCTCTCCAACGCTTTCTGGGATTCGCAAACTTTTACAGGCGCTTTATCCCACAGTTCTCACAGATCTCGGCGCCCCTCACCAGGCTAACCAGCAGCAAGATCACGTTTGAATGGGATCTCGTGGCTTCTCAGGCTTTCGACGTATTGAAGTCGGCCTTTATGGCTGCCCCGATCCTGCGCCATCCCCAGGAAGAGTTGCCTTACATAGTGGAGGCCGATGCTTCCAGCTTCGCTGTAGGAGCAGTCCTTCTTCAGAAAGATCCAACCACGTTAGTAGAACATCCAGTGGCCTATTATTCTCGCAAGTTGAGTCCCAGCGAACGAAACTACGCGGTGATTGAAAGGGAACTGTTGGCCATCAAGACCGCATTCGAGGAATGGAGACATTTTCTCCTCGGAGCACGCTTTTCTGTGGAGGTGCGGACAGACCATCGCAATCTGCAATATCTTCGCTCTCTGCAATGTCGGACTCCTCGTCAAGCCCGGTGGGCCTTCTTCTTCTCTCCGTTTGAGTTCCATGTTACTTATATCCCGGGAACCTCCAATACAAAGGCGGATGCGCTTTCCAGGTCCCTGGAGAACGTAGATGGGACGCCTTGTCCAGAACTACCACTGATTTCTCCTCGCCATTTTCTGCTGGCCTTGTCCTCTCACCTTAAGTCCATCGCGGAAGCCACTCGGTCGGATCCAGAAAGAACGACCCTTCTTAGTCGGCAATTGGTTTCAGAACGAGATGGACTGTTGTTTTTTCAGAGAAGACTCTACATACCTAGAGGAGCCGTTAGAAGGGGCATTCTACATGGATTCCATGATTCACCCATAGGAGGACATCGCGGGGTCAGAGCCACTCGAGACTTGATATCCCGACAGTTCTGGTGGCCTGGTTGGGCGACCGAGGTCCAGAAGTACATCGACAGCTGTCCAATTTGTGCCCAGTGCAAGGTTCCCAGAAGACGACCATTGGGTTTGTTAATGCCCACCGAAGTGGCTCCCTATCCATGGCATACCATCGCCACCGATTTCATTGTGGATTTGCCTCCATCTGAAGGGTACACCTGTATAATGGTGGTTGTGGACAGCTTCACCAAACTGGCCCATTTCATCCCATTCCAGAAAATCCCTACAGCTACTCAAATGGCTTCAGCGTTTCTGCACGACATCTACCGGTTGCACGGCCTACCGGAGAAAATCATATCGGATAGAGGTACCCAGTTCCTTTCATCATTTTGGAGTCAGGTGTGTGGTCATCTGGGAATACATAGAGCTCTAAGCTCAGGCTACCACCCACAGACAAATGGGCTAACCGAAAGGACCAATCAGACTTTGGAGGGGTACCTCCGCTGTTTTGCCAATGCCACACAGTCTAATTGGAAAGATGGGTTAGATCTGGCCGAAGTATCCTACAACAACACCGTTCATGCTTCCATTGGAGTCAGCCCATTCTTCTGTTCCACTGGTCTACATCCTTGGTTAATGCCTTTTCAACCAGTTCCATCTAGCACTGTTCCCTCTGCTGATGGTCTGGTCTTACACATCCGGGAACAGCAAGAACTTGCACGCAAGATCTTAAGTGAAACCAAGGATCGGATGAAGAGACAGGCAGACAGGAAGAGGAGTGCAGAACCTAATTTCCAGGAGGGCGACAAGGTGTGGTTGTCCTCAAAGAACCTGCCTCTCCGCAATCTGCCCGTCAAACTGGCCCCTCGATATTTGGGACCCTTTGTTATCACCAAACGGTTGTCCTCTGTAGCCTTCCGTCTTCGCCTACCCTCTTCCTGGCGTGTACATCCCGTTTTTCACGTGTCCCTGTTAAAGCCCTATGTGGTCGATGATTACGGCCGCACCTCTCCTCGTCCGGCCTCTGTTTTGG
This sequence comes from Ambystoma mexicanum, assembly GCF_040938575.1. Taxonomy (NCBI): domain Eukaryota; kingdom Metazoa; phylum Chordata; class Amphibia; order Caudata; family Ambystomatidae; genus Ambystoma; species Ambystoma mexicanum. Next base: position 543,655,980 of record NC_090932.1, read on the forward strand.
TACAGGGCGTCCCTGAGTTTGAGGTACACGAGATCTGTGATGCCCGTTACCGTAGAGGGGTGCTCCACTATTTGGTTGACTGGAAGGGGTACCCAGCCTGTGATCGTACATGGGAACCGCGCCAGCACGTGCATGCTCCCAGGCTGATACGTGAGTTCTACGTACGGTTTCCCTGGAAACCTGGGGCCCCGGGTCTTCCTGGGAGGGGGCATAGTGTCATATCACGCGGGAGACTGGGGTCTGCCGCTCTCATTTCCTCCTGGCGAGTCTACCCGCGCGTTCGCGTCTGGGGACTCGCCGGGAGGGGAGCGACGGGTTACGGGGCCGGCGGCCTTCGGCGCATGCGCGGAGGCCCTCTCTCTCGGTTCCGCGCATGCGCCGTGGGGGCTTGCCTCCCAAGCCTCGTTATGGGTTCGCCGGCGCCCGGAAACGGAACGGTTTGCGTTCCAGGCCTCTCGGGCGCCGGCGGCCCATAAAAGAGGCCGCGAGTCAAAGCGGGTCGCGTCTCAACGCGGTTCGCTTTGCTCACCTCGTTGTTCCTGCCCTGCCCTTACCTGTGGCCTGTCCTGGGTCTGCCTACGTCCTTACCAGTGGCCTGTCCTGGGCCTGCCTGCCTCCAGTCCTTACCTGTGGCCTGTTCTGGGCCTGCCTTACCTGTGGCCTGTCCTGGGCCTGCCTGCCTCCAGTCCTTACCTGTGGCCTGTCCTGGGCCTGCCTGCCTCCAGTCCTACCTGTGGCCTGTCCTGGGCCTGCCTGCCTCCAGTCCTTACCTGTGGCCTGCCCCGGGCCAGCCTGACTCCAGTCCTTACCCGGGTCCTGTCCTGGGCCTGCCTGCCTCCAATCCTCACCTGGGTCCGGCCCTGGGCCAGCCAGCCTCCAGCTACTACCTGGGTTCTGCCCTGGGTCAGCCTTCCCTCAGCCCATTCCGGAGTTCTGTCCTGAGTCATCATTGTGTAGATGGGACTTATCCTACACTAGCCTGCATTCCCCTGTTCCATCTTGGGCACGTCCCTACAGTTCTCTATTTGGCCAGACAGCTAGCTCCATCTGACCTCACTCTTTCCTGTCTTGCCTGACTCCGAATCTCATCCTGTGCACCATTGGAACCATCTGCACCAGCCAAGCTCCTTTTGCCTACTGCGAATACCTTTTCTGCTACACTGGTCTATCTACCAACTGTCGCTGCACTGAGGTTCTTGGAAGATTCACGGTCTTGACAACAAGCTCCACCTGGACTATGGTTCCATCCATCTGAGCCTACAATCCTCTTGTCACGCTTACCTGGGAGAGTGCCTTTGTGACATTGGGGGTTGGTCCATCCTTCACCCAGTTCCTCTTTTGGGTGGTGGAGAGGCTGATTCCTCGTGCCGCTATTTCATCAGTTCCCGGACTCCAGACTGGCGACCTCTGCGAGACCAACCACCAAGACTACAGGTACGCGGTCCTCTCGGGCCAATCAGCTTGACAGTTTTCTCAAAGAAACAAGACTCTTTAAATTAGAACAATTGTCAACTCAAAAGGAGGACATGATTCTAAACAGAACAATTCTTCACTTGCTCTCGAAGATAAGCATGCTGAGTGCTCTGAAAACGCAAGATTTCGTCTTAATAGAACCTTACCATTGAGAGCGGAAGCCAAGGCGTATTTACGCATTAAAACCGCTGCCGTCAAATCCCCCCAATCAGAGGTGTACAGCGAGCTCGAAAAAAAGAGGTTTTCGGCTTACAGAATTAGAAACCCAAAGGCCCACTAAGTCATCTGGTATGAACGAAAGTGTGAATGGAAAAAGAAAGCGATACATCTCTAAAACAGAAGAACTTTATAAAAGTTCGAGATGGGGCAGACGTACACGACTGACTCCAGATAAAACACGAAGGCCTTCTGAACGTAACCCACAGAGATCGGACTAAAGCGATTATCTTAGAATGCGAACAGAAATAAACCTCTGGTCTTAGACGCTCCCGTCCGACAAATAAAAAACACAGCCAAGCCATCAGGTACAAACTTCAGATGACGACTCACCCCGAAGATCTTTGCAGTCTCTGGGAAGAAAAAATAGAACAGGGGAGGATGAACAAAAAGTCGATTCGACAAGAGCACCAAAAAAAGAAAATTCGACGAACTCCAGCGAAGGACTATGGGGATGGCGACCAAAAGCTCTTGAAACGAAAATCAGGAGATTGCCACCATTAAACCTGATGCACAGCAACAGGAGTGAGGCCGTGAAAACGGTCGAGCAACTGAAAGATGCAACACTAAAAATGGGGTCGTAGAATACCCGAGGCCACCAACATTTAACAAAACCACGAGGAATAAATCTAGGTGCTTACAATATTCTGTGCCTCTAAGAGACTTGATTAGTCGAAAAACCGCCCCTTGACGGGTATACGGTTATAGTTGCAGCGGCCACTAGGGGCCTCCTTAGTAGACCTGGCAGTGCGTGTTGGATCGAGACTAGAACTAATAAAAAAAAATCTGAATCCTAGAGCTACCTGGTGGCGCTGCTCACTTGGGACAACGAAAAAGCCACAAAACCTCACCTAAGGAAAATCCTGCTGCGAATTATTAATGCTGCACTGGAATCCCCAGAGAACAGTGACGGAAACTTTCTGCACAAAAATTGCAGAAGTCATCATGCACAATTTGTATTACATTTTATCAAAAACCTCTGCTTTAGGTACTACTCAAACAGTCTGTCACAAAAGGAATGAATTGCCATTAACTGTGGGCCACTTTTTCATTGGTGCCCGAGACAATTTTATGGCCTGGGCTGACCCCATTGTGAAATGCATTACATGATATGTACAAAAGTCCATTTAAGTTTGAAAATAGGAATTAAAGGATAGTTCCGGGACTTTTTTTTTATTGTCCCTACGGTTCGGCCATGTGTTTTTAAGCATAACTCGGTAGATCGTAGAAAACTTTCCTATGGACCTTACCCGACTTTTCGTCCATTAACGCACTCGAAATCAGCCGCCATTTTCTGATAATGCTATCATTTCCCCCCATCGACCTGGCTCACCTGCTTTTGCGGCACTAAATCAAATCCCCCGCCCCTGAGACAGACTTTATGAAAAGATTCATATTCCCCGCCTCTATCCGTGACGTGACTGAGCTGCGTAGGCAAACGCGTCCAGGCGTCTTCTACGCGACTCCACACAGAACCCAGAAATCAACACAGATGAGCTCACACAACACAGCGCGCCACAATTGGGAATATGAAACTGTACTTTTAAATTAAACCGCAAGATTGTAAATTTGGTAAAGTACATTTATTTGACATCAAATGTTTTGAGAATATTCAGCGGTTTGCATTTTTATTTGCTCACGTTCCAAAAAGTTCGTTTTGAGGCACGCGATGTTCCTTTGCTGTACACAGGGTCTTAGATCATCTCACAATACAGCGCCACAATTCGGAATATGAAACTGTGGTTTAAAAGCAAACGGCAAGATTGTACATTTGGCAAAGTACATTTATTGGACATCAAATGTTTAGAGAATATTCAGCGATTTGCATTTTTCTTTGCTCTCGATCCAAAATAGTTCGTCTTGAGGCAAGCGATGTTCGTGTGCAGTACACAGGGTGTTGGTTTACGATAAAATAAGCTCTTCGGTCGCACTGATAATCGCATGGCTGTTCCAACAACAAGGCACTAGGCCACCACAAAGGTCTGTATGTTGCATCTAGCCGTTAGTACCGCGTAAGGGCATACTTGTACTTGGCGATCGTCCCATAAAATGGTCAGGGTGGTAACGTTGTTCACGCGGAGAAGCAACTGGTGGTTGAAAAACCCATCCGCCGGTGTCTGGTACTCGTGACACATGCAATAATGAAGGATGTACCTGTTTGAAAAACATAAAAAATGAAATTAGTCTCACCATCAGATCTTTATTAAAATTATTCATTTTATATATTCGGTCAGGAAATTATTTCATAGCTAGGACAGTGCAACTGGGTATTATACGTCAAGGGGGGGCTGTAGGATACTGAGACAGTCCCCCAGTGCAGGGGTTGACAGGGAGTCAGTGCAGGTGAAGAGTGGAAGGGCCCAGGACCGAGGTCGCAGACAGTGGACCAGTTGTAGCAGGGGAGAGGGAGAGAGAAAGCAGAAGCAACGAGGAAGGTTTTGAGGTGCTTCCGTAAAAGGAGATGGTTCTCCTCAAGATAGTGCGCGGTACAAAACAATATGCCACATAGAACGAACAAGTTTAAATTGCGGTATAAACTCATCTAAAGAGTTACTTACATTATATTTGCATTTTCCATTGTTTCTGTGCGTAGGGCAGCCCCGAAATACCACTCCTTCTATGCCGACGTTATTTCTTCTAATGAACGAACATTAAATGGCTATCGTTTCTGAAATTTTATTCATTATCGTTTCTTACGTTATTGCACCACACCCCCAAAAAGAAGTCTTTCGGGATGGTCCCGGCCTGTCAAGGTCAAATAACAATAGAACCTTATACTGAGTCGTGGGCCATTCCGGCACCCGAGCAAAAAATCAAAGCAGCTGACCTTCACTTTGAACGAGCACACATTCCTAGTTAGCTACATTCAGTCTAAGGCCATCTCACAGGACTTGAAATTTACACTCCATCTTTGCATTTTGTCTGCGTGCTTTGCAGCCCCAGAGAACCATAAATACGGAGACATTCTATATTTTTTGAAAAATGATTTTTTATTACTGTTTGGTTTAATTTAATGCGCAAATGAACAAGGTTGGATAGACACATTGCATGTACACTGAGCAATCACTTTTATTTACACAATACATAGCTACACATATTCAATGGGCCTGCGACATGAGGAGACTCGAGAGCAAAGTCACAGGTGAAACCCGGGTGGTTCGCACTGCTGCATGGTGAAGGGAGGGGCAAGGGTAGAGAGACACATTGCATGTACACCGAGCAATCACTTTTATTTACACATTACATAGATACACATATTCAATGGGCCTGCGACATGAGGAGACTCGAGAGAACAGACAATCAAATTACAATCATTTAAACCGTGATGTGTATTTCTCAATGAGCTCTTCTTTAGGTGGACATGGAACAGAGGCAATGTTGGGTGGCAATGCAGTTGTCCCCTGCACAGGTTCATTCACAACTCCATGTATGTGCCTATCTAGGACATCAACAATAAGTCTCTCAATAAACTCATATTGCATATCCTCAAACACTGGTTTGATCACCCATTGTTTACTTCTTTTAGTGAAGGCCTTATTGTAGCGAAGCGTCCCTAAAGTTCCGGTCGTCCTACTTTGTTGACGGCCAACATTATGGTTATGTGCCAAGACCGCTAGAAGAGTCCGATTTATCATGCCCTCCATGCCAAAATGCAATCGTTTTGGCCGATACTTTAGGCACATATTGTGGAACACCTCCAAATCTCCTGTGTGGCAGAATTCCGTGAGTCCCCTCAAATCTCTTGTTATAGTTTTATCAAATACAATCTTTTCAATGGCTTTGTGAGTGGGTGATGAAGGAATCAACCACTTCTTCTTCCGTGCCTCCTCTGTGGACAAATGGCCATGTTCACAATTGTGGAAATGTTGGTTTGTGTTCCAACGGTGAACGTTGGTACAGTGTAGCATTACTGACCGCCATTTTTCCAGTAGAATTTCCAACGACCCTCCACATGTTTTTGAGCTCCACCAAAGATGGTTGCTGATTGACTTGGACCACTGTGAAATACCTTGCATATCTTTTTTTTTACCTGCAGCCGACATTTTTTTATTGATTGTTTTTGCAAGATGCCAAACGTCAAATTGGTGATTTATATTTTTGTACTCTTCTCTCATTGTCTTGGCAATTGAAACGTGTCTGTCCGTGGCTATCAGGTCGATCACCATTCCCCGCGATTGTAGTTCTTGCAATGATGCTACAAAGCCAACTTTCTCCATGGCCACTGAGGATGTACTTTGTGACACCTGCACGACCACCGAACTCACAATTTTCTTACTTTCCATGTCCTGAAAGTGGTAGGTGCAGTACTTGGCTGAAAATCCTGGGCTGTCGCACTGTCCATCACCGGCTAGCCTGAACCGTTTGCCCGCGAATGTACTATCAATAGACATTTTTTCCATTCTACAAGCTTCGCTAATGGCTGGAAATAGATAATCGGTTTGGTATTTGTAGAACTGAGTTTTCGCAATGAAATGGATTCCCACAAACTGAAAGAAAGACTCTAACTTTTTAAAACTTGAACCACTAAAAAGTGCAGCCGCTGCACAAAGTAGATTGCCTGCTGGCAGTTGCCCCAGCATGGGTTGTGCAGACCATGAGAAAGGATGATATTTTGTACAGGTGGCATGTATTTTAAGGTTAGTGCCTCGAATTGCACGAGTCACATTAATCAATGGCTCCCCACATACTTCCCCACCAACCGAATGCCCACATTTCATCCGAATAATAATATCAATCAAACAACTATCGAATACAATGAATTTGGCCTCTTTCCTTATACTGTCACTCTGCATCCCAGCTGGTTCGGCCTGTAACGTTGAGGACATGTCACTCACATGAAAGGTAGAATCTCTGATATCGTCTTCCGCTATGTTCAGTGATATTGATGGTGTTTCATTGTCGTCCACTTCATTCTCTTCCATTGCAACATCTGTTCCTTCTCCGGCGATGGGTGAATAAAACAATTTCTTCAACTTTCTCGCGGTCTTAGTTTTTGCGGGTGTCGATTCTGTGAATTGATCTCCGACTGCATCCGAACTACCTGGAGGACATTCACTATCAATGGCTGGATGTGGTATAGCTCCGTTGTCAATCACTTCATATTCTTCCCATTGGCACGATGCATCTCCAGTCTCAAGTCCCTGCCAAAAGGTTTGACAAGCAACATCTCTCGTTCGCTTCACTGTCTGTGTAGATCTAGTTCGTACACCCACTCGCAACTAGAGGACAGATTGGAAAAGGGATGTTCAGTTTAAACACAATTTACAGTATTGAACTATTAACAGTGAAAAACAACATAATATAGTGACCAGGCCACTAACCTTCTTTTGCTTTCTTTTCTTTGAAACTTTCTTGCCTCGAACTTCAACATCAGGACGCTGTTGCTCCGACTCGTGTGTGCATGTCTCTATATTTTCATGATAAGCACATCCATCACGCACTGACGCTCCATCGACTCCCTGAAACATAGAACTTTCATTAGTATGTATAATAATATCGAAAACACAAAATGTACTTGGGGACCAATACCCACGTACATCTCAATAGCAAAACACGAATGAACGCTTTGTGTAGAACATTCAAACGACAATTATTCACGCATTGTTGATCTAGTTAAATGGAACTGTCAAGATCCATACCTCGGGCTCCTCATAGACTTCCATTGATGATATTATTGAAGATGATGCTTCAGTACCTCCCTGAAACACAGTAATTGCATTAGTATGGTTTTCTATTTTGTTAAAAAGAACATAAACTTTGTGCAGGCGTCAACGGCTCATCTAAACAGACCTGCACAAATGATCAGTTGTCTAAAATAAATAATGGATATGTAAATATGATTCGATTTGCTCGATCGTTGGAAGTGTCACCACCCAGAGATCTGCATCAACTACTAGGGGTGATGTTCTTGTAGAAGAAGCTCCGTCATCTCCCTGAAACATAGTACTTGCGTTAATAAAGAAGGAAGTATAGCGGATGTAATCACGTCATATGATTTCGCTTGATCGAACTGTCAGTATCCATACCTCGAAATGCATAAGAACATCAAGGGACGATGTAACTGCGGTGCACACTTCTGCAAGCTGTTGCGCCGACCCGTAACTGCATGCTCCCGCTTCTTCTTGGACTAATGCTCCATCGACTCCCTGAAACATTGGACTTTCGTTAGTAATGAACACAATATTGAAAAAAGAAGAGACATAGGAGGGCGACGACAGAAGGACATATCAATGACTAAAAACGAAAGAAACATTGTGTGTAACAATCACGCTACAAGAATGCAAGATCTGATGATCTCCATCGATGGAACTGTCCGGAAACGTACCTCGAGCATCTGAGTGACATCAACGGTAGTCGTCAATACGTTGGACTCCTCAGCATCTCCCTGAAAGACAGTACTTGCATTATTTTGGATAACAATAATTATAACTGAAAACAAAGACTAGAGGACGAGTACAGTCAGTGGCAGAATAGCCAAGTAAGATTACCCGATAGGCGCTTGAAGTGGCTGATGACTGCAATAACGACACGGATGGAGAATCTTCCGCCTTCATATTGAGTGGATACATAAATGGGGAAATTATTGTTAGCTAATGCTACACACTACCGCAAGGCCGAGAGATAAATACGTAAACTTGACTCACCAGTGGAGGGATGTGGACGAATAGAGTGGGAATAGCGGTTGAGAGCAATTTTCGCCTCGCTCGCGGTGTGTTCTTCTTTATTAGCAATGATGTGGAGTACATGTCAGAGGTAAAGTGCCTGCTGCAGATGCGGTATCGATCACCCCTCTTGTCCGCAAAGACTTCTAGGACTCTACTTTCAAGCTCAGACGGTGGATATCCGCAATATCGGACCCATTCTCGTATCTGATCTATTGTCTTAGGGAAAACATGCATTATAGTACCTTCAGATTTATTATGGGTCTTCGAAGGGCAACCGCCAATGGAACAGGCAGGCATTGTGGAAAGTTCTGAAAAGTAAAGATCAACAATTCTCTATGAATACCAATGTGTTAAAAAATTAAATGACACATAAAAGGTTCAATGCAAGGTTCGTTTTGGTTCTTGTAACTAAACTCAGAACATGTGACTAGTTCCTTGCATGTACTGTCTTGAACGAAAAGAAATTGGACGCAAAATGATTATGGTACATGGCCTTACCTTGACGAACAAACAGTTAGATGCAGGGATCAGAGCAGTTTCTTGTCGTAGAACAGGGAGCAGTTCACAGGTTGCAAACTGACGAGTTTCCTCGAAGTGGTCACGGAAGTTCGCAGAGACGAAGAGCAGATAACCAGCACCTTCACGGGTTGACTAGCAAAGCGCAAAGAAGTTCTCATTAGAAATATGAAGTGGGTTATAAAGAATTCGAAACAGGGGTGTGTTTGTGAATGAATGACGTGTATATGTCGTGGCATTATGCGGTTTGCAGGGGGCCGTCCAGCGTGAGGGGGGATGCTTGGCAGGAGACACGGGGTCTGGAGGTAGACATGGGAACAACAACCCATGCTCCATAGACCACTTTGAAGTGTACATGGTCTTTGGCACCTCTTGGCCTTTATCGCTCCCTGACAGCTCCACTTGGCAGGGCAAGTATCCCGGTGCGAACTGCCTTTGATAGGGCGGGGGGTGGATTGGGGCGGTGGTCGTGCAGACAAGACACAGGAAGACTCGTGAATGGAGACACACTTATGTGGATTGCAGGGGGCCGTCCAGCGTGAGGGGGGATGCTTGGCAGGAGACACGGGGTCTGGAGGTAGACATGGGAACAACAACCCATGCTCCATAGACCACTTTGAAGTGTACATGGTCTTTGGCACCTCTTGGCCTTTATCGCTCCCTGACAGCTCCACTTGGCAGCGCAAGTACCCCGGTGCGAACTGCCTTTGATAGGGCGGGGGGTGGATTGGGGCGGTGGTCGTGCAGACAAGACACAGGAAGACTCGTGAATGGAGACACACTTATGTGGATTGCAGGGGGCCGTCCAGCGTGAGGGGGGATGCTTGGCAGGAGACACGGGGTCTGGAGGTAGACATGGGAACAACAACCCATGCTCTATAGACCACTTTGAAGTGTACATGGTCTTTGGCACCTCTTGGCCTTTATCGCTCCCTGACAGCTCCACTTGGCAGCGCAAGTACCCCGGTGCGAACTGCCTTTGATAGGGCGGGGGGTGGATTGGGGCGGTGGTCGTGCAGACAAGACTCGTTTGCCGCAGGGCCTCACCAAGGAGAGGCCATCTAACTGCATGTAAGAGGCAGGCTGCAGGATCTAGTACATGGAAGGCAGGGGGGTGAATTTATAAATACCTCACCCTCCCAGGAGAATATGTGGTGTGACAAGACAAGGCACAGGAAGACTATTCAATGGAGACACACTAGATTCATTTAAAAAATCAAAACAACCATTGTTAAAATATATGTTGGGTTTTATTTTAGATCTTTATTTCAATTGAACATAAATAATAAACATTACACATTGTAAAGTTCCGGTTGCAGCACATCCAGGGAAAATCCGCGGTATTGTCCACTGTCGCTGGGGAAATGTTGTCTAATGGCAAGTACCGCACAGGCACAGGCAGGTATTACTCTCCGAACGCGGTGTCCGAGCCTCCCGTGAAGCCACCAAGTGAAGCAACGATAGGCCACCAGCCTGTACCACCTGTGAAAATGAAAGATGCAAACTGTATTAAAATGACAAAACTTTCTTATCACTGTCGATTCAGGTAAAAAATGTCATTCTGCTTTGAAAAAAATTCTATCTAGAAAATGCACAATATGGAACCAATTTACATGCGTTCGAATGATATGTAGATGTAATTTTATATGTGGGAGACGACCATGACATAGTAGTGGCATCACTGACATCACAACCAGAGTATACTTACTCGTTACTCGGATTACGCGGACGAACAGTGCCGCGAAGTTCGTGCATAAGCACCATCATCATCCTCAACACGGTCCGTGAGAGGCAGGCTTCCCTGAACTCTGGCAGCTCGGTGATGCATTGCGGACTTGGCTCGCCTTCCGAAATGTAGGCCAAGCACCCGGAATTTTCACGGCAGCAGCAGTTCTCCTCCTCAGTTGGCATTAGCTCGCACCGATTGCACGTGCACCAGGTGGAGACGCCGTCCATGCGACATGGTCCAGGCTCTTCATCCGTTGACTGGTCCTCCCAACTGCCGTCAGAATCCCCATCGTTTTCGCGTGCTTGCCTTTCCAGTAGTTCCTCCTCGGTGTACTCGGGCTCGTACATATACGGCATTATTGTAGCCATTGTGTGGTAAAGAAAGTAAAATAATTTACAGAGATGGTACAGGTGTTCACAAGGCCTAGAAGCGGCGAAGGTAGCTGACCAGAGCACAGAAACGAGTCACAGAATACTCAAAGTAGCACAGAGAGAGTAATGGGATCGAAAATCTGCTGCTGTGTGTTGTGAAACGGTGTGTTTATACTTATTGAGGAAAGAGGCGTCCTGCCATTTCCATGGCGACACTTCATTAGCTGAGGCGCAGCGATTGTTGACACGAAACGTGCTTTGGCGTTGGGAAATGGGCGGTACGCGTCTGCTGATGTCAGGCTCAGGGGCGGGGGATTTGATTTAGTGCCGCAAAAGCAGTGCAGCCAGGGCGATGGGGGGAAATGATAGGATTATCAGAAAATGGCGGCTGATTTCGAGTGCGTTAATGGACGAAAAGTCGGGTAAGGTCCATAGGAAAGTTTTCTACGATCTACCGAGTTATGCTTAAAAACACATGGCCGAACCGTAGGAACAATAAAAAAAAAGTCCCGGAACTATCCTTTAAGCAGAGTTAAGATGAAAACAAATGTATCGACTCGGAAAGGCTATCAGAAGTGTGATCCGCACATGTTATATATAAATCGGTATACGTGCCGATACTTTTTTTTGCCGGGAATCTGGCTCTGAGGGGCAGAGGTCTCCCTTCAGTAGGCCTGACCTTCTTGCAGGGGCATGAGTATACCATGATGCAAAGCTTCTCAGCTTGGAGTTGCTTGTACACATGACACCGGGGCCCAGTTAGAAATAGCATGGCATGGAGCTTTCGCAGAGCGCGTATTAACTGCCGGGGTCCTCCTTAAGAGGTTGATAGTCACATACTTGGCGGCTGTCCCGGCTCCGCCCCTGTCATTAAGCTTCCCATAGAAGGCTTGAGTAACTCCGCCGCTCGCTCGGTCAGAGCTGCTAGTCATTCCTACGAGACCGGAGCGCAGCAGCAGAAACGTGTCCGCACAGAGAGCCGTGGGCTCCTGGAGAGATTCTAGCACCGGACGCCCGCAGTTCTTCACGCCAAGCCCCAGAAAACGCTGGCAGCGAGGTCCATTCCTGATCCCGGCACCGAGCGACCCCGCCCTCGTAACAGCAGAGCGGCAGACCCGTCTTCCCACGCTCCGGGCACAGCATCACGGCAAGAAAGGCGCGCTTAGCTGCCCAGAAGAGTTTGAAAACCGCGGAAGCAAGAGGGGCCGGACTGAGGAGGGAGCGCGGCTTTCTGCCATGGCTGCATTCCGCCGATGAGCGCACATCGGGGATTGTAGGGCACAAGGACTTGGGTGCAGTACAACTGGTCTGGTACACATCTGGGGTGGGAATTCCTTAGGACGTGAACTTCCCGGACATCTGGGCACTGGGTCTTGGGAACATTATGGATTTTGAACAAGAATGTGCGAAGAAATGAACTAGGCAGCAAGTCTTGGTAACCGCAGGACCTGGTGGGACCATACTTAGGAACCGCAGGAGTCTCCCTGTCCAACGTTCAGCTCACGATGGGGCGGGGCTGTACACACTCAATTTCCCAGGTAGATCAGGAGCTGTGGAAACAGGTCTGAATCTGCCCTTAATTTCACACCCGACCCTAACTACAACCTATAAGGCGCTTGGTCCTCATTGGGGCGTTGGCAGGAAGACATGTATCTGAAAAAGTCAACATAGGACCGCCTGCTTCTTCAGAACTGAGCCTTCCTGAGTTCCAGGCCCAGTGATAGAAGGGCCCCACGGCTAGCTGTTCCCGCCTCCCTTTGGAAGCTTGACTCCCTTCCTGTAAAATGGAACTGCTGCACACCTCATCGTTATTCCGAGGGCAGTTCAGTAGGTCCGTTTCGCCTTCCCGTGGAAAGGAGATGCTACGAACCTCGTTACCTTTGCTCACTAAGGACATGTGATTCACGTGCCCGTAGGTTGGACTACCTGGAACCATTCCTGGGGGTTTCCTACGACACCTCAAGAGGTGCTGCTGATCTTCGCTCCCGGTAGAAAACTGTTTTGTCTTGCCTGATTATGTACATTCTGTATCTCTCCATTGTGTTTTCTTAGCACAGCTCAAGGGGTGTGAGTCCTGCTGATCTCCACTCACTGGAGAAACTCATTTCAACTTCCCGGAGGATGAGGAGTGTACAACCCTCCTCCGCGTTTTCATAGGGGAACTCGGGGGTCCTGTTGATTTTTGCCCGCTAAAGGAGCTTGTTAACCACAGGGAGGATGGAGATGCTGAGGAGATCTTCGGTATTTGCCGCTGAGGTGATGGAGGCCTTTGACCGCTCGCCCACCGACAAGGAGCTGGTGTCCCAGGCCAAGGCCCTCTGCAGGGAGTTCATCCATTCGAGGCTGGGACGGGCAGGCATCGGCTGGAACAAGCCAGAACAGAGTGGCCCTGTGCCAGGGGCGAAGATGTCCGAGGTGTCCATCATAATGCTGCGGCTAGGTAAGGGGGAGACCAACGCACTGATGTATGTGAGTGGACAGAAAGTGGGGAAGGAACCACCACACTTCCGGCAGGAAGTGACAGTACAAACACGGTGCACTCTGGTGCCGCGGGCATTGCATTGCACAACATAAACTGGCGTTCAAAGGAGATCAACATTGAAGATATAGCCGTGTAAACAGACCGTGCAACTAAGATAAGAGAAGGGGGAGGGGTCGGTATAACAATGCGAATGCAGTACCGCAGAACAGAAAGAGAGAGATGGCAAACGTACCACAGACAGGGATAAAGCGAAAAGAGACAGCTGTAAAATAGAACAGTCAGTCATCTGGAGTGAGAGGGGTCTTAACTCCTGTACAACTTTCAGGGGGATGTAACCTCTGTCAATAGATAAAACAGCCAGACAACAGTGCAGGGCTCAAAAAGAAAACAACGAGGAGAGGAATAGAGGGATAACAGGAATTCAAAACGGATATAAAGAGGAAAAAAATAGTGTGCAGAGAATTGTATGCGTCTGACACATAAGTGAAATAACCACAAGAAGCGATTTGCAGAGATGGGGAATGTATGTGTGTAGGTCAGCGAAGTCTGAGCGGGAAAAGAGAAAGAAAAGGGAGGAGAGGCGAAAGAAAGAACGAAGAGGAGAATAGTTCGTGTAGTGACTGGGGGAAATTACAACTGGATTGTGATGCGTCCCGCTGAGGGATTGAGAAAGAGAGAGAAGTGGGAGGGGGAGTTGAACAATTCTTATAGACAAAGCACGAACTCCGAATACAAGAGAGGACAGGGCTAAGGTCCTAAAAAAGGGGGGCATTCTGACTTACGCAATGGAAAGTGATGTCTCAGGAAAAGAACATATCCTAAAGTGGCATTTGCGAATGTCATTCAATTTGTCTTTTCTAGTTAAAGAAAGCTAACAGGTCAAATAAGCATTTGTCAAGAGAACTTATCTTCTTTAAACATTGCTGGCTAAGTATAAAAGTTGCGCACCTTTTATGTCTAAAAATGTGTGAAAAACATTTCTATGTAGCAAAATGTCAATATGATAACTTTTACAGGCTCGAGTTCGGAGATTCGTGTGGTCTTATGGTTACATTTCTGGCTTTCTGGACCATACGACGCAAACCGGATCGCGGTAAGGAAGGCGCAAAACAGTATTTTTTTGTTTTTTTATTTCTTGAAAACACACGAGGGACCGTCCACCGTCTGAATAAAAGCGGGCGGATGCCATCCACCTGCGCGTGTTCCCTCGATTGTGCCCGGAAAGAGGTCTAATGACGAGTGAGGGACTTCACTAGTAGGGACAGCAGATGCCACTTCTACTGTATGTTGGTTGCTCTTATAAACCGCTACCAGTGTGCGAGTGGCGGCTTCCAAGTGCTGTGCTTACATGGATGGGAAACAGGCGTTTGATTTTTGATTTTACTCTACTGGTGATTTGTGCCTCGTCAATCATGCGAAAAGATAAAGAATGGGTCATTCCAGAGGGATGTCGATGGAAGAATGGAGGAAACGGCTCGCAGGGCAAAACGAAGCGAAAGGGACGACACAGAAGGCCCATTTACAATAAAAAAAGAAGTCACATTCCTAATTCTTAGCTTGTAACATACGTGCACAGATTGTCATTGGAGCTCCTATTTCGTTTTGGAAATGTAAGTCCCTAGAGAGTGCAGATAACCGCTGTCCTGTTACAAGCACATTTGTTTCAATGCTTTCTTGACTCTGATATAGGGTAAGCACACGTCCCGGTTGTACCGAGACTCTTGCGGAATTAGGTGCTCTGTCCTCTCGTTCCGACAGTTTTTTTTACATTTGCAAATCCTGAATGCCTGCAATCACCGTCCACCCCTCGGTGTCACTCTACTGCAGTCCTGGCAGACACGATCAGAAGTTAGTTCTACTTTTACGTTGGTGGCCGGTACGTTTTTTAAAATCTTGTCATCCTACCATAGTGTCCTCATCATTGGTACCCACTTTTGATTTTCACTACGGGGCAGAAATGACCCCCATCAATACGAGCAAGAAGGCGCGCTGGGCACGGGTGCATTTTAGACTACATTTTATAGAAGTAATTCTAAAAAAACGAAAGTATTTCTAGGTTGAGCTCAACATATAACGTCTCAAAAACACTCATCTAACCTGCTGTGCTGCTTTGCAGCTTTCTGCTTTGGGGGACTGTCACTCAACTTTACAGACTTCCGCATTGCAGGTTAATCCCTGATACTATGCAACTTCGGTGTATTAGCTGCAGTGCAGTTCATGTACATGGCTTAAGGACAAATCGTGCCTTACCTCCTGCAGCACTGACAATGCGTGCAGGCTCATTTGGGAAGTACAGTCGGCAGCTGAACGGTGCAAACAGCTCTACGGGACAAAGTGTTGTTCCGGCCCCCATTGTTATAGAAGTAAGGGGGCAGTGGCCCCTTTGCCCCCTGTACTCGGCACCTATGGTCCTCATGATTAGATCTAGCTATTAGATGGTGCTGTAAACGCTGCCTGTAAGCCAAAACTATTAGCATGGGAAGTGAAGATAGGAGAGAAAGCTGGGATGTGAGGAGGGATACTTAGCCTGTTTGTGGTGTTTGGATTTTTACCAATACATTGACACCTATTGGCTATAATAGTGGGAGGGGCAAGCAGTGGGTCATTCCCACCCACTACCTGCCCCTCCCACCTACCCCCTACCCCCCAAACCCCTGGATCTCGTTCAGCTAGCTATTGCTCAATTATAGCAGTAAACCTTCTAGTGTAGTACAAATGTCTTAACCAGTTGTGCATTCAGTCATTTGATTTGTAAACAACATGTGTGTCCTTCTGTCTGTTTATTGCACAGGATTCCTCTTGCAAACAAACATTGCAAAGCAAAGCCAAAAGTGTTCTTCTTGAATAGACATTAGATAACCATTTGCCACACACTGTCATAATATACCCAGGTACTAACACTATTTACCAGCTGTTGCCATTTTATGGATAGGTAGTACTGTTATGGCAGTGCCTGGGAAATGCCTACCCAAAAGCTAAAACTGTTGGCTTTGCCAATTCTTGGTTTTTCAATCTTATGGCAGGTTCTTCCAAAAGAGAGGTCCTTGTGTAGATATCAGGTAGACACCGATTCTTTATTTGTTAGAGTGATTCTTTTACAGGTCTCTGGCCGTGGAGGAAGTGTTGTTCTGTGTAGTTTGTAGCGGGTGATCACGCTGGACAGGTATTCAGGCCCTTTTTTCCACACATTAGTTGTTGGAAGGGGGCGCAGCAGAGTGCTTCCAATGTAATCCTCTGATGACCATGTACAGTTCAATGATTTTTGGAGCTGAGATGATGTGGTCTTATGCGCCTTGAGCTGTTTACTGAGGGTTTGTCTTTTGTAGTGTGAGGGTCGCTCTTCAGGAATTTTAGTTGGCTGATATTAGGTGCCTTTTTCTGAGAAAGATACCAAGACTTCTGTTAACCTGTCTTATATTACGAGACGGAGATGTCATGAAAGACCAGCAATTCTCTAAGGCTTGTGGGGCTGAGGTAGGGTTAATGACGTCAGTTGTGTGTGACAAAGCCTTTCATCTCTCTGAGGGCCTTTGGATGTGTACAATTGAGTTAGATAATATTCAGTAGGAGATTGTCCCGAAATACTGATAATTTGGAAAGGCAAGCTGAATTGGGGCAGTATCAGACACATGTCAGGTGTGCCTCACTCAGTCCTTTTATAATTGTTAGTTTAGTACCAGGAACACCTTTCAAATAGGCATTATGTTATGTTACTTGGCATGACTTCAAAGCGCTGGTAGGTTGAATGCCCTCGGGAGCCGTAGTTCCACGTCAGTAGAGAGAGATAGTGTCGTATGGTGCATGGGTGCACCGGATATGTGTGCAGCTGGTGTAGTTGTTGGATGAAAGCTGCTTTCTAGCGATAGGTGTGGTGCTGAAGATATCAGTTGGATGTGTGCAGTCTAGTGGGTGGACACTCAGACTTTGTTGTGGCTGTGTTAGGCCTGAGGAACGCCTATGTGAGCATCTAGGCTGGAATGTGCTCAACTAGCTGCGTTTTATTAGGGTGATGAGGTGTTCATGGGGTCATATTCGTAAGTGAACAGCCAGGCCGAATTAACAGGGGTATAGCTGTGTTCTAGTTGAGTCATGGTGTATATTAGAAAATAAGCGTACTGGTGTGATAGGGTGGTTATCTGTAGAAGCACCTGAGACAGGCACATGGACAGGATGGTGGGGAGATACGGATACATAGTGACAAGGGTTGATACAGATATATATGGGGATACAGATATATAGGGGGATACAGATATATGGCAACAATTCCATCCTCTCTGTCCAATTCCATCCACTCTGTACAATTCATCTATTCTGTCTAGTTCCATCCACTCTGTCCAGTTTCATTCACTCTGACCAGTTTCATCCATTCTGTCCAGTTCATCCACTCTATACAGTTCCATTCATTCTGTCAGTCCCATTCACTCTGTCAGTTCCATCCATTCTGTCCAGTTCCATCCATTCTGTCCAGTTCATCCACTCTGTCCAGTTCCATCCACTCTGTCCAGTTCCATCCGCTTTCTCTAGTTCCATCCACTCTGTGACTTCCATTCACTCTGTCATGTTCCATCCACTCTGTCCAGTCCCATCCACTCTGTCCAGTCCCATCCACTCTGTCCAGTTCCATCCACTCTGCTCATTTCCATCTACTTTCTCTAGTTCCCTCCACCCTGTCCACTTCTATCCACTCTGTCCAGTTCTATCTACTCTGTCCGGTTCCATCCACTCAGTCCAGTTCAATCCACTCTGCTCAGTTCCATCTCATCTGTCAGTGCTATCTACTCTCTCCAGTTTCATCAGTATATCTGATTCCATACACTCTATCCATTAGGTCATTCAGTCCACTCCATCCGTTCCGTTCCATTCATTTCATCCAGTTCCATCCAGTACCACCTATTTCCCTCCAATCGTCCAGTTCCATCCATGTCATCCAGTTCCATTCAAGTCATCCAATTTGATCCATTCCGTCTACTCAGTCACTCTATCTACTTCATTTCATCTGCTCTATCCGTTCCATCAGTTTCAACTACTTTCTCTGTTTCATCTACTCCATCTGTTTCATCTACTCCATCTGTTTCATCTAATCCATCTGTTTCATCTACTCCATCCGTTTCATCTACTCTATCCATTTCGTCCGCTCCATCTGTTTCCTTCACTCCATCCCTTCCATCTACTCGTTCACTTCCATCCACTACATCAGTTCCGTCCATTCCATCTCCTCCATCCGTTCCATCAATTCCATCTGTTCCAAACGCTTCATCCATTCCAACCACTCCTTTCGATCCATTCAGTCTGTCAGTTCCATCCACTCCATCGGTTCCATCCGTTCCATCCTCTCATTCCGTTCGAACCACTTCATGCATTCCATCCGTTCCATCCACTCCTCCGTTCCATCCACTCCATGCATTCCACTCCATCCACTCGATCCGTTCTATCGACTCCATCCGTTCTATCCACACAATGTGTTCCATCCACTCCAACTGTTCCATCCATTCCATCCGCTCTATCCGCTACATCCATCCCGTCTGCCCTATCCACTTCATCTGTTCCATCCACTCCATCCGTTCCATCTACTCCATCCGTTCCATCCACTCCATGCATTCCACTCCATCCACTTGATCCGTTCTATCGACTACATCCGTTCCATCCACACCATGCGTTCCATCCACTCCAACTGTTCCATCCATTCCATCCGCTCTATCCACTCCATCCATCCCGTCCGCCCTATCCACTCCATCCGTTCCATCCACTCCATCCGCTCCATCCGTTCCATCCGCTCCATCCGCTCCATCGGTTCCATCCGCTCAATGCGTTTCATCCACTCTATCTGTTTCATCCGTTCTGTTAGTTTCATCCACTCTGTGGACCAATGTTTGCTCTGTCTGTTGTATTATGATGTTCGTGTAACGATATGTAACTCTGCTGTGCACATGATCATGCGCCCAGCTACCTGAGGGTTCGGACGTTTCATCCACTCTATCCGTTCCATCCACTCGGTCCGTTCCATCCTCTCTATCTGTTCCATCCACTCTGTCTGTTCCATCTTCTCTATCTGTTCCATCCGTTCTATCGATTCCATACAGTCTGTTCGTTCCCATTACTCTATCTGTTCCTTCCACTCTGTCTGTTCCATCCATTTTATTAGTTCTATCCATTCAGTTCGTACCATCATCTCTGTCTGTTCCCTTTATTTTGTCCGTTATACCAGCGCGGTCTGTTCCATCCACTCTATCTGCTATGTCTGTTCATCTAGTCTTTTGGTTCCTTCCACTCTGTCCATTCTGTCAGCTCTATCTGTTCTATCAACTCTATTTGCTCTATCCATTCTGATTGTTCCTTCTGCTCTTATCTGTTATATTTGTTAAGTCTGATCCATCCGTACTGTTCCTTCAATTTGTTCAATTTATTCCATCCGTCCTATCTGTTCTATCCACTCTATCCGTTCCAACCCCTCTTAGCGTTACATCCAACCTATTTTTTCATCATTTCCATCCAATGTATTTGCTTCGTCCAATTCCCATTGCTCTATCTAGATTCCTGTTGATTTTATCCACTTCATCAACTCCACTCAGCAAGTCTGATCCAAACTGCTACACTCACTCTATTTGCTTCATCAGCTTCATCTGCTCACTTACTCCTTGTACTCCATCCACCTCATTCCACTGATTGCAGTCATTCCACCGATTCCATTCGATCCATTCTATGCATTCTACGTTCCATGCATTTAGTTCAATTCCAGCCAACTGCATCCCGTCTATCCGATTCCATTCACTCCACGCACGTCCATCATACATTCTATCCATCCATACATTTGATCCACTCCATATATTCCTTACACTCCATCTCACTCCGACCACACCATATATTCCTTCCATCCACTCGATCCGATTCCATTCACTCCACGCACTTCCACCCATTCATTCGATCTACTCCATATATATACTCCATCTATCTCTGTCCTCACCATATATTCCTTCCATACCATCCCGCTATTTGCACTCATCTAGTTCTCTGTGTTCTATCCACTCCATTTACTCGTTTATTCCCTCCATTCTGTAAACTTTGTCGTTATGTACACTTCATCCATTCCATCCACCCTATTCACTTACTCCTTCCGCCACATCCATTCCATCTACTCCATCCTCTACATCCACTCCATCCACTTTATCCAATTCCATTCACCCTACGCATTTTCATCCATTTATTCAATCCACTCCATATATTCCTTACATTGCATCTAACTCCGTCTACACCATATATTCCTTCCACACCATCCAGTAATATACACTCATCCGGTTCTCTATGCTCCATCCACTCACATTTACTCGTTTATTTCCTCGACTCCGTCAACTATGTCAATCCGTACACTTCATCCATCCCATCCACCCCATCCACTTACTCCTAGCTTTACATCCATTCCATCCACTCCATCCTAACCTGTGGGTAGCATTGCACGCTTTGAACACCAGGTAGAATAGTCTCATTGATTGTTGGGTTGGTGGGGGATTCAGAAATGTTCTTCTGGGAAGAGCCATGTTTTTAGTAATTTGCGTAATGACAAATAGTCTTCGGTGTGTCGGATGTGAGGTGGAAGTGAGTTCCATAGAGTGGGGGCCAAGGCTGAGAACAAGGATCCTCCGATCCTGACCGAGTTGGTGGTTGGGATAACTAAAAGGAGGGCAGAGCTTGATCTTAGTGTCCGCTGTGGGAGGTAAGGTTTTAGTTTGTCTTGCAGGTATACAGGGCCGGTCTTGTGCACAGCATGGTGAATGATGCATAGGGTCTTGAAAGTGACCCTTCGTCCAGCTGGGAGCCAGTGGAGCGTTCTGAGAGCTGGGGAGGTGTGGTCTCTTGGGCGCAGTGCAAGTAGCATTTTGGCGGCAGCATTTTGCGCTCGTTGCCATTTAATGAGGTGGTATGCCCGGAAACCAAGGTAAAGGGAGTTGGCATAGTCCAGTCTTGACATTACAATAGACGTGGCTGCGGCAAGTCTACTAGGAAAGGAGAGGTAGGGAAAATGCGTCTGAGAATTTTGAGATGGTAATGACAAGACTTAGATAGTTGTTGATTTGACGAGAGAGGGTTAGGTCAGAGTCCAGAGTGCATCCAAGGTTTTTTACTGTGGGAGCTGGGGTGGGTGGCTGGCCCATGGATGGGGGCCAAAGTAGAGGGCAGGGGAGAAGCTCAGTGTTGCCGCACACCATGATTTCGGTTTTAGAAGGGTTTAGGAGGAGGTGGTTTGTAGTCATCCAACGGTTGATGTCAAGGAGGCAGGCTGCGAGGTGGGGCTGGGAGTTGGGGTCTGAGTTGAGGAGTTTCAGGATGATTTGAGTATCATCAGCGTAGTTGTAGCACAGGATATTGTGCGGGCGGATGATTCAAGGGAGGGTGGACATATAGAGGTTGAAAAGGAGGACCTATTCAACCTATTCAACGATAGGCATGCTCCTTGTGGTACCGCAGTATTGACTGGGCGAGCGGTTGAGGCAAAAGTGGAGAGGAGGGTTATTTGTTTTCTGTTGAGGAAGGAGGCGATCCATTTGAGGGCGGTTCCACGGATTTCCAGGGAGTAGAGACAGTCAAGTAGGATTGAGTGGTTAATTGTGTCGAACGCAGCAGAGAGGTCTAAAAGGATTAGTGCAGCACATCCTGCAGAGTCAGCAGTGATCTTAAGATCATCCCAGATTGAAGCCAGAGTGGTTTTGGTTCCGTTCGTCGTGGTCTGAAGCCAGATTGGGCAGGGTCCAGGAAGTTGTTGGATTCGACAAAGGCGTTTAGTTGGGAGTATGCGGTTCGATCGATGAGTTTTGCAAGGAATCTGGTGTTTGAGATGGGGCGGTAGTTTAGGGGGTCGAGGGACGTTTTTTTTAGAAGGGGCGATGGGGAATGTGCAATTTTGAAGGCATCAGGGAAGATTCCGGAGCTGAGGGAGTAATTTAGGATGGTTCTTGCGTACTCTCCTGCAAAGGTGGATGAGAACATTTCTTTGAGGACTGAGGCGGGGCAGGGGTCGAGGGGGGAGCCAAAGGGTTTTCGGGCAGAGAGAAGCTCGAGAAATTCATCTCTGGAGATTGGTTTGAAGGAGTCTAAGGTGGGTGGCGTTATTGTAGCGGTGGCGGGAGGGGGGTGGTTGGAAGAGCGGACGGATTTTGTGGGGGTGAGAGGAGGGCCAGTTTGTTGTTGAGAGAAGTTGTTCAGTCGAGAGCGGTGGTGTAGAAGTGGAGCGAGAGCCACAGAGTGATTGAGATGGGGTAGATTGGGCTGAATTACAGGTCGGTTTGATAAACTCAGAAATGATTTTGTGGAGTTCCTTGCTGGGGTTTCTACAATTAAGAATTTGTATGTTGTAGTGGGCTTTTTTGGCTTTCCAGATTTCAACTTTATAGTGGCGATGGTGCAAGGCGAAGCTGGATCTACTCAGATAGGTTGGTTTTTTTCGCCATTTGCATTCCAGGGATTTATTTAGTTGTTTTGCAGTCTTCAGCTCAGGAGTAAACCATTTGGGATAAGGACCAAGGCGCGGGGAGGGGCGGCATGAGGGGGTGAGCGGGATTAGTGAGTTATTGAGCCATGAGTCGAAGGAGTCGATGGTTAAGGGTTCATCCCGGGGGGGGTTCGTTGTGGGGCGGTCTCTGAAGCAGGGCTTCGGCTAGGTCTGGGAGGATCTTTAGTTTCTTCCAGCATTTGCGGTGGAGGAGGGCGGTTGGTTGAGGATTGGGCGCAGAGGCTGGAGAGCGGATGGAGAAAGGGACAATGAAGTGATCAGACCAGATGAGGGATGTGGGGGCGGCTAGGTGTATCTGGTCGTGGGAGCTGAAGATGGCATCATGGGTGTGGCCTTTAGAATGAGTTGGGCCGTTCATGTGAAGGGAGAGGTTAAGCGCATCAAGGCAGTCGACCAGTGAGTGGGTCATGGGGTTGGTGGGAATATCTAGCCAGATATTGAAATCTCCAAGAAGAGTCAGAGAGGGGTGGTTTACTTGGATGGTGGCTATAGAGTCACATAGGTTGGTTGGGAAATGTCTGTCATAACCGGGGGGTCTGTAGATAATTAGGAAGCTATGGGAGAACATCTGGGGTGGTGAGAGTTTGACAAGAAGGTAGAATGTCTCAGAGTCGATGAGTGAGACGGAGAAGTGAGATTTAAAAACGACTGCCACTCCGCCGCCTCTAGAGGGTCTGTTGAGCGGGATGAGGGAGTATTCAGGGGGGAAGGCTTCGTGAGCGACAGGGGCAAAGTCATCTGAGAACCAAGTTTCTGTGATAAAGACTAGGTCAAGGTTGTCAGAGGAGTGGAGGTCAAAGATGCTATGTCTGTTTTTTGCTACAGAGCGGGCATTGAAAAGGATGCATCTGACTTCGAAGTGGTAGGTTATCCTGGAGGTTGTAGGGGTGCGGCTGGGCAGGGTTGCGGGGGAGAGTTTGTTAAGGATTTCAAGCAGGCGACACGCACCTTGGTCTCAGACTAGGATGTAGCTCTCAGTTGATATGCCTTTCTCTTTATTTTATGCAAATTCAATTTGAGATGGTACACAACTCGTATCACACCCCCTTTTTCAAATACCCCTGGTCACAATGGACCATGAACCAGGCTGGTTGGTGAAAATGCAATATTTATTTATTTTTTAAAATCAAATGAAATCAGACAATTTTAATATGGGGCAGCAATCACCAATGGGGTGATAATTACAATAGAAATTACACTTTAAACCCTTAACAAAGGCCTAAAATAACACTCACATTTTACAAATAATTAATTAATGTGTGGTTAAATCATAATATACATATGTTTTATCACAATAGCAGGTATGTTATATCACTGGCAATCACAAGGCAATGGATCAGCAAAAGGCATACAATTTGAAAATGAGTGGAAAGTTTAGAGCACGCTGCAGCCAAATGACACGTTGGAAAACTTGTAATTTTCTCAATTCCCGCTTTAAATTACCCAAGCGGTTTTTATTAAAAATGGGTGAAATACTCTGATTTGGAGTGCTTCTTTGGGCTGGGGAATAGATATATATCCCAGGGACAATAAAGAGGTGAAAATAAATCTCTAGTTGGTGAATTGAGAGAGATTTGGAAGGTAGAGTGAGGTTCGTTTTCAGGAAAATAGAGCAGTTAAAAGTGACAAAATTGGTTTTGAAAGAAAGAAAAATGTTACTTACACTAAATTATCTGGGCTATATTGTTAAGGAGGAACACAGTAAGCTCCAAGGTTGATTCGCGAGGTCAACCTTGTCACCCCAGTGCTCAGCCCCAACAATAAAATATGTGGACATTAGTTTGATTACTCCAAATATAACTAAGGGCTTATAATTTACACCAGAGAAAATTGAAAAGAGATGGCACTGGCACTTAAACCTTAAGGACAGGATACGAGGATAATTCTAACAGTTTCAACAAATTACCAGGGTGTACATATGACTACTTAGAGAGTGGTATAAGGACAAAGGCAAGACAAGATAGGCTATGTGTCTCTGTGGGGTGGGGATTATACTCACAGTCCACTTTTTAGTTTTGGGTTTTTTGGGCAGTCAACAGGGACTGTTCACCACACGGCAGCGCGCCTGGCCAAAGTCAGCTGTGCAAGGTCTGGTCACCGGGTAGCGAACAGCGGAGCTATTCGGGTCACTGGATGGCACAAGTATTGCTGGATGCAGTCAGTGGGCAAGCCGTTAGTGGGCAGCAAGCAGGTCCGATTTCAGGATGCAAAAGGTACCCCAGCTTTCCCCTTTTTAATGGGAGATTAGTGGGTTGATTCTGGATCACTGGCCTTGCTGGGATAGGAATCAGCTATGCTTGGTTTTTGCAGTGGGCTCTGGAGTAGACATGACATGAATGGTTATTTACAACACGCTTAATACCCAGAGGTTTCTAAGCGCAGACCCGGGAATCGAACCTGTGTTGCTCCATGTCGTGTTGCTTCCAAGGCGAGCACGTTGTCACTGAGCTATCCTCCCGAGTAGGGTCAGCAATGCTTTGGCCTTGTAGTTGGAATCAGCAAGATGAAAGGAGCAGACCAGGAACGCAGCGCAGGAACATCAGGAAGCGTGTGTGTCTAGAGTCTTGTCTTGGACTGTTTTTATAATGCATAGTGCCATCATAGAAGTATATGGCTGGGCAGGCTTAGCTAAACACACCTCTAAACCTCTGGATTGGTCAGGGGTAATAGTCCCAGCCTCGCTCCCAGTTGGTTGGATTTCAAGGGCAGGATGTCAGATTTATGATGTGAGTTTTACAATGTTCAAAAACCTCCCACAGTTACTTTAGCTAAAATCCGATTTTTCCACAAATGGTACATTTATACAGTTGAAGTCTCATAGCAAATTGCATAAACAGGTTACATATTTTATGCAGACCATTGCAGGCCAACTCTGCAATCTGTGAGACATTGTTTTGTACATTTAATACTCTTTGGTCATTTTCAGTGTGAAATGTTCGGCCTAAACTTCTGTGACTTTACACGTGCGTACATACCATCATGGAGCCTATTTCTGTTAATTTTTAACATTCCATCATGTATCCTTTCCCCATGATTAACATTCTTCTGGCGTTCATTTCCCATACATGCTATTGAAAGCCAATACCTCTTATTTGAAAGCCACAAAAATCACATTTTAACTACTAAATGTTTACATTTTTGCAAAGTCCTGTTGCAAAGATAACCGTCTTCAAAGTTTCTTAATAAAATAGTCTTTTGAAACAAATGGTTATCCTTTGTCCTACACTGGCCCATTTTTTTCTTTTCAGCTACCACCAATTGTCACTTCCCCCAGAGGGAGGATGGGGTTTTCCCAGCTTGATTGAAGGTTTATTGCCCCCTTCTCCACTTCGCACATCCGTGTCCTGGAAATTCCATTGTAGAAGGCTCAGCCCAGACCAGATTCTGTCCAACGTAGTAATTATCACTAGGGTGTTAGTATCTACTAAGAGGGCCCCTTTTGTTTCTGTCATCCTCTCAGCAGAAACCTGTCTTGGGCTGATCCCCCCCCCCCCGGTGCAGCCACTGAAGTTTAATTTACTTGTATTTATTTTTGTTCTGAATTGGAAGAACATCTGCTGAATAGAACCACCTCATGCATTGTATTTTCACAGCATAACCCCCTTTCAAATTACTAGACAAGAAGAAGTTTTTGTTCAACATAGTACTCTCAAACAAGCATTTTTCTCCTTTAGTTTGCAAAGCCCATTTTTACACATGTGGTGCAATTCAAATTTGGTTTTTGACTTTCCTTCTGGATTCCCACACTGTTTGCAACTACAGTTATTTTCTTTTAGGCAGTAGTTTATTTGACCCACCTGTGCACTGAAAATGACGTACCCCAGAGCTGGAGTTTCTTTGAATTACTGATCCTTGACACTTTGTAACTTAAAAGTGAAGCTTTTTCCCATGCGGCGGAAAATGAAATTTCTTTGTTGATTTTTTTCAGATTTGGTTTGACAAAGCCTGTCTTTCAGGGGTCATGCTTGTTTTCGCTGAAGCACAATGGGGATATGAATGGGCACGGCAGGGCCTTATTACTAACAGTAGTTTGAGGAAGAACAGATAAAAATAGCGTCAGAGCAGCATCATTTTGAGGTAAAATACGCCCTTTTCAATGGGGACTTTGGGCTGGGAGCAAAACTGTGCTGCTTTTTCACTCTATTTCTTTTGTATATGGAAGAACACACTAACAGGCATCCTCAGCCTGCCCCCTTGTTTCATCCTGCCCAATATGTGCTTGGCAAGATGGTGCAGCCCTCTTTTTGTTGCTGCAAAAGGCAGTTATGGTGCAATGGTGCTCATTGGAGCCAGCGCAGCCATTTTGCTGTTTCTGCTGAAGCGCAGCTTGGTTATGGAGAAATTCTGTACATTGGGTCAATGTAGCCCACAGGTGGCGGGTTTGGGGCAGCGGTAGGAAGGCGAGGGAGGGGGGGTAGGGTGGCTGGGAGTTGTGGTTGGTGAGTGTTGTGGGCTGGTCGATGGAGGTTGGGGAGAGTAGGTGGGTGGAGGACAGTGTGAGTAGGGGGAGGATGGAGTTGGGCGGATGGGTGCGGGTGGGCGGTTGATCAGAGGGCCGGGAGGCATTAGGGACTGGGTATTCATGTGTGAATCTCATGGTGCTGGGGATGTCAGATGTGCTGGGTGAGAAGTCGAGGGAGAGGCTTTGGAAGCAGGGTGAGGGAAGGAGGGAGGGAGGTGATGGTGGGGTGTGAGAATGTGGGAATGGGTCGAGGAAGGAGGGGTGAGGAGTGGAGAGAGATGGAAGGGGACCAGGCTCGTTTTCTCATTTTCAGGTTTTTCAGTGCAGTTGGGGTGTGAGAGAGGGTGGGGGGGTCGGATGGTGATGGAGATGAGGCCACTGTTCTTGCTAGGGAAGAGACGTGCAGTTTTTAGGGAGGGGAAGGGATATGGCAGGAGGAGAGAGTTAGTTGGTGTTGATGGGTGGATATGGCAGGGGGTGGGGGAGGTGGGCATGGGTTTGGGCGGGCGGGTGGATGGTTTAGTGATGGGATGGGGTGCAGAGTTTTAGGTAAAGGGGGCATAGCGGGGGAGTGCTTGCAAGGGAGTTGGGGAGGGGATGGAAGAAACAGAGGCTTTTGGATGTTTGGAGCGCCATCAGGCTCCTCTGGCTTGGGAGTTGGACAGGGGCTGGGGTGGTACGGTGAGGGTTACTGGCGAGCGCATGATGGTGGGTGGGGGGTGGGTTGGGTGCGGTGGGTTTGTTTGGGATGGAAGGGTTGGGGATTTTAGCGGGGGGAGATGTGAGGCTCTCATGAAGCTCTCAATTTGGATTTAGATGGTTGGGATGGAGTCATGCTCAGGGGACGCTCAATGTTGTTTGGCCTCACAATCTAGATGCAAAAATACAACACAGTGAGACTAATAGGGCCCACTCAATATCGCTTGAGCATAATATTTAGATGCAGAACATTTTTGAGAATGTTCAAGGTTGTTTGGCCACACTATCTGAATGCAAATTAAGCACAGTAACATTTTTAGAGGACGCTCAATGTTGTTGGGCAGATTATCTAGAAGCAAATTCAGCAGAATGAAACTTTTGGCGCCCTCAATGTTGTTTGGGTGCACTATCTAGGAGCTAATTCAACACAGTGAAACTTTAGGGCGCACTCAGTGTTGTTTGGGTACACTATCTAGATGCAGGATACAACACGGTGAGACTTTAGGGTGCCCTCAATGTTGTTTGGGCACACTATCTGGATGCAAATTCAACACAGACAAACTTTTAGAGGACACACAATGTTGTTTGGGTACACTCATTGTTGTTTGGGCACACTATCTAGAAGAAAATTCAGCACAATTAAACTTTTTGGCGCACTCAATGTTGTTTGGGCGCACCAGGTTGACTTTGCAGGATGAGCCGCTTACTGCTTTCAATATTCAATGGTCATGTACAGCACCCAGCAACAGCCCACAATTATGACTGAACCAATTCATTGAGGTGACACACTCAGGTTTGCATTAGAGCACCCAAAGCACTGGGAGATTCTTGGCCTGATAAAATGTCAACCCACTTCCTAATTCCCTGTGGGTTTTAATTGGCTGTTAGAGGGAGGGACGTGGCTGCTCTACACATATGAATAACACTAGAGGATTTATGTAGGAAGGCCATCCCTGTTTGTTATATTTGATTGTGTATTGCAGCTTCTCTTGATTTTTTTAAATTTTTTTTTTATTCATTTATTTATAATATATACAGGAATACAGAAACATAAAACAAGTCAGCAGGCAAAACTACAGAGCAAGAATGCGTGAAAACAAAAACTAAAAAAAAACTAAAATAAATCGTTAAACACGTTCCAGATCTTCTCATATGTAGACAATTTACATTTCAGTTTGTATATCATTTTTTCTGTCCTCGACAGACAGTGCATTTCTTGGATCCATTCCTCAAAGGACAGAGGGACCCGACCTTTCCATCCACAGAAAATCAATCTCTTGGCCACAATGAATGCCCTAAAGATCCACTTTTTCAGGGCTGAGCTGACATCATCCAACCCTGAATCATCACATAAAACTACCGTCCTAAAATCAAGAACAGACCCTCCACCAGTAATCCTTCCACACACATCACAGACCTTATTCCAAAAATCTCTGACCCTCACACAGCTCCACAGCATGTGTTCCAGTGACCCAACTTCCTGAACACAACCCCAATAATCTGCACTGTCAGACATGCCTTTTATGAAGTCTTTCAGGGCACCAATACACACAATTCAGAATCTTAATCTGGCGAGACCTTTCACTCAGGTTCAGCGAACACAGATATCGATGCTTGGCAGAATATGTGTGGTAATGTCTCTCTATCTCAGACCCAATTCTCTCACTCCAAACTCTCTGCAAATTGTCATTACTCTGATAATGTGACACGATTAGCTTGTACAATCTACAGGCCAGACCACCTTCCTTCTCATCTGATTCAGTCAGAAAAGCCCTCACATCCCAAGAGTCAGACCAGTCCACCTCACCTACCGCCCTCTTCAGGCGTCTATATGCCGAATCCGATAGTCCAACAAAATTCCATCTCTCTCTCATCTCAGCAGCAGTCAACCAGCGATCTTCATTCCCCAAATCAGAAACCAGTATAATATCCATCAAAAACCATTCAGGCCAAAAAACTGTCCTCGAATTATCCCTAATCCTAGGATTCAGCCAGATCGAGGCACTTCTGCCCTTATATGCGTCACAACCCAGCAATGACAAGACTTCAATCCATGAATTGCGCAAAAATTACGTTGTTAACAGACTGCCACCCGGAATCTTTGTATTAGTGGTCAACAAGGCTTCTGGGTCCAGCGGCCCATATGCACTTGACTCTGAAACCGCCCAGCTATCCAACTCACCTGTCAAAAATGGAACAAAAGAATGAGCAGAAAAGGCCAAATGGTAGGCCCTAAAATTTGGAACACCTAAACCACCTAAATGGACTGGAAGCTGTAACTTCCAAAGACTAAGTCTCGGAGGTTTTCGGTCCTATAAAAATTCTTGAACCAGACGATCCAAATCTCTCCAGTAACTACTCTTAATTTTCAACGGGAGCATGCTAGATACAAAGTTAATTCTAGGCGTCAAATTCATTTTACCCCACAGCGAAAGGTTAAGCAGTGACCATCTTTCCAAATCCATCTTACAGTCCTGAATCACTACACTCATGTTTTCATCAACCATAAGGGAGACCGGATACGTCAGCCACACCTCCAAATAGCGCAAGCGCACATCACACCAGGTAAACCCCAGCCCCGTAACCAGAGTCTTATCACACCTGTTGGACAGGAGCAACACTTCTGACTTCAAGCGGTTAATCTTGTATCCTGAACAATCGTGATAATCAGACAAAATCCTCATCAGACAGGGCAGGACTCTTCCAAATTCTGCAGCACCAACAAGAGATCATTCGCATAAAGCCAAGCCTTTTGCATAACACTCCAACAATTAACACCTTGTAAAACCGGTTCATTTTTGATGCAAACTGCTAGAGGCTCAATCGCTAAAATGACTAACAAAGGAAAAAAAGGACAACCTTGACGCGTGCCTCGGTACAAACAAAAAGGTTCCGACACCACCCCATTAGTCTTAACGGCAGCCGTTGGATTGGCATATAGAAGAGCAACCCAAGAAACAAAATCCTCACCCAGATTTATCCTCCTCAGTACCGAAAACAAGTAATCCCAACTGACCCTGTCGAAAGCTTTCTCTGCATCAAGGGAAAAGACAGCGGCATCACAGTCCATTCTATCCGCCATTTCCATGGTAAGTAACAATTTCCTGAAATTACTGGACGTACGACGATTTTTCACGAATCCAGATTGTTCCACATCAATCAAAGCAGGCAGGAACTGTACCAGACGCATAGCAAGAACCTTGGCTAGAATCTTATTATCAGTATTGATGAGGCTGATTGGACGATAATTAGCCGGAAGATTACTGTCCTTACCCTTTTTCAAAAAGACCGAAATAGACGCGTGATTAGTACTTTTAGGCAACGTCCCTTCCAGTTTACTAGAAACAAACATGTCTCTCAATAGCTCCAAGGCCGAGTTCGGGAGGATCCTATAAAACTCACACGGGCGGCCATCCGGGCCCGGGGATTTACCCACATTCAGCCCAGAAATCGCACTCTTAATCTCATCCACCGTAATCGTATCACCTAGAAGATCACGTTCAGCATCCTGGACCTTAGGCAGGTTCAAATTGCCAAAAAAGTCCTCACCCCTACCAGTAACACCAGCCTCATTACTATACAGATTCTCGTAGAAGTCATGAAAAATTGAGTTAATTTATTTGGGATCAAATGTAATTCTACCCTCCCGGTCCACCATAGAAGCAATTGCGGACTCCGAAATCCTTTTGTTTAACCGGTACGCCAGCCATCTGTCACAACGTTCTCCCTTCTCGAAATAAGTACATTTAGAATAGAACAAGCCACGCTCTGCCCTCAGCGACAAAAAGTCTTCCATTTCTCTTTTAAGTTTTTTCAAAGTAGCCAATTTAAGAGAGTCAGTTGGATCAAGCATCAAATCCCGAGAGATCTCACCAATACGTAAATCAAGATCACGCCTTTTCCTCTCCTCTGTCTTCCGTTTACCACTAGACAGCCCTAAACAAACTCCACGCATACAGCATTTAAAGGCTTCCCACGTGTTTGCCACATTGACTTCTTCTGAGCGGTTCTCCATAACAAAATAGTTTGCTTCTGAAACAATCCGCTCCAATATATCATCATCCAATAAGATAGAGGTGTTCAGTTTCCATGAGAAAGTCCTTTCACACCGAAATTTAAGTCTCAAATGCATCACTACAGGGGCATGATCACTCAATAAAATATTACCAATTTCACTTGAGACAACATTTTCTGACACATTTCCACCTGTAAAAAACATGTCTAGCCTAGAAAACACACCATGAGCACTAGAAAAGAAACTGAATTGATGTTTGTCCAAGTTCCTCAGGCGCCACGTATCTTTTAAATCATGTTCATCTAAGAGCGATCTAAGCGCCCTGTGATGATGATCACAACGCAGCACTCGCCTGACCTGACTTCTATCTAGTGTAGGATCAACCACAGTATTAAAGTCCCCCCCCAAGAAGAACATTTGGATTATTCAAATCTAAAAGAGTCTGTGCTACCATTCTAAAAAAGGAGCCATTGTCCACTGTTGGAGCATACACATTGCAGAGCGTCAACAATTCCCCCTGAATCTCCACCAACAAGGCAATCATCCTACCATCCTTATCCGCGCACTCTCTTAAAACTTTAATAGACAGTTTCTTCCGAAACAAAATGGCCACACCCCTTGACCTTGACGAAAATGAAGAGCCATAAGCAGAACCAACCCACTCCTTTTCTAAATTAGAAATTTCATCTGCTAAAATGAGTCTCCTGTAAGAAACAGATGTCAGCATGCATGTCCTGTAACATGTGAAACACTTTCTTTTTCTTTAGCAAATTATTGACCCCATTCACATTCCAAGAGACAATACAGAGATCGTTGTCTGCCCCACCTTTGTGTGAGGCCATCATTTACACCATGGAGGTCTAAAACGTCAAAAGTAAAAATAGTACAAAAAAACCCTAAAAAATGACGCACACTTAAATATGAACAAAAAACAAAGAGTAAAAAACAAAAAGAACAGATAAGGCCACGAAGTCTATTCAACCCAAAAAACAATTTAACAAACAACATTCCAAACCATCCCCACGACCTCTCCCAAGGAACCCTGAATCCATTAATAATACATCAAGAAGTTATTTTCAAGAAACAAAACAGAATAAAAAAACCCAGTAAGAAAATTGTATATACACCCAATGTCTTCAGCCCCCCCACCCCCAAAAAAAACCAATAAACATTTTGAGAAATAATCAGACACCAAACTGCACCACAAAAGCAGTTGAATTATATAAATGTACTGTGTCATAACATGCAATAAACCATAAAAGGCAAACCTAGATCCATATCCATAAATGCAGTGAGAAAAACATGCAAAAGAATTATAAAAAAATGCAGTGTTAAACCCCATTCATGTGGCATAAATCCATAGACATCTTTTGACATTGCTCAAGAATAACTAAACTTCCACTTAGGCCAAAACCAAATCCCACAAACCCGCATCCTCTTCTTTTCATTGTTCCAAAAAACCATCGTTAACACCCAATGCACTCCATGATGCCATAAATGACCATGCCGAGTGGTGGCATTGCATGCAGCTCAAGAAGCACCAGAAGCACATCCCCAACGAAGGATAAATGGACCAAGTCTGTCATTAAGGTGCCTCAATGTCATAAAAAATGTCATAAAAAATGGCACTATAAATTATCTCTCCATCTATGCATAAAAACAATGTTCAACTTTAGCGTATGTTTTCCTGCGCCTCCGTGTCTATTATCGATGCAATGTAAGCCTTCCAAAAATCATTCACCATAGGCTGGGATCTGGCACTTTGGAGGTCTTGATGCAGGGCAGCAACCCTTAGCAGGATAATGAATTGGCGCTTTTCAACCCCTGTATAAGGCAATCCCATTGCTCATACATTATCATGCTGCGGCGGGGCCAGAAATGCCAGAAACGCCAAAGGCACTGAGTAATATCTTCCATGTCCCACGAGGGGCACTAGCCATTTCTCTTGAAACAGTCCACGTACCTTTCAGTGTCCTGGGGCATGCTCTGACGACTCCATCCCACTCGCGGATCCTCCACGAATTAGGCAGTCTGTGCGCATTCCACCATCCGTACTGCCCACCGAATGCTCCATGGGCAGGCTCCCATTGATGTGCGGCCAGCCCGGGAATGATACGCCGGACCGATCAGCTGACTGACTGGGGCGTAGTGGGTGCGTACGTGCGCAGCAGCGTCACGTGACATGAAATAAGGTCCTTTACTCAATAATGACAAAAGCAGCAGGAAGCACGTACCGAGGCCGCGAGAAGGAAACGCGAGCAATCATCAATCCACATGGCGAACGAAGGCAAGCTAAAGTTCCAAAGCCTTATTTAAAGTGTCTAAACGTTAACTGCCATCCAAACACGGCGCCATTTTAAATGTCCAAAACTCATAACAAACATTGTAAAAATTAACATAACCAGAGAATAAAAGTCCCCAAATACCATGAGGGGAATGGGGGGGTACATGCCAATCCCAATTCACTCCATGTTGAGGGCAAGCACAGGAAGTCCCCTCTTATATGTTTCCAGCCACTCAAGTGCAAGGGCAGAATCTGATGTGCTTTTCTCCCCATCAGGAAGGCAATAGTCAAGACATTATTTTTACTGAGAAAAGCCTTCAATGTAAGCTGTCTGGCCAATTCTTTAGCCCCCGAAAGGATCTCCTCAGAATCAGAATTTCTTTAGGGAAGTCAGGATAAACAAAGACAGCTTTACCTTTGAACGTTGCATTCCCCATCAGCCTGGCCGCTTTCATCAGGCGTTCCTTAGACCTGAGATTCAAAAAGGATACCAAGATGTGCCTTGCTTTGTCACTCAGGTGTTTACCAATCCGGAGGATTTCATCAATGTCCTCCAACTTGATATTAGTGCAATGAAAGCTGTCCCTAAAAACATGAAAAACCAATGAAGACAGGTCATCACCATCTTCAGCAGAGTCCTCCACACCAACCAATCTAATGTTTCTTGCCCTGATCCACAGCTCCAAATCCAAACGCTGCTCTTTTTCTTTCTTCAATTCTGACTTCAGGTTATTATGAGCCTGAAAGCTTCCTGCAATTTCAGAGCTCATAGTCAGAGAGGACTTTTCCAAGTCAGTGACCCTGCCATCCAGCTGCCCAGTTTTCAAATTAAGCTCAGCCATAGTCAGCTTAATATCATTGACATCCTGGGCCACCTGAAGAATGGTCTTGTAGACATGTGAAAGGCTGGGGGTGTCCTCCATCCCAGGAACCTGCTTGGACTTCTTCGAGGCAGGGTTTTCAGCTTCACCAATCTTTTTCTTGGAACTCATTACAATTTCCTTATAAATATCTTCAGGGAGAGGTCCAGAGCAGTTGAGTTAAGCTGCTACTCCGCTGCCAGCCATTCTAGAATCCCTTGTGTTATGTTTTAAGAATTTAATATAATACATTGTTTTTGGAACAAAATTACAAAGAAGTGAGAACTAGTGTCACTCAATCTCCTTACTGTATACTTTAAAAACAGTTGTTTCCTCCAAATTGCAACATTTTTCCCAACAGCCTGACCCATTGTTTTGGTTGATCAGTTGTAGCACAGGACACGGGGCATAGCAGATGACATATTGAGGTCTTTTCCTCATGACTAGCTGAGTGACACTGGAGTGCTGTCATGACACTATAGCACGTGGTGAGCGGAGAGCAGAAAGTAGGAGAGAGGAGAGTGCTGCAGGGAGAGGTGTATCTAGCAGGGGTCCTGTTCTTCTCCTGTAACAGCCAAGTTTGGTAGGAGTCTGGTAGGACCTAGGAGGCCTGTGATGAGTTTCCCCCTCAGGGGTACACTTAGTGCATGTTTTGTATGTTGGGGGCGTGCCGCAAACTTTAAGTTTATATAGTTCTGTAGCTGGTGGCAAGGTTTGAAGTGCTCATTTACTGTGGGGTCACCTGTACTGCGTCCCTTTAAACTGAGCTCCTTTCTGCCAGTTGTGTTGTCAGGCGAGCACAGGCCGAGTGCACTAAGTGTGATGTCTTTCTCTCTGGCTGCGGCTTTGGCGTTTCAACCTGTCATTCTGGGAGTACAAGCAAGGCCTAGTGATTGTGCTGATATGTTTCCCTTCATCCTTTATTTGATGATCAGGTGTGGTTATGCCGGCTAGAGCCCGTAATTACCGCCTGCGTAACGCTGCTCGTTCCAAACCAAGCCGAGATTGACTGCACGTAACAGCACATTTAGGTTGTGACCTTGTTCTTGATGATGCTGGTGCTGCACCTGATAAGAATGGGCTGGGCAGTAAAACAACCAAGAAAGGGAAAATTACCTCCTTTTTCCTGCCAGAGTGCATTTCCTCGTCTGGCATTTCTAGTCCTTCTGTTTTACTGGATGCTTGTTCATCTTCACCAGCCCTCAGTGAATCATTTTATTGGCTTTTGGTGGAATTGACACACCACACCGCAACTCACTTGAGCCACAGGATTTTGAAGACCCTGAAAGTGCTGCTTTGGAGTGCAGCAATAATATTAGTTTTCATTTATCGAAGTCCCCGGAGCTGGACAAAATTGCAGAAAGTGCCTTTGTAGAGGCTGAAGAGGTTGATTCCTCTTTTAATTCTGCGTCCTCTTGTTCGGAAATATCAGAGCTGGTTGCAAAAGAAAAGGCATTGTTTATGCTCTGTTCGAATATGGCACAGGAACAAAAAGACCTTCACACTGTAGTTAGTAAGATTGTCAATGTTATTCTGGAAAACACCTCTTCTGCTGGGACTTATAATGTAAATATTGAAATAGCTGATAACTCTGTTCAAACTGAAGGTAAATGTGGCTTATAAGTTAGATGTGGCTATGTCCCAGAGCAATGTAACTGGTATAATGGTTGTTGTTGCTTCAGGATTTAGTCCTGTGATTGCTATCTCTGTATTGATTTCAACTAAGTTTATAGAGTAGACTGTGGATTTGTTTGAGGAATCCACTGCCAAATGTTCTAAAAAGAAGGTTAGCAGGAGAAGGCATAAGAAACTGTTCAAACAAGCTAAGAAAACAACTCTATCTCTACATGGGGCAATGTTGGCAAGCCTAGGGATCTTTGGCAACCTCCTCGTCATGTAAAGCTACATGTGTTCAAACCTCGGAGGGCTTTGATCCAGTTCTGGTTGTCAATTCCTCTATGGTCCCTAGCTTTCCCGTTTATTTCTGGCCCTATTGATAAGTGGATCCAGAAACCTAAATCACAGCCCAGTGCATCTGCTAACCAGATGGACGAGTCTTTGAACTTCTATATCTTCTACCAGTTTTATTTATAATTTATTTTATATGTTATTATTTCATTTTGGTCAACAAACAAACAGGTAAACACCAAAAGTCTTCACTGTGACAATGTGTTCATCTACATATACTTTCAAGTGGATGTTACATGTCATCATTATTACTAGCTCAATATCTTGTCAAGCCCCCTGACATGATTTGTGCAAGTGCAACTGCTACTGCCCTTTATTATGCCATGTGCTCCCTCGGTTCCAATAGTCTGTGTGTGCCTCTTCTGACTCCCGTTCACTGTTTTCCAATATCCACAGTGTCAAACATCATCTGCATTATTGCATTCCATGCTCCTATTCCAGCCCTCCCCTTGTGCATTCCTTTCTGCAACGCCCTGTGCCACACTACAGTCTCAGCCAATGACCAGCGTCTTAGGTCTGCCCACCAGGCCTCTATCCTGGAGGGGGCCATGCTTTCATCTGGATCTCCCCCTTTTTACTCTTTCTGTGACACTCTCCTGGTTGCATCGCGAGCAAGCCTGGTCCTTGTTCTTATGAATGCGCAACATTCTGTGTGGGGCTAGGTACACCCTGTGCGCCACATATGTTTGAGTATGTTTAAATCTAGCATTTCTAGAGATTCTCTTGATATACAGCAGTACCCCCTGCCATTCACTATCTGTGAAAACCCTCTCCACGTCTCGCTTCCACTTATTCCGCACCGCCAGTTCCTCTGTGTCCAGCCCTTCTAGTTATAAACCGTATGTTCTGGATAGCGCATGGCCCCCTTCTGATACATGATACATTCTGTCTAGTAGGATATTAGACTATATGTCACCTCTTATGCCCGGCCATCTTCTGTCCATTCTACCCACCACACCCAGATACGTCAAAAATTGTCCCTTATGTATTCCGTTTTTTACTAACCTGGGCCGAGAATTCCAACAGCTTATTTTTTCTCAAGTGGTCGCCCACCATAGCAATACCTTTGCCCTCCCAATGTTTCCTGAACTGTTTCACTGTGCTTCGTTCTGTCCCTATGATCCCCACTATGGGAATATACTTGGAGTATGGGTCTGGCGTCCCTAAGAGTCTGCAGGCCCTTTTCCACAGGTCCCTGCCGAGTTTCAGTAGCCCAGAGGGTCTTGGTAGCCTCATTTCGTGCACCCAGGTCACTGCTTTCAAAAGGTAGTGCTCCAGCATTGGCTGCAGAAGCTGGGTGTCTAGTGTGATGTCTTCTCCGAGCCAGTTTGCCACAACCTCCAGCTGTCTGGCCACGTAGTATAATTCCAAGTTGGGCATTCTCATCCCGCAAACACCATAATCCCTTTGTAGTGTACTGAGGGCAATTCTATTCCTCCCTGCCCACACAGGAACTCCCTCGTTAGACCATCCAACTGCCTAAGGAATCCCCTAGGTATATTGAAGGGTATTTCGTTGAAATGATATGGGATACGGGGAAGTGCCACCATCTTTAGCAAAGCCGCCCTGCCTGGAACTACGAGGGGCAGCCTCTTCCAGAATCTCATGGAGTTCTCTACACCCTCTAAGGCCTTCTGTGTGTTGTCTATGTGAGTAGAGGCAGGATTGCGCCACACGTTTACTCCCAGGTATAAACAGGTTTCCTCCGTTCACCTCAGCCCCAAGTTTGGCAATTCTTTCTTAGCTAGGACTCTCAGTCCCCCATTGGCAACAGACTAGATTTTTTTCCTGTTTACTCTGATACCTGAGAGCTCAGCGAACTGATCTAAGACATCCAACAGGTGCAGTAACTTATCCTCAGGGTGATTGACGTACAGTAACACATCAACCGCGTATAAGGAAATCAAGTGTACTACCCCATCTATCGCTATCCCTGCTTTCTCATACTCTGCTCTTAGGCAGGCTGCCAGTGGCTCTAGCGCCGAGATATAAAGCATTGGCACCCTTCTGTACCTCCCACGCCTCAGAGATTTGATTCCCTGTTCTCACCGTCGCCCTAGGTGCTGTATACATCAATCTCACCCACCTCATGTAGGCGTTACCAATCCCAACCCTATCCAGAGCCCCCATGAGCCTGTTCCATCGGACAGAATCGAAGGCCTTAGCTGCATCCCGGGAGGCCACTGAGCAATCTCGCTCCAGATAATGTGTGCTGTCTATTACGTGGTGTAGTCTTCGTAGATTCTACAAGGCGCAGCGCCCCAGAAAGTACCCAGTTTGGTACGTGTGGATCAAACTTCCTACCACTTTCCTGAGCCTATTTGCCAGTACTTTCTCCAAGATTTTGCTCTTTTGATTCATCAAAAAAAACAGCCTGTAGGATTTGCAGTCCTACGGGTGCTTCCCTAGTTCAAGTATAGGCACAATGGTGGGTCTGTGAGTCTGCTGGGCAGTATTCTTGCTTCATATGCTTCTATGTAAACTTCTAATAGTTTAGGCGCCAGCATATCTGTGTTTTAGCGGTCGGGAGATCCGCTATCACTGCACTGATTTCATCCACCGGCAGTGGTGCATCCAATGTGGCCGTCTGCTCACTCGGCAACCGTGGCAAGTTTATTTGGTCTAGGGCTTCGTCAATGTCAGTGTCGCTTGCTTTAGCATCCCTTGACTACAGGGATTGGTAGAATCTGGCAAATATACTAGTAATCACCCCCTGTAACCACAATCCCGTCCTTTTCTGTGATGCTGTTAATCATGTCCCTGAATTCCTCACGCCTGCATAACCATGCTAGTAATCTGCCTCGCTTATCTCCCTATACATGTCGTTTCTGGGTATATCTTGTGTAATCTAATCTCCCCAGTCTTTCCCATTCCGCTATACACTTTCGACGCAGTTCCAGCAGTCTTGCCTCATCCACATTACCTCCTGCAAGTATATTTTCCTCCCGTGCTATGTCATTCTCCATGCCATCCAGCACCCTCTTTATATCTGTCCTCAGGCCGCCCATTTTCCCTATTGCTGCGCCTCTTCTGGCCACCTTGAAGGCTTCCCATAGTGTTCCTGTTTTTGCTATACTATCCTTGTTGGTGTCAAAGTACTCTGCTATTGCATCTCCCAGGTGGTTCTTGAAGGCGTCATCGAGCAGGGCCTCAGTCCTCAATCTCTAGGTTACTATCAGTGCTCTCGAGTTGGTCGCCTGCCAGTATGCAATTAATGGGGAGTGGTCCGATAATACTCTAGCCTTGTATTCTATCCCTCCAAACTCTCCCAGGGTTTCTACTCCTGTGAAAATATAATCTATTTGGGTGCGTGTGTCATGAACCACCGGACGCGTCCCTTCTGGACTTCGTGGTCCATGACCCATAGGGGACTGCACTCAGCAGTACTTCCAACATGGCTACTGAACACGAAACGCTGTTTGCCAGTCTCCGCGTTGTATGCTTTGCGTTCTACAAAGCAGACACGCCCTCGCAGCCCTGTGCGTCTCAACGCTACCGCTTGCAGTAGTCAGGCGTGTGCTGCCGTAGTTCGTACAGCGACTTCTACTGATTCCTGGTTCCCAGTCCTCTAATATTCCTTCTCCTTCTTCCTCCCCTTTTGTCCTCACCTTCCACTCCTGGAATTCCTTCGCACTCGTCCTTCGAGTGCGCTCTTCACCTTTTTCCTGGACTTTTTTCCCAGACATCTGAACGCTCCTGGAGACGGGTCACGAACCGGACGCTGGAACCCGAGGACGCACGCACAGGGTTGTACAAAACCCTAACTGTTTGAAAGAAGACTCCTTCGAAGAACTCAACCAAACAACTCAGACAGGTGAAAGGGGGGAAACCTGTGACAGATTGAGACGCCACAAACTGATACAGTTACGGAAATGGAGGCTACCATTCAAGACCTCATGCGCGGCATGCAGGAGTTAACAACAGAAGTTCAAAATCTTAAAGCCGAAAACACTGCATTGAAACAACTAGTCCTGTCATGTGATTCCGCGACCAAGGAAAGTGTGTTACTGGGCGGAGTGGTGGATAAATATGATGGCTCCTCAAAGAACCTTTGTGGCTTCCTCGATTCGTGTTTAGTGCACTTTACCTTTAAGCCCTAGTACTTCTCCACCCCCAGGGCAAAGGTGGGCTTTATGATTTCACATCTTTCCGGGAATGTATTAACTTGGACAATTTCCCTAGTCAATTCGGGTGTTGCCCTCCTGGATGACTATGATGGGTTCGTAGGGACACTAAAGACCATGTTTGACCGCCCAGAACAGGTGTACAGTGCCCAAGAACGCCTATTGGACTTCCAGCAAGGATCCCAGGATATGCTTACCTATGTAATACGCTTCAAGCAACTTGCCAAGGAAGCAGACTGGTCCTCTGAGGCCTGTTTTACCCTCTTTTGAAGAGGGTTGAATGAAGAGATAAAAGATGAACTAGCCAGGGTAGCTCGCCCAGGTTCCTTCCAGGCTCTCATGGATCTCTCCTTACAAATAGACTTTCGTATCCAAGAAAGAAGGGCGGAAAAGAAGAAGACTAAAATGCCCTACCAAAAGACCTCTACAGAACCCTCCTCTAGACCTGAGCCCGCTCCTTCCCCGACCACAGACGCAGAACCTATGCAACGAGGAGCCTTCCGCGGACCCATAACTCCGCAAGAAAGGATGCGACGGATTCACACCGAGCTGTGCATGTACTGTGCCTCTGATAAACATCTTGTGAGAGAATGCCCTATAGCCCCTCCACGGCGTTCGGGAAACGCCAGCTCCCGATCCTAGATGGAGCACGGCTTCGGGAGAGAGATGTTTGCTCCACATCTATTCCATCCTTGAACTCTCCTGGACAAAACAATCTTGTCATTCTGCAGGCATTTCTATTGCCTTCCAAGAAAGAAATCTAACCCATTCTGGCATTAGTGGATTGTGGGGCCATGGGGATATTCCTAGATCAAGATTGGGTCACTACCCACAACATTCCATATGAAACACGAGACATCATGCAACCTGTAGAGGCTATCGATGGAAGACCTCTCTCTTCAGGACCCATAACCCTTCAAACCAATGAGATTCTGCTTTCTATAAACCAGCATCCAGACAGGATCAAATTCGACATCATAAGATCTGCCCATTACCTAATGGTCCTGGGTATGCCCTGGTTACAGAAGCACAACCCTTACATTAACTGGGTGGCAGGATCCTTGTTTCTTGGGTCAGAACATTGTATGTCCCACTGTCTATCCTTAGATTCCTCGTCAAGGCCCTCTGAAGATATGCAAACTCACCAGCAAGGCCCAGTTACTGTCGCAAATATCATCCAGGTTCCCAGGGCCTATCAGGATTACACTGATGTGTTCTCGACTGCCATAGTGCAGGCCCTACCCCCTCACAGACCTGAAGACTGCGCTATTGATACTGAACTCTCAGCAGTGATTCCCTTTGGAAGGATGTTTATTCTATCAGAACCAGAGAAAAGAGCCCTCCGAGAATACCTGGATACCAACCTAGAAAATGGTACTATACGACCATCCAAATCCCCGGCAGAAGCTTTGTTGTTTTTTGTCCCCAAGAAGGATACCAAGGAGCTTAGGCCTTGCCTTGATTA
This sequence comes from Ambystoma mexicanum, assembly GCF_040938575.1. NCBI lineage: Eukaryota > Metazoa > Chordata > Amphibia > Caudata > Ambystomatidae > Ambystoma > Ambystoma mexicanum. The sequence continues at coordinate 543,698,811 of NC_090932.1, forward strand.
TCGTGGTCTTAATCAATGCACCCTCACGGACCGCTACCCATTGCCCTTGATCTCGGATATCCTAGAAGCGGTAAGAGGAGCTGTAGTGTTCACGAAATTGGATCTCAGAAGTGCCTACCATCTGATCCTTATAAGGGAAGGTGACGAATGGAAAACAGCCTTTAGAACACCCTTTGGTCATATTGAACACTTTGTTATGCCTTTCGGACTTGCCAATGCCCCAGCAGTCTTCCAATGTTTTATGGACCGGGTGTTCTCTGATATGCTGTTCCTCTTCGTCATAGTCTACCTGGACGACAAACTGATATACTCCAAGGACCATCTGATGCATGAAGAACATGTTAAAGCAGTCTTACAGCGTCTACGTGAACACAAGCTCCTGGCTAAACCCGGGAAGTGCCTTTTCCATGTGTCTACTGTTCACTGTCTCAGATTTGTCCTTAGCCCAGAGGGAATTGGAATGGATCGCTCGAAGGTAGACTCCATTCTATCCTGGCCTGTTCCAACTACTGTGAAACAGATCCAATCCTTCCTGGGGCTTGCCAACTTCTACCGGAAATTCATACCTTCCTTTTCGGAGATAGCACATCCGATCATTACATTGTTGAAGAAAGATACTCCCTTTCACTGGACAACAATCCAGGATGAGCCCTTTCAATGGTTGAAATCGGAGTTTACACAAGCCCTCATCTTGGCTCAACCTGATATTGATCGACTCTTCCTAGTGGAAACGGATGCCTCTAACTACACCATTGGAGCAGTCCTAAAACAGGAATTTGATGACAAATTAGAACACCCCATCGCCTATCTTTCTCGCACCCTGATGCCTAGCGAAACCCACTATTCTGTTTTGGAAAAGGAACTGTTGGCAATCCGTCAAGCCTTCACAGACTGGCGTCATCTGCTCCTGGGAGCAAAACATCCTGTTCAAGTCCACACTGACCATCGGAATCTTCAAGTCCTGCAGTCCCTGGAATGTAGGAACAGTCGTCAAGCCCATTGGGCCTTCTTCATTGCTCAGTACCAGTTTCAAATCCATCATGCTCCTGGAACACACAATATAATTGCCGACGCCTTATCCCGACGTCCTGACTACGAAATTCTCGAAGACCGATCCTTCCCAAAGATGTTTCCCAACACAATATTTGTTGCCCAAGCAATCAGTCTCCTAGAAGACATTCGGATCCAAACCCAGTCCTCTGAGATCTGGAGGGAGTTTATTGGGAAGAATCGATGGAATCTTAAGACAAAGAATGGATATTTGTTCAAGGATAATGGCCTGGTCATCCCCACACAGAGACTACGACAAAAGATCACAAGCCTATGTCATGATACTCTTCATTCAGGACACCATGGCATCACCAATACTCTCTGTCTAAGACAAGGGCAGTTTTGGTGGCCGAAAATGAAGGATGACGTCCAACATTACATCCAAACCTGTGCAGTTTGCACTCAAAACAAGCATGATAACAAGAAACCGGAGGGTCTCTTGCTCCAACCAGCACTGCCAACAAGACCTTGGGAATTCATCGCTACAGACTTTATATTGGAACTACCACCTTCCAGGGGATACACAACTATCATGGTCACCATTGATTTATTCACACACATGGCTCATTTTACTCCTTTATATAAACTACCGTCCTACTCTGAACTCGCTGGAGTCTTCCTGGAACACATATTCCGACTTCACGGACTACCCTCCAAAATCATATCAGACAAAGGACCACAGTACATATCTCAGTTCTGGAAACACTTATGTCGTATACTAGGAATCCAATGTGCCCTATCCTCAGGTTATCCACCACAGACCAATGGAGCCACTGAACGTGTCAACCAAACCCTGGAGCAATATCTTCGCTGCTTTGCCAGCAAGGTCCAGGACGATTGGTCACTTCTAATACCCCTGGCTGAATTCGCATACAATAATTCGGATCACTCGGCTGTCAAAACCAGCCCCTTTTTTTGTAGCCAAGGATTCCACCCATCCGTTCTACCATCCATACTCCCACATCCTACCCCAGTTCCTACAGTTGACTCCTGGATTGAAACCCAAATCAACGTAAACATAGAAGCCAAGGAACACCTCAAAAAGGCCCGAACAAACACCAAGCATTATGCGTACTCCAAAAGAAGACCAGGGCCTTCATACTGAGTGGGTGATAAGGTCTGGCTATCCTCGAAACTACTACCTCACCACTTACGACCAAATAAGTTGGCTCCCCGATACTATGGCCCTTTCTCCACAAAGGAAATCATTAACCCAGTGGCCTTTCGACTCAAACTACCAGAATCCTGGAAGAGGATCCACCCAGTTTTTCACACTTCTTTATTGAAACCATACGTCCAGTCCTCCCGGACTGCTCCAAGATCTACCCCTGTGGTTGTCAATGATCAGTTAGCATACGAAGTGTCCAGAATATTTGATTCCAGGTACAGACGTGGTCAGCTACAGTATCTGGTCGAGTGGAAAGGGTACCCGCCCAGTGAACGCACCTGGGAACCAGTCTCAAACATAAGTGCCCCCAGACTGCTCCGAAGGTACCACCTCATACACCCGGGCAAACCCAGAGGATCTGGGTTTCGGAGGAGGCATGCTGTCATGAACCACCGGATGCGTCCCTTCTGGACTTCGTGGTCCCTGACCCATAGGGGACTGCACTCAGCAGTACTCCCAACAGGGCCGCTGAACATGAAACGCTGTTTGCCAGTCTCCGCGTTGTACGCTCTGCATTCTACAAAGCAGACATGCCCCCGCGGCCCTGCACGTCTCAACGTTACTGCTTGCAGTAGTCAGACGTGTGCTGCCGTAGTTCGTACAGCGACTTCTACTGATTCCTGGTTCCCGGTCCCCTAATATTCCTTCTCCTTCTTCCTACCCTTTTGTCCTCACTTTGCACTCCTGGAATTCCTTCGCACTCGTCCTTCGAGTGCGCTCTTCGCCTTTTTCCTGGACTTTTTTCCCAGACATCTGAACGCTCCTGGAGACGGGTCATGAACCGCACGCTGGAACCCAAGGACCCACGCACAGGGTTGTACAAAACCCAAACTGTGCAAGAGAAGACTCCTTCGAAGAACTCAACCAAACAACTCAGACAGGTGAGAAGGGGGAAACCTGTTACAGCGTGTTCCATGAGGAGCCAAAAAGTGCGGTATCCTCGCATCTCTCTGTGATTCTCTCTTGGCCGGTGGTGCGGGTTTCCTGTGCTTCTTGTCAGACCTGTCTAGTCTGGTATTAAGGGTACAATTAAAGTCTCCTCCCCACACCCATGTTGCCCCTCTATATGTGGTCAATTTGGAGTATAATGACCTGAAAAATATAGTTGCGTGGTGGTTCTGTGTCTGCTGTGAGGTGCGTTTCTTGCAATAATGCTACTTGTATCCCCATCCTTTTCAAATATGCATGCACTAATAGTCTCTTAATACAGTTATTAAGTCTCTGTACATTTCAGGTGACTACTCCCAGACCATCTGTTCCCATTTGGGGTAAAGTCCCAGGGTTGTATCATTCCCATCACCCTGTCTCTTAACTGTCCATCACATACTTTCCCTTCACACATGTCACAGTTCAGTTCATTAATAAACCATACCATCCTCACTGGCCGACCACTTAACTTGGTTAGCCCCCCCAACTCCAGAGAAATAAAACCATAAGCAACCGTTTGTAAACCTTGGATGACTGCCTAGCCGCAAACTGCATGCTCCGGCTCAGCAGCTTCTCCCGCACCCTCCCCCCTCTCCCATTCCTTGGGTGACCTGCAGCAGCTCAATGCCTTCCAACAGGCATTTGGTTCCTTGGCAGGGGACTTCAGTAGCTGCCCATTGAGGCTGCCATTTTGGCACAAGTGTCACACTCCGAAGTCGCTGTTACGGGTCTTCCAAATAATATATATATCAAGTTCCGTAATTTCTGTTTGTTCTAGTGGTCTCACAAATAGAACCTGGATCTTGTCCTCCTTGCCTCTTCAGCTATGCTTCAGGGTCCGTCCTTATTCCTGCTTGGCAATTGTGGGAAGCCCTGATAATTCATCCAGGACTGCGCCTCCGATATATTTTCAAAAAAGTGTGATCTGCCATTATGCAGGACCTTTAACTTCGCCGGGTATATCAACATGTATCTTAGGTTGGCTCTTCTAAATCTCTCCTCAGTTCTTCTGAACATTGCTCTCTGTTTCTGCACCTGGACTGTATAGGCCGGATAGATTTCCAATTTCGAGGAGTTCCGCATGATCGTGCCCCCCCTCTCTCGAGAAGGCCAAGATCCTTTCTCGATCCTTAAAGTTCATTCTCTCAGCTATCACAGGTCTCAGGGGTGCTCTTGGCGGCAGCCTTTTTGTCAAAGATTGGTGTGCTCTTTCGACTGCAAATCCTTGGGTTAGCGTGCCCGCCCCTATTTCTTGCAACAATAGATTCTCTATGTAGCTTGTCGTGTCTTTGCCGTCCTCTCCTTCTGGGAGGCCTTTTATCCCGATGTTGTTCCTTTGGGCTCTCCCCTCAGGATGCTCCACACGAGGCTCTAGTATTGATACTCTTTCCAACACATCTGTCATCTGGGAATGTGCACTGGCTACGTTAGTGGTGTTCCCCTGTACCCTCTACTCTGCCGTGCCCAGTTTGTCAGCTAACTCGCGGACATCTTGGCACAGTCCACAATCACAGCATCAATTTTGTGTTCAAGTACTGTTTTCAGTGCCGCTTTTGATGCTAGGATTGGCCTTCCTCCTGTGGGCTGACCTGTGGGTTCTTCATGCCTGCACTTATAGCCGCTTGCGGGTACGCCTCGCCGTTTTCTTTCCGGGCATATGCCTCCATCACCATTTATTTGCTCTTGCGTGCTTTATCCGGCATCTGAGTCGCTGTTCAGGTGGGCTAATGTTAAAGATGTAGGCATCCTTTGTGTCCCTCCTGCCCAGGCTGTGCTTAGGATCTGCATTCAATCCACAGTCTGTTCCCACAGTGTGGCAGGCTGGTGGTTGTGGATGTCTTAATTTCGGCCAGTGCTGGTCTGGACTTATAACAAGTGCACTTGCTGTAAAGTCCTGTGCTTATTCGCTTAAATAGAGCTGTGCGTGTTCATCCATAATCCAGCGCAGTCAGGCGAGCTGTGTGGTGTGTGTGCTCCCTGTAGTTGCTCCAGTCCATCCTGGCGCCCGTAGTGCGTGTTGTGGCCTGTTGGGTTTGCTCACCATGCAGCCTGGCAGTGTTCCCTGCTACTATGCCTTAGTCTAGTGGATCTTCCCCCTCAATGTGCGGGTGGGCCACACGGGTTACCACTGGTTGCGCAAAACCCCTACAGGGAAATAAGCTCCTGCCCAGTCATTGTGCTTCCCAAACACTGTTGGATCAACATGAGCGCTGCCCCAGTGTTTCCTACGCTGCATTCTCCCCTTCAACTCACCCGTCAATATTGCGGCTTCTGTTTGTGTCTCTGCAAGTGGCTGATCTGGCCCTCTGGAGCACTCAATCCTGCCACAGACCGCCTCCTGCTGCCACTCGGCTTTCGCTCCTCCTCTGATCACAGGCTGATCTTCCCTTTCCATCCGCTGCAGCCTACCTTGCTGCTCCAGTCAGACGGCAGCTCAGGATTCAATTTTTATACATAGCAGCAGTGGGTGCCATCTTGGGCTCAGCGTTCTTGTGCTCACAACTCTGCATATTCCCTGCTTCTGAAACAGAGACTTTTCAGGAATGATCTACAATGGTTGCTCATCTTCTCACACGATTTGCTCGGAAAATCTGACTTTCCTCCAGTGTCAAACACAAGGATCCAGCGGGAGCTCACTTCCCTGCTGCCTCGCTCCATGGCAGCTAGCCACACCTCTGTCTTCTACCAGTTGCGTGGATCCTAAGGAGGAGGTACAAACTATCCAGTTGCGGGTGGAAGACAACATTTCTAACTCTCGTTAAGTATCTGCCAGTGTTAAGAATGTGCCTAGTAATTAAATTAATGTAAAAAGGGGGATATATCTAGCCCCGGCGCATATAGGCCAATATCTTTGCTGGACTCTTCCTTCAAAATTTTTGGGAGAATATTGTTGGCCCGAATCGAAACCTGGATTGGGGAACAGTCGATTCTTTCGGACATTCAATTTGGGTTTCGCCCGGGAGTGGGCACAATAGAACAGAGCCTTAATCTTTATATTTTAGTGGCCAATTCAGTTTTTTGTCGGGGTGAGGCAGTATAACTGGCCTTTATGGACCTAAGCACGGCCTTTGACAAAGTGGACAGAGCGAGGCTCTGGGCTGTGCTTGGGTCCCTAGGGTGCCCCGGGGACATTTTGCGGGTGCTAGTTGACCTCCACACTGATAATGAAGCCTGTGTACGTAGTGGCCAGGTGGGCATTGTACGGCCTGTTTTCGGGTGGGGTGTGGTGTAAGGCAGGGCTGTGTACTGGCCCCTATCTGTTTTTGCCTCTACATTAATGGCCTTTCTCAGGATCTCATGGATGTATTGGCTGACTTCCTGGTATTGGGGATAAGGGGGTTTCCAGTATTGGCCTATGCGGGCGACACACTCCTACTAGCAAGAACACCAAGGGTGTTACAGGTTTTGATCAATGCCTATTCAACATTTATGGATAACCTGGGCCTTAAAATTAATACTAGGAAATCAGCAGTAATGGCCTGTTTAGGAAGAAAACGTCCTGTGCCCATGAAACCTATGGTTTGTGGAGGGGAAATCATACCTAGAGTCAAGATTTTTGACTATCTTGGAATACGTTTTTCAGAGGCCTTAAATGGTAGGGCCCATGTGGCCAAGCAATCTGCAAAGTTGAATCAACAGATAGGCGGCATATTTAGATTTATGTCAAAGTGTAGGGGCCAGCCCTTGGATGTGATAACATTGATTTATGGCATGCAAACTGTAGCAACCACTATGTATGGTGCACCCATCTGGGGCTTCCAAAATGTGGCTGAAATTCAAAGTAAAGAGAACACATTTTTTTAAAATCTGCTGGGGCTCCCAACCAGTGCCTCTGGAATAGCCATCCATAGAGAATTGGGTGTGGAGTTCTGGGAAGACCAGTGGGCGATGGCTCCGCTTTTATTTTGGGTTTGGCTATGGGCTAATAAACATGCCTCTCTCTGTCATTTTATTATTCGCACTGTGTTGGGTAAAGTTGGCTGGAAAAAAATCCCTTGGCTTGCTTATGTCTCCTCTACTCTGGGTGAAGTTAATTTAGGTGCCCTCTTTCCTCCCGCCACACTGAGAACTAAAAGTGAGGGGGCAGTCTATAAAGCTACACTGGGAGACATTGTAGTAAGGAAAAGAATTTTGTTAGAATGTGGCCATAAATCTGGCCAAGTTCACACAAGTATCAGCAGGCTTACTGGAATACAACCATATCTGACATGGAGCCCGTATAAAAAAGACAGGTGGCTGATCACGAGGGCACGGTTCGATTCGCTGCGGCTGCAAGGAAACACCCACAAGTGGAAAGGTTTTCCTGACTCTGCGGGTTGCCCGGTGTGTGGCCACTCCTGCGAGAATCTTTCCCATCTGCTGTTTTTTTGTATAGGGTATGTGGGTATCTGTAAAATGACTTTGATTCCTGCCCTTAAGAAGACAGCAATACGTTCTCATAGGGCTGCTCTTGTGTTTCTTTTGAGTGCGGATACAGTCTTTACAGCTTGTGCTCTTTTGATGTTTTTGAAAAGAGCGATGCATTTCAGAAATAGTATATTGAAACTGCAAGGCGATGAAAGCTAGTGTTGTGAACTATATTATCTTTGGCAATGGGCTAACTGTGTGAGTACCGTCTGTTGTTTGATTTTATTATTCAATTTTAATGTGGCCATTTTATATGAAATTATGTGATTGCTTATTCTATATGCATACATATTATTTTCTGTAATGTGATGATATGTATATAATTGTATTTTTGTCGTTTAATGGATATTTTTTTTATATATCCGAATAAACTTGTTTGATTTGATTTGTAATTAATAGTTCAGGTATCAATATAATTCAGATTACTGAATTGTGTGCTACTGACGAAAGTCCCTATTTGAATAGAGATATGGTATTGCAACTTTTACATCATATACCACAACTTTCTATTATTACTTGCAAGGATATTGCCCTGATGGAATTACCTGCTTTGATAGTTCCATCAATTGGTCATTATTTCATTTTATATCTCCTGCGATAGTGGAGTTTGTGTTGTCCTGCCATGCTGAATTTTTTAAAATGGGTTTTGAGTTATTATCAGACGCTGCCCCCAATTGGAAATTGATGGATAACTGCCAGGGTAGATCGAAGGGACCGCCCAATTTACAAAAAGTAAAAGATATTTTTGGCAGGACTGTTTTCCAGATATCCTCGAATTTATAACATTTGGATGCGGATGAAGAAAACATCAATTGGACATGGCCTCTTGTGGCTTTGAGCCAGAAACGGGATTGAACTCCTATGGATAAAGCAGTTCCTATTGTGGTTACTCAATGTAGTTTAGATTTTATATCTGGAACACTCGCGGGTTCCACTTGTTTCTTTTGAAAAGGGAGGTCGTGGATATTCTTGCTAATACTGATATTTCTGCTTTACAGGAGATGTGGTTAACTCATGTTCTGCGTGTTGATGATTTTAACATTGTACGGAGATTTGCTTCATGTAAAAAGTTAGGTAGACCTAAGGGTGGTCTGGTCATTGGTGCTAGAAATAATATGGTATTACTGAATATTTGTCCCACCTTGTTAAGCCTAATGCAATGGCGGTGGTTATTTCTATTCCCACTGCTAAGCCCCATCAGAAAGTTTTAATTATCAATTTGTATATACCTCCTGGTGGTGGTCTTTCTCTGACCATTTTAAAGTTTGTTGATTGCATTTTATCCTTGTGGGCTCATGATTTCCCTAATAGTTAATTTATGGTAGTAGGTGACTTTAACAACCTGTGCTATACTGTGGATAATAATTGTGACACTTCTGAATCATTTGTGTCCCATGCTGGGGTGTGCTGGTCAACCTTTTTTGATATGTTTGGTTTAGGGTTTTTGGATCCTTTGAATTTGGGCCTGGATGATAGCATTGCCATCATTTGCCATAATGGTCCACCTTGGTCTAGAATAGACTTATGTTACATATATTTTGAGGCAGTTTGTCTCTGTGTTAGTTACATATGATAACGTTGGTTAGTGACCATGTGGTGTTAAATGCCAACTAAATGTCTTTAATAAGGTCACTTAGCAAAAACTGCTGAGTTATGTAGAATGTAATCCTGATGGTAATAAGTTGCATTGGACTGTGTGGAGTGTTGCGGAATTTAACAGGAGATTGCAAGAATATTTCCCTTTAGATGGCACTTGATCCAAGTGATATTGGGAATTGGAGGAGAGTTTCTCTGCTGCAGATAACCTGCTTTGCTGTATTGGAAATGCCAAATGCAGGTCTGTGTATGGTAACATTAATGCTGGCTGGGAGGGTATATGATGCAGCCATTTCTGCTCGGAAGAGGAAACTTAGAGCTGATCTGAAATATTTAAAAACATTGATACATGATCTTGATTTGAGGCAGCAGCTATATTCAGGTACGCATGAAGTATACAAATTGGCCTCGCCTTCCTAAAACGTCCCTGCATTATGCAAATTAGAAAATTGGCTTCTGAGCATTGAGAGACAGAGATACTGGCAGTATGTTATTAAACATATGTAGGTAAGGAGTAATTCCGAAATTAACAGTGTCTGAAAATGAATGGGTGGAGTATGTTGGAACACTTTACTATAAAGAGCAGGCTATTGTGGCAGTGGCTGATGGTCGGACTAGTGAAATTTATGATGTAAATGGGGATTGGTATTTATTTATCTCTGAAGTTATATTAATGATCATATTAAAGCTGAAACCGTCTAGGGTGCCTGGCCCAGATGGCCTGCTGAATGTGGTGTTTACATTGTCCGCTGTCTATTAGGACAATATAGTGCAGGCTGCTTTTAGGAAGATAGCCGATCCGAGTATAATATCTTGGAGCTGGAAGAGAGCCACTCTTGTACCTTTGTTTAAAAAAGGTGATAGAGGCAAGCCCTGTAACTATCGGCTGTTGGCTCTAACTGATTTGGATCTAAGATATTGTTGACTTGCATTCTTCAAAAGTTAAACGAATGGGTTATTGATAGAGGCCTTTTATCCTGTCAGCAGACAGGGTTCCGGAAAGGGTATGGGACCCTACATTGATATTTGGTGTCTGCTGTACCTGATTAGAACTACTTTTTTACTGAGAGGTTCAAAACTATATATATATCTTTTGTTGACTATACTGCAGCTTTGCTGTTCTGGCTTTCATATGCTGACAACACCGTCCTTCTGGAGAAGACACCCATTGGGCTTCAATTGAGTATTGACGCTCTTCTAGATTACTCCAAGGCAAACAGACCTTCCCTGAACGTCTCTAAAACAAAAATCATGATGATTGGGGACTGCAGTGGGAAGCTTAAAAGATTTGCATGGAAAATTGAGGGCGAATTAGTGGAGGTTGTGAAGGTATATATGTATTTGGGTGTATTAATTAGAAATCGCTTTTCCCAGGTAGCCATAAAAGATAAATTGTTCCAAAAACCCTTAAAAAAGTACAGTAAATTAAGTCCTTCATCACTGCTAGAGGTTGGTACTCGGTTGAAGGACTAACTGATTAAACTCTATACAACCAGTAAAACACCTGGTATCCTTTATGGATTAGATGCCTTTGGAGAAGATGAGGTAAAATGGCTCGGTTGACTTGAAGGAAAAAGATGGAAAAATTGCTGAATTGAATTGAATTGATATTTTATTCATATCGCGCTCATACACAAGTGTTTCAGAGCATGACAAGGCAAGAGAGGGGAACAGGGGTGAACAAAAACAACAATTTTACTAGGCCCAGTGACATTGAGAATGCGCACTGGGTCTTGGATCTTCCTCAATGTGTTCTAACAGAAGCGGTGTGCTGAAACTTGGACTTACTTCTTTAATGACTCATTCGATAATCTTGCAGAGTTCTTTTTATTTGAAAATGAGTGATCAACTGAACTCCTCATCTCTGTTTGCACATTTTACTGCTATGTTATATGGAAATGCCAAGCCAAATTGTATAATCATGCAATTTATCATTATCATTATTATTTGTTTTTTATAGAGCGCATCACGCTCGTGGGCTTCAGTGCGCACACACAACATAGCAAAGGCAGTCCGAAAAGGGGATGCATAAGTCAAGGACTTAATCAACTGTACTTTTAAAAGTTTTTTTTTCGAACACTGAACCTTTTAAGGCTACCTGGGAAAAGCGATTTCTAATTAATACACCCAAGTCACAAGTCAAGAACTCGTTATTTATTGTGGAAGTTCAAAAGTTTCATGAATTGATTGACTTCAAAATTGAATCTCCTTTTAATTTGAGTTAATAAGCCAAATTAAAAGTAAAGTTTTGCTTTGGGACCGAGGTATGCTGGTGGAGAAACGTTCTCAAAAACCTAACTATAGTGTCTATGCGAGACAAGGTTTTCCATTTACTCGACCGTTCTCGTATATTATAAAAACACAATGTGGCTCCCTAAGGAAATTCATAATGAGATTAAGATTCAATTTATTACATACTTATGAAATCTTGGGAACCTAGGCTAAAATTCCATATATTAATAGGAAATGTAGATTGTCGCAGTTGGAGGTAGAGACTGTGAGGCATATTTTAACAGATTGCATTTGTAGAAAGAGAACGATCTAAAGGGTTATTCTTTGTTAATGATTTATTGATTACTATGACGGACCGGTTTTGGAGTATTATATACTTTAGTGAATATCTAGTAATGATGGGTGCTGCTTTTTTTTGGTTTATATATTTTTATTGAGATTCCGATACACAATATAAAAAAAGCACATTATGAAGATCAAGTCACTGAGTGATATCGGGAAATCAGTTTTATAATTATACAGCTGTTATGCTTAACACTGCCCTTTTAAACAACACATGGAAAATAAGAGAGATAAACAAAAGAGGGGAAGGAGAAGAAAAGGAAAAAAAAATAAAAATTGCTGGATCGTATCACACTGCTCCCGGTGTGATGCCTGAGCTTGATCGCACTGAGGAGCTTGTGCAGTGAATTCGGCCTCTGCTCATTCATTGGATAGTAAGGTGCTTCAGGAGTAAAGGCTGAAAAAACATCTGCACCTTGTCAGCCACATGTTCCAAGAAAAGTCCCCATATATGTGAGAATTTAGGCATCCGTTCCGCCGCTAGTGCTGATAGTTTCTCCATCTCCAACAATTACCACACTTTCACCCACCAGTAAGCAATGCATGGTCCCTCTGCTACCTTCCAAAAGAGTGCACGGGTGATTCGGGCTGCGATCAGTATTTGGGAGATTAGGTCGGCTCTAGCTCCCGACATAGGAAACAAGCCATTGTCGTGGGTGTCTCCTAGTAGTAGGATCAATGGAGCCATAGGGAGCTGGGTGCCCGTGAGCTCTTTGATTTTAAAGCGAACCTCCAGCCAGAAAGACTGTATTACGGGGCAATGCCACCACATGTGAACAAGGTCACCCAGCTGCCCGCATCCATGCCAGCATATGTCAGAATAGGTGGGGTGCATTGCGTGAAAGCATTGCGGGGAGAGATAGCAGCGAAAGCACAATTTGAGCACCCCTTCCTTCACCAGGGTGCAGTGCAAGCATTTGAGGGCTCTAGTCTATATCCTCCCACAGGACTCCCCTGAAATTTCCAGGCCCAATTCCTTTTCCCATTCCGCCATATATGGGAATTTTTCCTCCTGCGTGGCAATTTCCAGAAGCTTAGAGCATGCAGATATTGTATGTGTTTCTTGCCCTTCTAATACTTTAAATTCTGTGCCCGTTGGGGGATGGGATCCAGCCTGTCGAACAATGGCGTTAGTCAGCCAGTGACGCAATTGGCCATGGCGGAACCGCTCTGATTCAGGCAGGTTAAACTTCGCCTTGCACTCGGTAAAATAATAATAATAATAATAATAATTGAAGAAGAAGAAGAAGAATTTACTTTAATAATGTAATAATAATTTAAAAAGTAATAATAATAATTATTATTAATAATAATTTAGCATTTATATAGCGCTACAAACCCTCAGGTATCTGAGCGCTGCTTATTATTACTCACGGTGTGTGGTGCTCATTTATCGACCTCGGAAGGATGAAAGGCTGAGTTTGGCCCTGCTGGGATTCGAACCTGCGTCAGCAGGCTCTGCACGGATGTCAAGCTGTGCTATCGGACCGGCTAAGGGACCCGTGTCACCGTAGAAGTCCCGCAATCTCAGGAGTTCGTCAGAGTTCCAGAGCGGAAAGGTTCTCGCTTGCACACCCGGGGTGAATGCTGGGTTTTGGGTGATAGGTGAGAATGCGCCCAAGCCTGATTTAAATCCCTTCTGAGCACAGGCTTTATCCCAGCTCTGAAGCGTCGCTAGGGTAGTAATCAGTATGGTGTCTCGGTGTCGCCGCACCTCCTTGGGTAGAAAAGGAAGATGGCCCAGTGGGAAGGGGGAAGCAAATTGTTCTACGATCTTCCCCTTGGGGGCTTTGCCCACCCCTGCCCAGCCCAGCATCGCCACCACTTGAGCAGCCTGGTAATACCTTGGAATCGATGGCAAGCCCAAGCACCCCACCATTTTCCCTCGTGTGAGAAACTTACGTGGGATCAGTGTTATTTTGCGCTGCCAGATGAATTGGCCCACTGCCTTTTGAAGGTCAAGTAGCTCCCGTTCCGGGATAGTCACTGGTAGTGCCTCGAACATATAAAGTAATTTTGGAAGGAGTGTCATCTTGACAGCGCAAATTCGACCTAGCCACAGGATTTCCTGTGAGCCCCACCTGTGAAGCAGTTCTTTGGCTTCTTTCCGTAGGTCTGGGACATTCGCCTTCAGCAAGCCGGAGTAAGTGGGAGTTAGTTGTACCCCCAGGTAGGGGATATCAGTATCCGACCATCGGAATGGGAACCTTGCCTGTAGAGTTGCTAGGTGCTGCCGGCGTTTCGGTCAGACCCATGCCTATAGATTTCCCATGGTTTATTGCGAATCCTGAGATTGCCATAAACTGGCCCAACAGGTCCATGAGAGAGGTGAGTGATTCCTTTAGAAAGCATAGCAGGTCATCTGCATATAGTGCCAATTTGTGGCATTGCACCCCATAATTAAAGCCTTGGATATCGGGGTGGGGGCGAACTCTTTGGGTTAGGGGTTCAATAGCTAAGGCAAATACTAAGCGGGAGAGAGGACATCCCTGTCTAGTCCCCCGTACCCAGGGAAATCAATGAAGACCACCGAGAATAAACCTTAACGCAAGTAGTTGGAAACGGAAACTTTGCAAGCACTAGTTTGGTGAAGCGCGGGCCGAACCCAAAGCCCTGTAGTACCAGTCTCAGTTAGTCTCAGGACATACTATCGAATGCTCTATGGGCATCCAGGTATAATAGTGCTTGTTTTCCCGGGATTTGAGGGGCCAGTGCTATGAGGTCGATCACTCAACGGACATTATCATGGGCCGACCGATTTTGTATAAAACCCGTCTGGTCGTTACTAATTAATTGTGGGAGAACTTCCCCAAGCTGCCACGCCATCATTTTACTGAAGAGTTTCACGTCTGTGTTAAGCAGAGCTATTGAGCAATAAGATGAACCCTCTGCTGGGTTTTTCCCCGGTTTCAAAAGTAGTATGGTAGCTGATTCCGCCATGGTGTGCTTCACTACGCCGGAAGAGAAAAAGGAGTTAAACAGCTTGGTCAAATGGGGGGTTGATTCCGAACTAAATGTTTTATAGAACTTGTTGGTAAAGCTGTCAGGCCCTGGGGCCTTTCCCGAGGGAAGTGAGTGGATTGCTAGTAAAACTTCTTGATCCGTGATAGCCCCTTCTAGGGGATCCCGTAGGGTCTGGGAGAGTTGGGAGTTGTGTATGAAATCGTGCATTGCCTGCCGTTCTCCCTGATGTGCGGCTGAGTGCACCCGGTAGAAGTCTTCCATAATTCGGAGTTTACCCTCTTTTGAAGCCTCGGGCTTACCCTTTATGTCCCGCAGAGCTTCTATGTAATTGCACCTGGCTCTATTTTCCAGTTTAACTGCTAACAGCTTGTTAGCATTATTACCTTTAGTGTAAAAGTATTGTTTAGTGAGCAACAAGGAATGCGCTGCACGCCCAGTGTGGTGTGCCTCCAGGGGCTTGTGCGCCTCTCGCAAGTCTTGAAGTGAGCGCCAGTACTCCTTCTCTCTATGTGCTATCTCTTTCCCTTGAAGCTCCTCCTCTAGATGGGTCTGGAGTAGCTTCCTCGCTTTCCCCGTGCTGCGGATTGATCTATGATGCCTTGCGACAGTGCCTTGAGTTTCAACTGAGCATTTAGACCCAGTACGTTCAGGGTGAGACAATTAACATCAGGGTTCGTCATTGTGATCCTGCTCGGGTAGTTATCCCCCCAGCGGGGGTCTCCAGAAGGCTCTGCTTGTTGGCGAGTACATTTCCCCAGGCAGTGTGTTACGATACAGATACAAATTAACACAATTTGAACATAAAGAAATGAAATTAGGCATTTAAAAACTTGCCAAAACCTTACCATCAATGACATAACGTCAACAGTAGCGGGGGTTATTCGCACAGGGCGCCCGATCGTTTGCCACGACCCATTTCTTCTTCTCATAGCAATGGGGAGAGAACAAAGGGAATTAGAACTCTATGTTTGGTGTCCCTCCCAGGGCCACAGAGCCCAAGTTGTGGGTGAATTTCCAGCAGAGCCATCTCATACGGCCTCCCCCCCTCACTTCTGAGGTTATTGCTGCCCTGGAGAAGTTCCACGTGTAGGAGGCTCAGTCCGGGGGCAGCAGGGATTCCGGTTCAGCCCTCAATGTCACTGGTGGAGATGCAGGTAGATGCCACCCTCTGGGTTTCCTCCTCTCGTCTCTGGAGATGGGCTCAAGCTGGGAATCATCCAGCACTCCGACTTCGAGATGTTGGCGTTGTTTTCCTCCTCCATCAATTCCTTGGCCTCCTCCTCTGAGCCGAAATGTAGTGAGGGTTGCGGTAGTCAAAGACCAGTTTACAGGAGAACCCCCATTGGAAGCAGATTTTTTTTTACTGCAGCCATGAGGTAATCTTTTGCAGGCAGCAGCGATTAGCCAGGGTATAAGGCAAAATGCTCCTGGAATAAAGTGAGGGATTCCCCAGAAAGTCACTGGCTCCGACCTCCGGGCTGCCACCATGATAGCAACCTTTTGATGGAAGAAGTGCACACGGGAGAGGACATCTGGCAGTAGGTTGCGTCTCTGTTGGGCTGAGGAATAGACCCTATGGGTCCTATCCAAGATAAGTTCCTCCGAGTCCGGGAGGTCAAGCAGCGACTTGAAGAGAGCACTTACATACACTGCCCGATCTTGATGTAATATGTGGCGTGGGACTCCTCGTAGGCGGACGTTGTTCCGTCTTGACCTGTTTTCCAAATTGGCTTGTTTTGCCCAGATGTCCTCAAGGTGCCCCTCAATCCCCTACACTCTCTTTGTCAGTTCCGCATAATCGTGTGTCTGTTCACATGTTGCGTTTTCAAGGTCATTTACGCGAGATTCAAGGCCCAGCAGATGAGGGTTCAGATCTGCAATTGATCGGGCCAGGAAGTCCCTGGATGTTTTTATTTCTTGCTTTATCTCCTCTGTGATGTCCTGCTTGAAAGCCTTCAGCATGTCCTTGAGATGCCTTCTGGAGAGTGGGGGCGAGTGGACCTTGTCTCTCATGGCCTGCATCCCCAGTTTCCCCGGGTCTTGGGGGGTTAAGAATGTGGTGATGTCTGATGGCTTCCCTTTAGCTTCTGCTTTGGGCATTGCTGACAAGGGCTGATGGGTTCCAAACCTTTGATGGGGTTACTCTGGCGATCAAGCACAGAGCCGAGCTGTTAACTCAAAGCGGAGCGGGGATGTCAAAGATGCTGCTGCAGGAAGCCAGCCCCTACCCGTTCTGCCTGTGCGTGTACTCCAGGAGGCCCCTCCCTTTCATTCACTTCAGAAAGCCCCCGGGGCTGATGTTCAGCTTCTAGGGAGGGGGGATGAGTGGCTCGTGCCCCCGAGGACTGGGATTTCTTCAAGCATCTTGACTGTTCAGAGGGAGGGCCCTGTGCCCGGAGGGGCAGAGGACGGGATCAAAGTAGATGTTGTTCCGGAAATATGAGCAGGGAGAGTACAGTCTCCGGTTTGGTTTTTCCTTCTCCCCCGTACCGGCTGCTCAAACTTCTGGAAGTTCTGACAGCTCCCAGCCTCTGTGCCCCGCAGTGCACCCAGGTAGCCTGGGAACGCTGAAGCCGCTGGAAACTGGGAGCAGGCGGGCCATTTGGGGGTATCGCTGGAGTCTTCTTCATGCATATTAGCTGTTTGGAGGAGCTCCGTGCCCGGAGGGGCAGATGACGGGATCCGCCCGGGGACCGTTCTGGGGATGTGGGTGGGGAGAGTACACTCTCCGAATACGTTTTAACTTCTCCCCCGGACCAGCCGCTCCAACCTCGGGGCCAAAGTCCCTCTTGATGTCCCGTCACCTCCTAGCCCCGGTCGCCGCTGCAGTACGCTTAGGTGGCCCGCGAGCGCCAGAACCATTGGTAAATGGGAGTCGGAGGGCCGCTCGGTGTATTGCTGGTGCCCACGCTTGTGGCGATGCGGTGTCGCCTCCACCCACTCCTCACTTATGTGCTTGGCCAGGCGGTGTAGCCGAATCACTCCACCAGCTCTGGGGCAGCGCCATCAATCGCCCTGTGTGGAAACGTGGGACGGCTCCTCAGTTCGTCTCTGTCTCGTGAGGTCATCCGTCTCGGCTGGCGAGTTAGCGGTTCATATATGGAGCTCTTGCTTATCCACACTATGAGGCTTTGCGGAAAGGGGTCCCAGTGCCCCGAGTCCAGCCACGCAGGCCGCCATTTTACCTCAAGCTCAGCTCGGGCATCGGGGGGAGAAAGTCTACACCTGCAGCTCTGTACCCTGCGGTTTCACCCTCAGTTCATGACCCGTGCTCTGGGACACCATCGGGGCCCATGTGAGCGAAGAACGGGTCAAAATTCTCAGGATTAGATTAACGGATCAGGCACCATGTCGCAGAGCTCATGGCAGACATGATTCCATGGCATGCTGCCTAGCCACACCCCCACCGGGTGCTGCTTTTTTTATATGGAAAGAATTTGAAAAAATTATTATGATGGAATGATTTTCAGAACGGTATGTGATGATTGTAATTTGACTTTGCATATTGTAATGTTTTTATGGAATCTTCTTTTTTGTATGTATAATTTGTGTAAAAGGTTTGTTATATAAATAAATGCACAATACATTTAAAACAAAAAAAATGGTGGCAGTGCTGGGCAAAGTCAGTTTCATGTCACCTGTTCCTGTTCAGTTTTTCATCCCTGTGAGGATGATAAACGTGTACATTTGAGGTGGGTAATAATAAATGGAGACATTTAATAAAACATATTATAAGTACCACAATAAGTACCACTAACAATCTGGTAGTTTTGTGAAAGAATCAGAAGTTGATTATTTTTTAATTGAGGCACTTAATTCTAAGTGAGGACTGGGGAAAGGTGGGTATGGCCGAGGCAAAGTCAATTATATTTCAGATATGGCAGACTCATCCTCGTTCTTCTGAGGGTAATAAAATGAGTACCACTGAAGTAGTACTCCACAATGAGGAGTTAACACACGTACCTCTGCAAGGTTTGTTTGACTGTACAGAGTCCGTTTTTGTTATTTATTTATTAAGGATTGTGTACATCATACAGATCGCGGTGCAATGTGACTATACAAAGGAACTGCTATACAATTGAAAACACAATAGTAAACAAACACTGGACACTCCCTATAGGCTGTAAACCAACACTGACACGTCTTAACCCTGTGTACCGACCTGCAGGGCTAAGTATTGCTCTCCTGTATGCCTGGCCACAACCTCTGTCTACAATACCATTCCATGCATTGAACACAATTACTTCATACAGCAACTTTCTGTTCTACGTGGGCATTTAGTCGGAGGACTAGTCCAATCAGTGTAGAAAAGAGTCTTGAATTGAGTACATGCAACTTTGGTCCTTCATTTGTGAGTTGCTGATCCTAGCATCTTGTTTTACTGCTACTGTTTTCTTATATTGTGAGTCCAACTTTCAAACAATTAAACCTGATGTGGCTTCCATTACAATTTGATGCTTGAACAACCAAATACATTTTTATTAAGGTTACGGTGGGTTTATTTTGTGCGGAGTCTTCATAGAGACCGTTTTAACTCTGACAGTGCTCTTGCAGCAGTATTTAGAAGGGACTTGGTGTCAATCGGCTGACAAGAGGCTTGAAGAGCATATCATGGTGAAATCTCAGCTATAGTATCAGACATTTTCTAGAAACTAGTGCAACAGTATAAATTGGGGATGCAATTGTCAAATGTTGTTTTTAAGACCTTTTACTTTCATGCTGCTTTAAATATTGATTTGTTTCACCTTTTTGCATTACAATTTCTTTTCAGAGTCAATTTTTCTCGTGTGTAATAACTTTCAGCTGCAGCATCTAATATTATGTAATAGAGAATAAATCACAGAATTATATTATATATGAACATTATCACTATGTGTTTTTCATTTTGTGTTGTGTGACATGTAATGTAATGATATAGTGCACGAATTAAAATATAGGAAATCATTTCCCCATATGGATTGTTTTTGCAAGATAGTCTAACTGAGAGGTGCAAAAAATGTGGCCCGCTGGCTCTATGCAGCCCCTCGGCATGCTTTACTACCCTCCAGGTCAGTGGGGTTTTCCAGTGATGTGCAGCTTGCTTTTAGTAGTTTGAGCTCTGAAATTTAGAGAGCAAACAATGCAAGAGGGGAATTCAAAAAGTTTGATACCTCTTCATTCTATAGGTGTTTACTTTCATACATTGAAAATGAACAAAATCCCCAGACCAAAATATGCAAAACATTCCTTTAAAGTATACTACGATTATACAATAAAAAAAAACAATAACAGTGCACACATGTGGCTTTAATGACCACTAAACACTTTCTGACATACAAATCATTAATCAAAGTAGAAATTACTTTTGATGTTGTAGTTTTGAGGCTGGTTACCACCAAGACGGCTCTTCTTGTAGGCCTTACATCGGCCTGCAGGATCAGCGAGATTCGCGCTCTTGTGGTCCCAGAACCCTACACCACGTTCCATCAGGACATGGTGGTGCTAAGCACTCATCCGTTGTTTCTGCCGAAGGTGGTGTCTTCATCATATCTCAACGAGGAAATAGTCCTGCTGACTTTTTTTCTCGATCCAAAGTTGGAGGCAGATAGGGTCTTGCATTGCTTGGACGTCAGAAAGACTGTTAAGTTTTATTTGGACAGGACAAAAGACTTTCGTAAGTCGAATGCATTATTCATCACTTTTGGTGGTTCCAAACCAGGATGTCAGGCTTCAAAGACCTTGTTAGCAAGGTCGATGGTGGCAGCCATTCTGGAGGCCTACTATGGGAAACACAAGGATTTACCGGCAAATCTTTACGCTCATACTGTCAGTGCCAAGGCCACAGTAGTCGCGCTTCAGCGGCATGTGCCGTGGCAGACCATCAGCAGGGCAGCAACTTGGGCTTACCCCTCAGCATTCTGCAAGCATTATTGTCTAGACCGCAGTGCACATTCAGATGCAGCCTTTGAGCAAACAGTTCTGAAGAACCTTTTCTCTTACGGCTATCAACATTTCACCTCGTTAAGGGCTTATAATCTGTGGTAATCGCCCATGCAGTATAGAGGAAAGGGGATGGGACGTAGGCATCATTACATGGGTGTCATTACAAGAGAGATCTGCTCTCCAACCTTGACTCCAATCTCTCCTCTGTCCACATCCTACTAGATCTCTCCTCTGCCTTTGACACGGTCAACCACACCATCCTGCTCAACCGTCTCTGTGACAACCTGGGCATCACTGATCAGGCTCTGGCCTGGCTGACCTCTTTCCTCTCTGATCAACCCTCCCAGGTCCAACTGGGGTCCTTCCTTTTATCTATCTCCCTTGCTACCTGCGGTGCCCCCCTGGGGTCTAACCTCTAACCCTGGCTCTTCAACCAGTACCTGGCAGCTCTCGCCCACCACATTGCCCTCTTCTGCTCCAACCTCCAGTGCTACGCTGATGACACCCAACTCATTTTCAGGCTCCCCTCTGCCACTTCCTCTCCTCCCTCATCTCTGACCGCCTATCTGCCATGCAAACTTGGTGTGCTGCCAACGATCTCTGCCTGAATGCCAGCAAGACAGAGATTCTCCTCATCGGCTCACCTCCTTTCCTCTCAATCTCTGGCTGGCCTCCCTTGGCCCTCCTCCTACTCCCACCTGTGAGGCTAAGAACCTCGGTTTCATCTTTGACTCCACACGCTCCTTCTCTGCCCACATCTCTGATGTCTCAAAAAGTCAAACTTCTTACTACAGCTCCTCAGAGGTATCCTGCCTTTCCTCTCCTTACCCCAGAAGCTGACTGTCACTAGAGCCCTGGTTCTCTCTAGGCTGGACTATTGCAACAGCCTCTTTTTATATCTACCTACTTCTACTTTCCGCCAGAGGCGTAGCCAGGATTGTGTAACCAGTGGGGCCTGAAGCTAATGTAGTTGGGCCCACCGCAGTGGCAATAACCACTGTAAACTGCCACACAGCACTGCTGAGTGGGCATTTACAGATTTTGGGTGGGCCTTGCCCGCCCAGGCCCTAACCTGTCTACGCCTCTGCTCTCCGCCCTTTGTAACTTATCCAGAACAGGACTGCAAGACTTGTCCTTGGCCTCAAGTCCTGGGATCGTATCTCTCCAGCCCTGAAATCTCACCATTGGTGCCCAGCGGCTGCAAGGATTGAATTCAAAACCCTTTGCATCGTTCACAAGGCTTTCTAGGGCCTGGGTCCAAAATATCTTGAGCTTTCCCTCCGTAAATACCTTCCCTCCCGAGCCCTTCGCTCCTCTACCTCCAATTCCTTCAGGGTCAGTCTTTTTTCAAAGAAACGAGCTGGGGCTAGATCTCTGTCTTCGGCTGGGGCCTCCCTATGGAACGGCCTGCCTGTTAATCTGAAACTTGAGAAGAACCATCTCCAGATCCGGAAGCACCTCAAGACCTTCCTCTTTGCTTTTGCCTTCACTCCTCCTCTCCCCTGCTGACCTGCTCTGTTCTCAGCATCGTGCACCTGGCTTATCCAATGACACTCGGGCCCAGGTACCTGCTCACCCTGCCACCCACCCGCACTGCCTCCCGGCATCCCCTTGCACTGGGGTCCGTAATCTGTAACCATACAGTCCACCTCCCCCCCTGCACTTTTCCAACACATCCTGTCTGTTGCTTTATACTTAGCACTTGCCTTTTTGCTGGCTGCACTGCCTCTGTTTTGTTGCTTTTTCACTACTTATTTATTTTTTATGTAGTATTTATCTGTATTCCTTTACTCAGCACTTTCCACTTCTCCCCCTCCCATGCACCTTCCCTTTTTCCCTCTCCCATGCACTTGCGCATTCTCAATGCCACTGGGCCTAGTAAGATCATTGTTTTTGTACTCCTTTGTTCCACTCCCTTGCCTCGTCGCGCTTTGAAACACTTGTGTACGAGCGCGATATACATAAAATATCAATATAATACAGGTTAACTCACTGTAGCGACTAACGTACTACTAGTCCATAGTCCCCTTTCCTCCATACGACACTCCATCCTCCCGCCTAAACAAGGCACTTAGTTACGCAATAGTAATCTGCCCGATGCATATAAGGGGACTGAGGTGTGGTGTTGAAGGGCGTAGTCAATGGAGTGCACGCTCCTAAGGCCACACCTCTGTACACAGCTACATTTAAAGGGGAAAGGCCTCTTTTGTGTGAAAAAGGTTCTGTTCCTGTCCCTAGTGAGGGACGCCCATGCATTCCGGAGGAAAGGGGAATATGGACTAGGAGTAAGTTAGTTACTACGGTGAGTAACTTGTCATTTGTTTTACACTACTGCCTAGCAATGAGAAGACATTTTGGACGGTAAGTAAAGATAAAAAAGATAATTTTTTCAATTTTATAGAGCGCCGGTAGTTACCTAGGTTAGTATCTAAGTGAGACATGAACACAACAGACATTCAAACTTTAATGCACCAAATAAAGCACAATTTCTCAGATGTATATGTGCTAAAAAGCATGAATAAATAAATACAGAAATATATACATGCTACCACATTAATAACATGAAACCGGACAACAAGTCTACAAAATTAATAAGTCCAACATCTAGGGAAAGAAATGAAGCACATCAGAAATAAAATGGTGAATTAAAAGATGATTCCCCCTTTTTCAAACACACTGAAAACATAAAGTGAATTGTTCATAATAAATACAGGAGCCAAAAACATATACATATTTATTCTCCTTTTTATAATATGAATACTTAAAAATTATAAGGAGTTTGGAATTCCAGAAAAGTACTGATGATGAAAGTAGGTAATTAATTAAGAAATGCAATACTTTTTTTTACACTTCCTATTTTTTCCATAAAATATATTTGGAAATAGTAATGCAGCATGTCATTAAATGAAAATAGAACAATTTAGAAGTCAGCATATTATTTTCCCATGCATTGATGTAAACTCCTTAAAAATATAAAGCCCTAACAATGCAAAAGGAATTAAAGCTACCATCCAATCCTTAGTGGCTACAAACATTAAAATACTATTAAAAACATAATGTACTTGTATACAGACATAGCAAGTTAATCTAAATGTTTTTGGGCATAAAATAACTAATTTGAAATATGTTAAATCAAAATGTGATACAGACTGTTTTCACACATTTAAGACTTCAACTCCCTTTGTGCAAACAGATGTAAATAAATCTACATTTTAATTCCTGCGCTCTTATGCAAAATGAAGAGCTGCAGAACTGTTTTTTCTTTAGGAATCAATTCAAGGAGATTAACATGACATGTTCACTGGAAAACCCAAATTGTCCTGATTACTGTGATGAACCAAATTGCATTTAGTTGCTTTGAACGTGTTTCAAACAGTTACATGATTCACACACTGTGTTTTCCTTTCAAAGCAACCTTATGAAAGCAGCTTCTCGTTATTTTCATAAGTATTCCTAAATTACCTCACAGAATAGATACACTGGCCCTCATTCAGTTTGCTGGTAACCCGCCAGTGCTACTTGTGGGTTACCCGCAAACTCGCCTTGCCATTACCAGCGCTTGATATCCTAGTGTTACCGGGATATTACGGGTTCCGGCAACAGCAGTAAGTTACCATGCCATGGATTTGCCCCTATAGCCAGCACTGCTAGTACCGGCACCAGTGATGGGGCAATTCTCTGCCGGTAGGGGCCTGAACTCCCGGCAGGTCAGGCCTGCCGGTAGT
Organism: Ambystoma mexicanum; assembly: GCF_040938575.1. NCBI lineage: Eukaryota > Metazoa > Chordata > Amphibia > Caudata > Ambystomatidae > Ambystoma > Ambystoma mexicanum. Next base: position 543,723,144 of record NC_090932.1, read on the forward strand.
TAGCTGCCCCTGTCGGCAGACTCGGAGAGAGCCAGTCTGGAAAAATTGCTGGAGCCGGCAGTCACAGCATTTTTTCAGGACTGGCTTACTTCTAATGAGGGCCACTGGGCCTGATTTACAAAGCGTTTCTGATGGGGGTTTCCCATTGAAAAATACTTTTGTAAATCAGGCCCGCTGTGTTCTCAATTCCCATAATTATAATAATAATAATAATAATAATAATAAATAAGTCATCCTTGATACACTGTAAGGCAACACTTTCAGTGAAAGTTAAAAGCACTTGAAGCAGGTTTTTAATTAATTTCCATGCAAATAGCAATAACAAAAATTCGCATCCTAACGGGATGTTAAGGCATTTATGATGAAGGTGATTAAATTAGTAAAAAAAAAAAAAAAAAAAAAAACACAGTACATAATTAGTTTGCTGCAATCAATTGATGCCTGGAGGTCTTGATGACCAGCTAGCAATCACTGGAACTTCGGCTGTGAACAGAACTGAGATCTCATGCACAGCTGTTGTACAAGGAAAGAACATGCTTTGTCTAATGTGCCCACAGTTCCTGGGAACCAAACCAGTGGTGTGTAATAGGATCAGTGAATGCACTTGCAGCCGGCTATTGGGTCGACTTTGTTTGAAGGCAATGGACAAATCGTAGACATGCAGTCATCTCTGAATACTTTGGAGGGAGCAATGATCTCCAATGCTGTGAAGCAAGGTTAGCCAATGCACCTAATCAGACAATGGGATCCACTTTGTTTGGGAGTCATACAAAAAGAGTAGTGGAGCAATCATCTCTGGATGCCTTGGATTGAGCCATAACAACGCCTCCCCTTCAATTATTAGAAGCCTATTGCAACAAGTAACCACACTGCCAAGCATGATTGGATCAATGCCAACTTTCCACAAGAGTTGCTAAATCAATGGCAGTGGAACTATTGAGCGTTACACCATATGTTATGCAGTTGAAAAAAGTATTAAGAACACTGATTCTTTTCAATGCTTTGCAGAACTACAGCACTAGAGCTGGAAGAAGAGATGCTAGAGTGTTGGTTTCCAGGCAACCGATTAACACTTTTGTTTTAGTGACAGTAAAGGATGTTGGTTTTTCAGGAACTCTGGTCATGGCCAATACAACGACTGGCAAGAGAACACTACAAAATACGTAATCTGAGAAATGACACAATGCTAATCATTTAATATGGTTTGAAAAGGATCTTAACATGAGGTCAAATTATTTCTGAAGAAAAATATAATATGCAAGTGAACTGTAATATGAAATGTGGGAAGAAAAAGGTTAATACCTATCTAACGATGAGGTACTAATTTAGTAACATATCTATGAAATATGATATAGTACTGATTTGTGGGGTGTGGTAAAATGTGATGCCAAATGTGGAAAGGACCTTTAGATTATGTAATGTATCCCTCATATACTACACATGAAATGATGCTTTAGTAGTGCAAAGGGTAGTATTTGGTACAGCCTGGAAACTCTTCTAAAATCTTCGGAACTGTTCTTATGCAGTATTTAGCAAGACCTTTATTTGCATGGGGGGGTGATAAATATATTTTAAATATTGTGGAGAAATTAGCAAATGAAGTCCCTCTAAACACCCCTATGGAGTTTCCAAAAGGGTCATGAGCTCCAAGTGAAGGAGAATCAGTTCTTTAGGAGACTACTTGGGCTCCCGAGTTCCTCTCCCTGTATCTCTATTCACAGAGAACTGGGTATTTAATTCTAGGAGGACCAGTGGGCGTTGGCCCCGATAATATTATGGGTCAGGATTTGGGCAAATGAACGTGATTCTCTCTGCCACTTTATAATCAGGTCTGTAATGGCCATGGTTGGATGGAGAAGAATTTTGTGGCTTGATTATATTGATAAACCCTAGTAGAGGGCAATATGAGAGTTCTTTCTCCCCCAGCTGCACATTTGACTACAACTCAGTTGAGTAGCTATAAATGCCTATTGGGGGAAGTGTTTGCAATATAGAGAACCTTTCTGGAGCATGTGACATTATCAGATAAAGAGCATGCAGTGATTAGCCAGGCCAATGAGATACAACCCTATATAATATGGGGCACTTTCAGGAAAGATTGCCAGTTCTAAGGGAGGCTAACATTCACCTTTATAGACCTGCAATCTTGTTCCTTCTGAGTGCAGACTCTGTTTTAACTGCGTGGGCACTGCTTTCTTTTTTTTTAAAGAGCTATGCACCTTAGGAAGGGGCTGTTAGGCGAATGATACTGTCAGGCAATCTATACTGTTGTATTATTATTCCGAGTCATGGGAGTCATGTTCATTGGACAGTGCCATCTCGATGGTTGCTGCTGCAAAAGTCTTTTGAAACTTATTTCATGTTTTAGCATTGGATTTTTATTTCTGTACTGTCTATGATATGTACATTTTCGGGCTTGAACTTGTATGGAATTTCAAGGGAAGGGATTTTATTGATCATTGTAATTCATTGTGTGCTATGTTTTTGTGTGTTTGATGGATTTTGAATCCGAAATAAACATATTCACTGTCTAAATGACTGACTGACTAAACACATCATATGAATAACAGGAAGTGCAAGGAACACCTGGCTAGTGCTTAGAGGTTAGAGAAATTCCTAGATGTCATCTCATATGCCAGTAAAGGATGATCTAGCAACACACATAGAAACAGCAGGATTAGCATATCAGCACTTACAAAGCACCATTTCTATTAACTGCAAGTAGATAACGCGGAGGGAGACCCACAGAAGTGGTTTATTCACTGCACTTAAACACAGGACCAGCACTTAGAAGTGCAATGGTTGTATGACATGTCTATACATTTTGAATTTAATATGCAATGTTGGCCCTCATTATGAGTTTCTGGTAAGCCACTGGTACAACCAGCGACTCACCAGCAAACTCGCCTTACAGCTTCCGCCACCCGATATCCCAGTGATTCCGGGATATTACGAGTTGCGACAGGACTCCATGGGAATGGGCTCACTGAAGCACCGGCACAGTTACTAACGGTGCCGATGCTTCAGTGAATAGTCCGCCAGTAGGGGCCTGACCTGCCGGTAGTTCACTGCCCCTACCGGCAGACTCTGAGTAAGCCGGTCCGGTAACAATGCCGCAGCCAGTTGTACCAGCCATTTTATCAGCATTATTCCCGGACCGGCTTGCTCGTAAAGAGGGAGAACACAATAAAAAGAACAAGGCCCATTTATGAATTGACACAATGCAGCAAGAACACTTTTTTCCGTTTCTAGTTCATCCAGAGTGAGTGCACACTCTTAACACAGACACTGGGCCTTGAGCAACAGAGAGCCAAAACAAAAATCTTTGTCAAAACGGTACAGAGGAAACAGAGAGAGATAGACTTCCGAGAGCGTAGCATACACGAGCAGAGATTTGCAAACCAAAACTAGCATATTATTGCAAACCAGCCAAAAGGGCAATTCCATAATTAATATTTAATTGTTCAAATGCGCACAGACAAAGCTAAATAAAACAAATGTATCCATTTTTCGGTAGGCGTCTAACAGGCCATAATGGCTACATAGAAAATGCACTGTGCTAAAGGAGTAATGTCTGATTTTGGAGTTTGGAGCAAAGACACCTGAACTATATGCAACCGAACGGTCCAGCTTGACTATTTTTCAAACATAATGGACACTGTTATCCAGGATAGATGAATTCTAAACCAGTGAAGTCCACACACAGTAATTGAGAACAAATCCAGCGGGTAAAGTATACATCTTAAAAGCTATTCTGGGGAGGGGCAGACACTGAATTTTCAGATGCTTGGCAGAACAAGAGCCTAAAGCCGATGGGTTGTGTAGAAAGTTGGAGCAGCTGATTACAGCCCATCAGATGAAAGCCTAGATGAGATTCTGATCCCATGTTTTTGGTATGTTACTTTTAACTGATGCAGCATGGAAGTTCTGTATGATATTTTTAAGTATTTTATACTACAAAGGCAATGTTAGAAGTGTTCACTTAATTTCATGTGTAGAGTTTATGTACATAGTTATAAGAATGTTCAGTGTCATTATAGTTACTGCTGCTATATACATTCATGTCAAAGTTCAGATAATGGAATGAGAATCATTAACGTGTGCCACATTCCATGTTGGATCAGTTGAAGGCTGTTTCCCCTGGCTGGGGGTCGTTGTTCTTGTGAGATTAATAAATGAACCTATTTATACTTATACTCAAGCCTGTGAGTATTCCTCCAACATACCAAATTGTCGACGAGGATCCAGTTCGACCGACGACCCCCATAGTGCTCTGCGTGGAGCTGAGAGTGGAGTAGAAGCTGCAAGGGAATTGTGCCCTTTGGTCAGCTGGTGAAGGCTGTCCTCCTGGATCGAGTCCCGTTGCAGCGTATAACCAGGAGAGGGTTCCCATAAGTGGACCTAGTTACGGATGACCGTAAGGGTTTACGGAGGAATTGCGCTCTCGGGTCTGAGAGTCTACTTTCCTGGATTGAGCCCAGTCGCAGTGCCTAACCAGGAGAAGGTCCCTGCGAGTGATTTTGAACGAAGATGACCGTGAGGGCTTGTGGAAAAGTCGGCCTAGCAAGTGGAAGTTTGGGCATTTGGATATTTGCAGGCAGGGCACGGAACAGCCGGTGAGGAAACGTCACTTTGTTTACATTCGGAAGTGCTGGTGTCCTAGACAACGGGATCAACTTACCAGGCGGTGAAGGGAAGGCCTGTGGACGTGACTGCACGTCACTTCTCATCTTGTTTCCATGACAACGCAGAGAGCTTGTCAAGAAGAAGAGGAAAGCACCCAGCAATGTGCTCTGTGCGGCAGCCATCTTTGACTTTGGTTGCCCTGGTGATAAATAGGAATGCTGTACAGGATACGAAGAGCGCACTCCTCCATTTGTTACTTCAATTATTACGGCTAACTGCGCTTAGAGCAGCGATCGTTTAGGACGAACATCGACATGCAGAGAGCAGCGATTGGCTAACGAGCAGCGTCACATGCAGTGAGTGGGTCGCTAGAGCATTTGAAGAAACATTAATCATTTGAAAGTTTTGAGAAGGCAGATCTACGATTAGGGTTAACCACATCTGACTATTGAAGTGTTCATCAGAACAAAGACATCAAGGCTTTGGGTGAGTGACGCCTTGTTGGGGTGTGTTAGAGAGCAGTAAGTACCCCTTATTCTTGAGGGTGTAGGACCTCTGCAGGGTGCCTCACAGTGGCGAATATCAGGAATTTTGCATGCAAACTGATCATTTGTGATGACCAGAAACATGGCGATCATTCCTGCTCCAGTGTTCTTCAAGGCAAGTGCAGGGGAACCCAGAGTACGCTGGTCAGACTGGAAGGAGGGGTTCATAAAATATGCACTGGCTATGTTTGGGGTGAATTAATCAAATGAGAGAAAGGAAGCACCGTTATTCCATTGTTTGGGCCAGCTGGCCAGGATGTTTTGAGAAAGTTACCGGAGCCGAGTGATATGGATGAAGCTGGTCCATATGAGAAAACATTAGCGAAACTAGATAAACACTACCAGGTAGAAGAAAATGTCATTCTGGAAAGATGCAAGTTTGCCACCAGGGAACAGAAAACTGGGGAAAGTATAGAGGAATTCATGACTGCTCTCAGGGGCCTAGCAGTGAAATGCAGATTTACACATTGTCATGATGAACATTTAAGAGACCAGCTAATGATAAAATGTTCTAATGACAACATTAGAAAAGAATTGTGGAAGGAACGTAACCCCACTTTGGATAGGGCAATAGAAATAGCAAAGACTGTGGAACACACTGAGAAATGCATCAAGATACTTCAACTGGATAGGAGCAGTGAACATGGATCAGACAGACTAAATGTGGAAGATGGGGTTGTACATAAGGTCTCCAAATCTGTGCATAAACAGTCTACAAGTGGTCCCATGAGACAGTATGAGAAGTCTGATAGGAGGCCAGACTATTTGCATTACAATTTCTTTTCAGAGTCAATTTTTCTCGTGTGTAATAACTTTCAGCTGCAGCATCTAATATTATGTAATAGAGAATAAATCACAGAATTATATTATATATGAACATTATCACTATGTGTTTTTCATTTTGTGTTGTGTGACATGTAATGTAATGATATAGTGCACGAATTAAAATATAGGAAATCATTTCCCCATATGGATTGTTTTTGCAAGATAGTTTAACTGAGAGGTGCAAAAAATGTGGCCCGCTGGCTCTATGCAGCCCCTCGGCATGCTTTACTACCCTCCAGGTCAGTGGGGTTTTCCAGTGATGTGCAGCTTGCTTTTAGTAGTTTGAGCTCTGAACTTTAGAGAGCAAACAAAGCAAGAGGGGAATTCAAAAAGTTTGATACCTCTTCATTCTCTAGGTGTTTACTTTCATACATTGAAAATGAACAAAATCCCCAGACCAAAATATGCAAAACATTCCTTTAAAGTATACTACGATTATACAATAAAAAAAAACAATAACAGTGCACACATGTGGCTTTAATGACCACTAAACACTTTCTGACATACAAATCATTAATCAAAGTAGAAATTACTTTTGATGTTGTAGTTTTGAGGCTGGTTACCACCAAGACGGCTCTTCTTGTAGGCCTTACATCGGCCTGCAGGATCAGCGAGATTCGCGCTCTTGTGGTCCCAGAACCCTACACCACGTTCCATCAGGACATGGTGGTGCTAAGCACTCATCCGTTGTTTCTGCCGAAGGTGGTGTCTTCATCATATCTCAACGAGGAAATAGTCCTGCTGACTTTTTTTCTCGATCCAAAGTTGGAGGCTGATAGGGTCTTGCATTGCTTGGACGTCAGAAAGACTGTTAAGTTTTATTTGGACAGGACAAAAGACTTTCGTAAGTCGAATGCATTATTCATCACTTTTGGTGGTTCCAAACCAGGATGTCAGGCTTCAAAGACCTTGTTAGCAAGGTCGATGGTGGCAGCCATTCTGGAGGCCTACTATGGGAAACACAAGGATTTACCGGCAAATCTTTACGCTCATACTGTCAGTGCCAAGGCCACAGTAGTCGCGCTCCAGGGGCATGTGCCGTGGCAGACCATCAGCAGGGCAGCAACTTGGGCTTACCCCTCAGCATTCTGTAAGCATTATTGTCTAGACCGCAGTGCACATTCAGATGCAGCCTTTGAGCAAACAGTTCTGAAGAACCTTTTCTCTTACGGCTATCAACATTTCACCTCCTTAAGGGCTTATAATCTGTGGTAATCGCCCATGCAGTATAGAGGAAAGGGGATGGGACGTAGGCATCATTACATGGGTGTCATTACAAGAGAGATCTGCTCTCCAACCTTGACTCCAATCTCTCCTCTGTCCACATCCTACTAGATCTCTCCTCTGCCTTTGACACGGTCAACCACACCATCCTGCTCAACCGTCTCTGTGACAACCTGGGCATCACTGATCAGGCTCTGGCCTGGCTGACTTCTTTCCTCTCTGATCAACCCTCCCAGGTCCAACTGGGGTCCTTCCTTTTATCTATCTCCCTTGCTACCTGCGGTGCCCCCCTGGGGTCTAACCTCTAACCCTGGCTCTTCAACCAGTACCTGGCAGCTCTCGCCCACCACATTGCCCTCTTCTGCTCCAACCTCCAGTGCTACGCTGATGACACCCAACTCATTTTCAGGCTCCCCTCTGCCACTTCCTCTCCTCCCTCATCTCTGACCGCCTATCTGCCATGCAAACTTGGTGTGCTGCCAACGATCTCTGCCTGAATGCCAGCAAGACAGAGATTCTCCTCATCGGCTCACCTCCTTTCCTCTCAATCTCTGGCTGGCCTCCCTTGGCCCTCCTCCTACTCCCACCTGTGAGGCTAAGAACCTCGGTTTCATCTTTGACTCCACACGCTCCTTCTCTGCCCACATCTCTGATGTCTCAAAAAGTCAAACTTCTTACTACAGCTCCTCAGAGGTATCCTGCCTTTCCTCTCCTTACCCCAGAAGCTGACTGTCACTAGAGCCCTGGTTCTCTCTAGGCTGGACTATTGCAACAGCCTCTTTTTATATCTACCTACTTCTACTCTCCGCCAGAGGCGTAGCCAGGATTGTGTAACCAGTGGGGCCTGAAGCTAATGTAGTTGGGCCCACCGCAGTGGCAATAACCACTGTAAACTGCCACACAGCACTGCTGAGTGGGCATTTACAGATTTTGGGTGGGCCTTGCCCGCCCAGGCCCTAACCTGTCTACGCCTCTGCTCTCCGCCCTTTGTAACTTATCCAGAACAGGACTGCAAGACTTGTCCTTGGCCTCAAGTCCTGGGATCGTATCTCTCTAGCCCTGAAATCTCACCATTGGTGCCCAGCGGCTGCAAGGATTGAATTCAAAACCCTTTGCATCGTTCACAAGGCTTTCTAGGGCCTGGGTCCAAAATATCTTGAGCTTTCCCTCCGTAAATACCTTCCCTCCCGAGCCCTTCGCTCCTCTACCTCCAATTCCTTCAGGGTCAGTCTTTTTTCAAAGAAACGAGCTGGGGCTAGAGCTCTGTCTTCGGCTGGGGCCTCCCTATGGAACGGCCTGCCTGTTAATCTGAAACTTGAGAAGAACCATCTCCAGATCCGGAAGCACCTCAAGACCTTCCTCTTTGCTTTTGCCTTCGCTCCTCCTCTCCCCTGCTGACCTGCTCTGTTCTCAGCATCGTGCACCTGGCTTATCCAATGACACTCGGGCCCAGGTACCTGCTCACCCTGCCACCCACCCGCACTGCCTCCCGGCATCCCCTTGCACTGGGGTCCGTAATCTGTAACCATACAGTCCACCTCCCCCCCTGCACTTTTCCAACACATCCTGTCTGTTGCTTTATACTTAGCACTTGCCTTTTTGCTGGCTGCACTGCCTCTGTTTTGTTGCTTTTTCACTACTTATTTATTTTTTATGTAGTATTTATCTGTATTCCTTTACTCAGCACTTTCCACTTCTCCCCCTCCCATGCACCTTCCCTTTTTCCCTCTCCCATGCACTTGCGCATTCTCAATGCCACTGGGCCTAGTAAGATCATTGTTTTTGTACTCCTTTGTTCCACTCCCTTGCCTCCTCGCGCTCTGAAACACTTGTGTACGAGCGCGATATACATAAAATATCAATATAATACAGGTTAACTCACTGTAGCGACTAACGTACTACTAGTCCATAGTCCACTTTCCTCCATACGACACTCCATCCTCCCGCCTAAACAAGGCACTTAGTTACGCAATAGTAATCTGCCCGATGCATATAAGGGGACTGAGGTGTGGTGTTGAAGGGCGTAGTCAATGGAGTGCACGCTCCTAAGGCCACACCTCTGTACACAGCTACATTTAAAGGGGAAAGGCCTCTTTTGTGTGAAAAAGGTTCTGTTCCTGTCCCTAGTGAGGGACGCCCATGCATTACGGAGGAAAGGGGAATATTGTCTAGGAGTAAGTTAGTTACTACGGTGAGTAACTTGTCATTTGTTTTACACTACTGCCTAGCAATGAGAAGACATTTTGTACGGTAAGTAAAGATAAAAAAGATAATTTTTTCAATTTTATAGAGCGCCGGTAGTTACCTAGGTTAGTATCTAAGTGAGACATGAACACAACAGACATTCAAACTTTAATGCACCAAATAAAGCACAATTTCTCAGATGTATATGTGCTAAAAAGCATGAATAAATAAATACAGAAATATATACATGCTACCACATTAATAACATGAAACCGGACAACAAGTCTACAAAATTAATAAGTCCAACATCTAGGGAAAGAAATGAAGCACATCAGAAATAAAATGGTGAATTAAAAGATGATTCCCCCTTTTTCAAACACACTGAAAACATAAAGTGAATTGTTCATAATAAATACAGGAGCCAAAAACATATACATATTTATTCTCCTTTTTATAATATGAATACTTAAAAATTATAAGGAGTTTGGAATTCCAGAAAAGTACTGATGATGAAAGTAGGTAATTAATTAAGAAATGCAATACTTTTTTGTACACTTCCTATTTTTTCCATAAAATATATTTGGAAATAGTAATGCAGCATGTCATTAAATGAAAATAGAACAATTTAGAAGTCAGCATATTATTTTCACATGCATTGATGTAAACTCCTTAAAAATATAAAGCCCTAACAATGCAAAAGGAATTAAAGCTACCATCCAATCCTTAGTGGCTACAAACATTAAAATACTATTAAAAACATAATGTACTTGTATACAGACATAGCAAGTTAATCTAAATGTTTTTGGGCATAAAATAACTAATTTGAAATATGTTAAATCAAAATGTGATACAGACTGTTTTCACACATTTAAGACTTCAACTCCCTTTGTGCAAACAGATGTAAATAAATCTACATTTTAATTCCTGCGCTCTTATGCAAAATGAAGAGCTGCAGAACTGTTTTTTCTTTAGGAATCAATTCAAGGAGATTAACATGACATGTTCACTGGAAAACCCAAATTGTCCTGATTACTGTGATGAACCAAATTGCATTTAGTTGCTTATGAACGTGTTTCAAACAGTTACATGATTCACACACTGTGTTTTCCTTTCAAAGCAACCTTATGAAAGCAGCTTCTCGTTATTTTCATAAGTATTCCTAAATTACCTCACAGAATAGATACACTGGCCCTCATTCAGAGTTTGCTGGTAACCCGCCAGTGCTACTTGTGGGTTACCGGCAAACTCGCCTTGCCATTACCAGCGCTTGATATCCTAGTGCTACCGGGATATTACGGGTTCCGGCAACAGCAGTAAGTTACCATGCCCCTATAGCCAGCACTGCTAGTACCGGCACCAGTGATGGGGCAATTCTCTGCCGGTAGGGGCCTGAACTCCCGGCAGGTCAGGCCTGCCGGTAGTTAGCTGCCCCTGTCGGCAGACTCGGAGAGAGCCAGTCTGGAAAAATTGCTGGAGCCGGCAGTCACAGCATTTTTTCAGGACTGGCTTACTTCTAATGAGGGCCACTGGGCCTGATTTACAAAGCGTTTCTGATGGGGGTTTCCCATTGAAAAATACTTTTGTAAATCAGGCCCACTGTGTTCTCAATTCCCATAATTATAATAATAATAATAATAAATAAGTCATCCTTGATACACTGTAAGGCAACACTTTCAGTGAAAGTTAAAAGCACTTGAAGCAGGTTTTTAATTAATTTCCATGCAAATAGCAATAACAAAAATTCGCATCCTAAAGGGATGTTAAGGCATTTATGATGAAGGTGATTAAATTAGTAAAAAAAAAAAAAAAAAAAAAAAAACACAGTACATAATTAGTTTGCTGCAATCAATTGATGCCTGGAGGTCTTGATGACCAGCTAGCAATCACTGGAACTTCGGCTGTGAACAGAACTGAGATCTCATGCACAGCTGTTGTACAAGGAAAGAACATGCTTTGTCTAATGTGCCCACAGTTCCTGGGAACCAAACCAGTGGTGTGTAATAGGATCAGTGAATGCACTTGCAGCCGGCTATTGGGTCGACTTTGTTTGAAGGCAATGGACAAATCGTAGACATGCAGTCATCTCTGAATACTTTGGAGGGAGCAATGATCTCCAATGCTGTGAAGCAAGGTTAGCCAATGCACCTAATCAGACAATGGGATCCACTTTGTTTGGGAGTCATACAAAAAGAGTAGTGGAGCAATCATCTCTGGATACCTTGGATTGAGCCATAACAACGCCTCCCCTTCAATTATTAGAAGCCTATTGCAACAAGTAACCACACTGCCAAGCATGATTGGATCAATGCCAACTTTCCACAAGAGTTGCTAAATCAATGGCAGTGGAACTATTGAGCGTTACACCATATGTTATGCAGTTGAAAAAAAGTATTAAGAACACTGATTCTTTTCAATGCTTTGCAGAACTACAGCACTAGAGCTGGAAGAAGAGATGCTAGAGTGTTGGTTTCCAGGCAACCGATTAACACTTTTGTTTTAGTGACAGTAAAGGATGTTGGTTTTTCAGGAACTCTGGTCATGGCCAATACAACGACTGGCAAGAGAACACTACAAAATACGTAATCTGAGAAATGACACAATGCTAATCATTTAATATGGTTTGAAAAGGATCTTAACATGAGGTCAAATTATTTCTGAAGAAAAATATAATATGCAAGTGAACTGTAATATGAAATGTGGGAAGAAAAAGGTTAATACCTATCTAACGATGAGGTACTAATTTAGTAACATATCTATGAAATATGATATAGTACTGATTTGTGGGGTGTGGTAAAATGTGATGCCAAATGTGGAAAGGACCTTTAGATTATGTAATGTATCCCTCATTTACTACACATGAAATGATGCTTTAGTAGTGCAAAGGGTAGTATTTGGTACAGCCTGGAAACTCTTCTAAAATCTTCGGAACTGTTCTTATGCAGTATTTAGCAAGACCTTTATTTGCATGGGGGGGTGATAAATATATTTTAAATATTGTGGAGAAATTAGCAAATGAAGTCCCTCTAAACACCCCTATGGAGTTTCCAAAAGGGTCATGAGCTCCAAGTGAAGGAGAATCAGTTCTTTAGGAGACTACTTGGGCTCCCGAGTTCCTCTCCCTGTATCTCTATTCACAGAGAACTGGGTATTTAATTCTAGGAGGACCAGTGGGCGTTGGCCCCGATAATATTTTGGGTCAGGATTTGGGCAAATGAACGTGATTCTCTCTGCCACTTTATAATCAGGTCTGTAATGGCCATGGTTGGATGGAGAAGAATTTCGTGGCTTGATTATATTGATAAACCCTAGTAGAGGGCAATATGAGAGTTCTTTCTCCCCCAGCTGCACATTTGACTAAAACTCAGTTGAGTAGCTATAAATGCCTATTGGGGGAAGTGTTTGCAATATAGAGAACCTTTCTGGAGCATGTGACATTATCAGATAAAGAGCATGCAGTGATTAGCCAGGCCAATGAGATACAACCCTATATAATATGGGGCACTTTCAGGAAAGATTGCCAGTTCTAAGGGAGGCTAACATTCACCTTTATAGACCTGCAATCTTGTTCCTTCTGAGTGCAGACTCTGTTTTAACTGCGTGGGCACTGCTTTCTTTTTTTTAAAAGAGCTATGCACCTTAGGAAGGGGCTGTTAGGCGAATGATACTGTCAGGCAATCTATACTGTTGTATTATTATTCCGAGTCATGGGAGTCATGTTCATTGGACAGTGCCATCTCGATGGTTGCTGCTGCAAAAGTCTTTTGAAACTTATTTCATGTTTTAGCATTGGATTTTTATTTCTGTACTGTCTATGATATGTACATTTTCGGGCTTGAACTTGTATGGAATTTCAAGGGAAGGGATTTTATTGATCGATTGTAATTCATTGTGTGCTATGTTTTTGTGTGTTTGATGGATTTTGAATCCGAAATAAACATATTCACTGTCTAAATGACTGACTGACTAAACACATCATATGAATAACAGGAAGTGCAAGGAACACCTGGCTAGTGCTTAGAGGTTAGAGAAATTCCTAGATGTCATCTCATATGCCAGTAAAGGATGATCTAGCAACACACATAGAAACAGCAGGATTAGCATATCAGCACTTACAAAGCACCATTTCTATTAACTGCAAGTAGATAACGCGGAGGGAGACCCACAGAAGTGGTTTATTCACTGCACTTAAACACAGGACCAGCACTCAGAAGTGCAATGGCTGTATGACATGTCTATACATTTTGAATTTAATATGCAATGTTGGCCCTCATTATGAGTTTCTGGTAAGCCACTGGTACAACCAGCGACTCACCAGCAAACTCGCCTTACAGCTTCCGCCACCCGATATCCCAGTGATTCCGGGATATTACGAGTTGCGACAGGACTCCATGGGAATGGGCTCACTGAAGCACCGGCACAGTTACTAACGGTGCCGATGCTTCAGTGAATAGTCCGCCAGTAGGGGCCTGACCTGCCGGTAGTTCACTGCCCCTACCGGCAGACTCTGAGTAAGCCGGTCCGGTAACAATGCCGCAGCCAGTTGTACCAGCCATTTTATCAGCATTATTCCCGGACCGGCTTGCTCGTAAAGTGGGAGAACACAATAAAAAGAACAAGGCCCATTTATGAATTGACACAATGCAGCAAGAACACTTTTTTCCGTTTCTAGTTCATCCAGAGTGAGTGCACACTCTTAACACAGACACTGGGCCTTGAGCAACAGAGAGCCAAAACAAAAATCTTTGTCAAAACGGTACAGAGGAAACAGAGAGAGATAGACTTCCGAGAGCGTAGCATACACGAGCAGAGATTTGCAAACCAAAACTAGCATATTATTGCAAACCAGCCAAAAGGGCAATTCCATAATTAATATTTAATTGTTCAAATGCGCACAGACAAAGCTAAATAAAACAAATGTATCCATTTTTCGGTAGGCGTCTAACAGGCCATAATGGCTACATAGAAAATGCACTGTGCTAAAGGAGTAATGTCTGATTTTGGAGTTTGGAGCAAAGACACCTGAACTATATGCAACCGAACGGTCCAGCTTGACTATTTTTCAAACATAATGGACACTGTTATCCAGGATAGATGAATTCTAAACCAGTGAAGTCCACACACAGTAATTGAGAACAAATCCAGCGGGTAAAGTATACATCTTAAAAGCTATTCTGGGGAGGGGCAGACACTGAATTTTCAGATGCTTGGCAGAACAAGAGCCTAAAGCCGATGGGTTGTGTAGAAAGTTGGAGCAGCTGATTAGAGCCCATCAGATGAAAGCCTAGATGAGATTCTGATCCCATGTTTTTGGTATGTTACTTTTAACTGATGCAGCATGGAAGTTCTGTATGATATTTTTAAGTATTTTATACTACAAAGGCAATGTTAGAAGTGTTCACTTAATTTCATGTGTAGAGTTTATGTACATAGTTATAAGAATGTTCAGTGTCATTATAGTTACTGCTGCTATATACATTCATGTCAAAGTTCAGATAATGGAATGAGAATCATTAACGTGTGCCACATTCTATGTTGGATCAGTTGAAGGCTGTTTCCCCTGGCTGGGGGTCGTTGTTCTTGTGAGATTAATAAATGAACCTATTTATACTTATACTCAAGCCTGTGAGTATTCCTCCAACATACCAAATTGTCGACGAGGATCCAGTTCGACCGACGACCCCCATAGTGCTCTGCGTGGAGCTGAGAGTGGAGTAGAAGCTGCAAGGGAATTGGGCCTTTTGGTCAGCTGGTGAAGGCTGTCCTCCTGGATCGAGTCCCGTTGCAGCGTATAACCAGGAGAGGGTTCCCATAAGTGGACCTAGTTACGGATGACCGTAAGGGCTTACGGAGGAATTGCGCTCTCGGGTCTGAGAGTCTACTTTCCTGGATTGAGCCCAGTCGCAGTGCCTAACCAGAGAAGGTCCCTGCGAGTGATTTTGAATGAAGATGACCGTGAGGGCTTGCGGAAAAGTCGGCCTAGCAAGTGAAAGTTTGGGCATTTGGATATTTGCAGGGAGGGCACGGAACAGCCGGTGAGGAAACGTCACTTTGTTTACATTCGGAAGTGCTGGTGTCCTAGACAACGGGATCAACTTACCAGGCGGTGAAGGGAAGGCCTGTGGACGTGACTGCACGTCACTTCTCATCTTGTTTCCATGACAACGCAGAGAGCTTGTCAAGAAGAAGAGGAAAGCACCCAGCAATGTGCTCTGTGCGGCAGCCATCTTTGACTTTGGTTGCCCTGGTGATAAATAGGAATGCTGTACAGGATACGAAGAGCGCACTCCTCCATTCGTTACTTCAATTATTACGGCTAACTGCGCTTAGAGCAGCGATCGTTTAGGACGAACATCGACATGCAGAGAGCAGCGATTGGCTAACGAGCAGCGTCACATGCAGTGAGTGGGTCGCTAGAGCATTTGAAGAAACATTAATCATTTGAAAGGTTTGAGCAAGCAGATCTACGATTAGGGTTAACCACATCTGACTATTGAAGTGTTCATCAGAACAAAGACATCCAGGCTTTGGGTGAGTGACTGCCTTGTTGGGGTGTGTTAGAGAGCAGTAAGTACCCCTTATTCTTGAGGGTGTAGGACCTCTGCAGGGTGCCTCACAGTGGCGAATATCAGGAATTTTGCATGCAAACTGATCATTTGTGATGACCAGAAACATGGCGATCATTCCTGCTCCAGTGTTCTTCATGGCAAGTGCAGGGGAACCCAGAGTACGCTGGTCAGACTGGAAGGAGGGGTTCATAAAATATGCACTGGCTATGTTTGGGGTGAATTAATCAAATGAGAGAAAGGAAGCACCGTTATTCCATTGTTTGGGCCAGCTGGCCAGGATGTTTTGAGAAAGTTACCGGAGCCGAGTGATATGGATGAAGCTGGTCCATATGAGAAAACATTAGCGAAACTAGATAAACACTACCAGGTAGAAGAAAATGTCATTCTGGAAAGATGCAAGTTTGCCACCAGGGAACAGAAAACTGGGGAAAGTATAGAGGAATTCATGACTGCTCTCAGGGGCCTAGCAGTGAAATGCAGATTTACACATTGTCATGATGAACATTTAAGAGACCAGCTAATGATAAAATGTTCTAATGACAACATTAGAAAAGAATTGTGGAAGGAACGTAACCCCACTTTGGATAGGGCAATAGAAATAGCAAAGACTGTGGAACACACTGAGAAATGCATCAAGATACTTCAACTGGATAGGAGCAGTGAACATGGATCAGACAGACTAAAGGTGGAAGATGGGGTTGTACATAAGGTCTCCAAATCTGTGCATAAACAGTCTACAAGTGGTCCCATGAGACAGTATGAGAAGTCTGATAGGAGGCCAGAGGAACATAATGGGAGCAAGGTCATCAGCAACAAGGTTGTGGGTCGACAATGGACTCCCTCAAAAGATGTGAGGGTTCCTTCAAGAGATGTGGGGTTTTCAATAGATTTCAGAGGAACACCTGGGAAGAGATATTATAGATGTGGGAGCTTGTCACACCTAGCATTTGACAAAGATTGTTTAGCAGTTAGCAGTTCACATAGTGTGTCGTGAGTGTGGTAGAAAAGGGCACCTCGCTCGATGTTGTAGAAATTTCAATTTTGGAGGTGGTCAGGCTCATGAGGTTACTCTGAACTATTATGATGATGATTAACATGAGGTGGGTAGAGAGGTAGTGAACTCTGAATGCTGTTGCTGGGAAGGTGAAGAAGCCAAATCCGTATGCAGTGGTAACAATTTGAGGTGTGCCTGTATCCATGCTAATTGATAGTGGAGCGGACTATATTTTGATTAGTGTGCAGGTGTGGAGAGAAACATTTCAATGCTGTACATTATGGGACGATGGAATAAAGGCAAATGCATATGGAGATGTGCCAATAGAGATTATGGGAAATTTTGAAGGAGAATTGCAGTTTAAAGGAAGGAAAGCTATGAGCACTATATATGTGGCAAACAGAGGAGGTGAACTTCTCTCCTGGAGTGATGAGGCAGAGCTAAAAATTAAATTGGGTGCGAGTCATCCAGATCAGGTATTAACTGTGAAGGGGGTGGAAACAAAACATGACGGAGAGAAGGGTGGAAGTCAACAAAGTGCCAATTAACTTGGTTGTTTGAAAGGTTTTGTACACAAAATCCATTTGAAGAGGGGAGCAGAGCCAAAAGTAGCAAAACTATGCACAATACCTTTAGCCTTACGGAAGGAAGGGGAAGATGAATTGAAGAGAATGGAGAAAGATGGAATTATTGAAAGGGAACAGGCATCAGAATGGGTTAGTCCCATTGTCATTATAAGGAAATCGAATGGGCTGATCAGATTATGTATTGACTTGATACATTTGAATAGCATGGTGGTAGCTGACATATTTCCACTACCGATGATTGATGACTTGTTGGTAGGGGTATCTGGAGCTAAAGTGTTTTCAATATTAGACCATAAATCAGCATACCATCAAATTGAACTGCACGAGGAGTCAAGAGATCTTACAACCTTTATTACACTGATAGGTCTGTTTAGATGCAAAAGGATGCCCTTTGGGTTAGTCCCTGCCGCAAGTGTATTTCAGAGTATTATGTACATGTTACTGGCAGATGAATGTGGAGTTATGTGCTATCAGGATGATGTGTTTGTGTGTGGACGCAATGACGTTCAGCATGATGAGCGGCTGTAGAGAGTTATACCAATTCTTGGAGAAGCAGTTTTGACAATAGCCATGGATAAATGTACTTTTAAGGCCAACAAGGTGGTTTATCTTGGTCATGAAATTTCGGGAGTGGGCGTAAAAGCTAAAGAAGATGCCGTGGATGCGATAAGGAGTATGAAAGCGTCCAAATGCAGGGGTGATGTACTATCGTTTTTAGGTTTGGTGGAGTTTTATGGGAAGTTTATAAAGGGCCTCTCAGATAAAACCAGGAGTATGAGGAAACTCACCTGTAAAGGGCTGGTTTTTAATTGGGATGAGAAGTGCAGGACAGAATTTGAAGATGTCAAGAGAACGGTATCTAATGCACCGATATTGAATGTTTTTGAGGAGGACACGAAGACTTTGATATTTGTGGACGCCAGTGACTATGGTTTGGGAGAGGTGTTGATGCAAGAGGATAATCTAGGACTGCACACTCTAGCATTTGCATCTAGAACTTTGAAGGATGCAGAGTGTAGATACTCGGTAGTTGAAAAGGAAGCCCTAGCCTGTGTGTGGGGCATGGAAAAATTTAAGAGGTATTTATGGGGATGGGAATTCATCATTTGCATGGATCATAAACCGTTGGTGAGCATTTTCTCTAAGGGGGGATTGGAAGTTGTCTCCAGACGCATCATGAAGTGGGCGAGTGCGTTGCAAGGGTTGCAGTTTTCTATGCATCATGTGCGAGGTGAAAGTAATTTGGTGGCGGATGCTTTGTCTAGATAGGTGCAACAGTGGAAAGTGAATCCAGAGCAGTTTGTGCAGGAAGAGGATGAGGCGGGAGAGATTTTTCAGGTGCACAGCAGTTTAAAGAAAAATTATTGGGATACAGCATGTTTGGAAGATTCACTATATCAAAGAGTATTGCCAATGGTCATTAAGAATGACATCAATGAAAGATACTGCCATGGAGGGTTATGGCAGAGTGAAAAATGAACTTAGGGTACAGAAGAATGATATGTATAGAGGACACCAGTTGGTGGTACCATGCAAAATGAGGAGGGCAGCTGTGGACTTAGCACATCTGGGTCATTTGGGGGTTGCCAGGACAAAGGAACTAGTAAGGTCTGATTTTTGGTGGCCCGGTGTAGACAAAGATGTGGAAGAACAGGTGGTAGCATGTATGGAGTGTGTGGAGGTTGATAAGGGTCTCACGGTGCAGAAAGTCCCGATGGTAGTGAGAAGTTGTCCCAGAGTACCATGGGATGAAGTAGCTTTAGCTCTTTTGGGGCCATTTAACATCACAGGAGCTAGAGATGTTTATCTGATGGTGGTAGTTGATTTGTTATCGAAATGGCCTGAGGTATGTGTTTTGAAAGATATTTCAAGTGGAGATATAATTCGTTTTTAGAACAGCTGTTCTGGAGGGAAGGTTTCCCTAAGAAGTCTCTTTCGGACAATGGCTCTCAATTGGTGTCCAGGGAGTTCTGAGATTTCTTGGACAAATATGTGGTGGAACAAGTTGCCACAGCTCTTTACCACCCCCAGAGAAATGGATGCATGGAACGGTTTAACATGACGCTAATGGAGGCCATCAGCATAGCGGTGGCTACAGGAGGTGATTGGGTACGCACCATAATGGAAAGAAATTTTTATTATAGATTAGCTCCTCACAGCGTTACTGGAATGTCACCTTTTGAGGTTTTGCGAGGAAGGAAGCCCAACTCCCATCTGTGCCCTGGATGGATGGAGAAATCAAGATGTGTGGGAGTGGATGTTGAATGTTTGAGAAAGAGGCTACCTCTGTGTGGTGTCAAGGCTAAAGAATGTTATGATCAGAAAAATTGTTGTAAGAGTTTCAAGGTGAGGGAAGGTGATTGGATAAAAGTGAAGAAACCTACCAAGGTACGGAAAGATTCTTCCTTGTACACAGAACCTAAAAAAGTTGTTAAATATTTAGGTTCTTCCATTTTGGTTAAAGGTGGAGGAGTGTGGAATAAAGAAAGGGTGGCCGTTCTCAGGAGGGGTAACTTCTGATAGTGTCTAGAGGATGAGGGGGGGAAGTGTAAGGATTGCATGTTGTTTTGGCAGGATGATATTCAGAACTATGTGTAAAATATGAAGGAAGGGATGTGTTAGAAGTGTTCACTTAAATTCATGTGTAGAGTATATGTACATAGTTATAAGAATGTTCAGTGTCATTATAGTTACTGTTGCTATATACATTCATGTCAAGGTTCAGATAATGGAATGAGAATCATTAACGTGTTCCACATTCCATGTTGGATCAGTTGAAGGCTGTTTCCCCTGGCTGGGGGTCGTTGTTCTTATGAGCTTAATAAATGAACCTAGTTATACTTATACTCAAGCCTATGAGTATTCCTCCAACATAACAGGCAATGACCATGAGATTCTGTTTTTCTGGGTCCTTTGTTTGGCTTCTGAATAAAAGTAATTGAATTGAAATGTTTTCTGAGCCCATCATAACTGAAGTGTTAGCTTTGACACATACAGCCAGCTTTCAGAGGAACAAGTGTATGCTTTTATGTTAAATCGCTTGCTTAGATTATCTTGTCTTTTTTAATGAGATGGTCTGAGCCAGAGATAATCTAAACTGAAACAACTGGAAGCAACCGCACACAATATAGAGCAAACAAACCTGTTTTTTTTAACGAGATATTGCAAATTGATATATTTTTTAGTGCACTTGACAAGCAAGCATACAATTTTGCTCTTAAACGTTGCTTCTATAGTTAATGTTATGATTTTATTTGAACCTACATGCAATAAGCAAGAATGTTTGAAACATTAAATTGATTATATTTACAAACAGTTGCAATATTTCTAAAACCAATGGTGCATTTTATGACATATACTGGGACAGCTTAAAACCATATTTTAGGAACAAAATCAAAGCATTGACAAATAATTAATGAATGGTGATGGTAAAGAACACTCACACATCTGTATGTGAATGCTCACACTTGAAGATACTTAGTTGAACCCAAATGCTTTAATAAATACTTTAAAAATAAAAGCACATTTGTGATTGTTCAAGCCTTTCGTGTCCAGTGACTGGCTAAAAATGTTAATTAGCATTTTCCTTGTCATCAATAATGAGCAGCTGGAAATGTGCTCATAACATTTTCACATATATACTGCCTCATTACGAGGCTGGCGCTCCCGTAATGAAGGGTGCCGGTACGGGACCGGTACCGTTCATTACGGGTTGCCTTATTACGAGGTCCCCTAGCGGGACCCGCACAGAACGTCTGGTCAGACCAGACGTCCTTAGCGGGTCCCGCAAGGGGACCAAGGAGCTGATAACGGGCCCGTTATTAACGTGCCCGTTATTAGCTCCATCCCCATTCCCATTGAGCCTTATGGGGGCTCAAATGGGAATGGGGATTGGTTTTGTGAATGAGGAATTACCGGGTCCTCCAAGGTTGGAATGACCCGGTAATTCCTCATTCACAGAACCCAGAGCTGGAACCTGGTATGGAAGCAGCCATGCCCTTATTAAGGGCATGGCTACCTCCATACTCGTAATGAGACCCATAGAGTGATTTATTACATACAGTTCCTGCAACGTACTGGCTTCAGTGAGGTCACAGAGGGTAAATGCCAAATAAAAGCTCTGGGTAAAATTATATGTACCATATCTTAGCTCTGAGGAAAGCCACTTTCTTCAGCACAAGAGCTCAGAAAATAGTGTGGCAAAAATGCATGTTAGTAGCGGCTAGGTTTAATTGATGGGATGGGTGTATTTGGAGTTTTTTTTTTTAATCTACTGCCAGGGCTTTCCATTCAAGTAGTTATAACTGACTGGTTTAACTTCTCTCTATATTTTAGCGATATTAAAATGTTTGAGATGTATCTTAAATTTAGATCTTCACAAAATAATACTTTATTCTGGCGTATCAATCAAGTTGCTAATAATTATAGTTGTCGGATTCTTCCTGATTTTATGAAGGAATGTGAATCGTCAGATAGGTTTTTCTGGTTATAAATATAGCGATTGTGTGTTTATTAATAGTTTGGCTCTCCAGGGAGATTGGTGCAATACATATAATCATCTAGAGAGTAAACATCTATGTGAGATTCTTTCCAAATTGTTGTACTTATCCACCATATGTGTTCATATTTCCTAGTAAGTTTTACCCTATATTTTTCATGTTATTTTCCATTTCATTTTCTGCCATCGCCTACAATTATTGAAGCACAAATGGGTGTACAAGGATTGTTCTGAATTTGTAGTCTATGCCATGACAACAACTGTATTACGATGGTTAAACATTTGTGCATAGAATGCCTTGTTTTAAAATCTTGTTGCACATACAATTTTAGGTGATTCACACTTAACGAAATTATGCTTGAAACTGGGAGTCGTTTAATGCTGGGTAGACTGGAACTTGAGGATTTTCATAATTATGGTTTACATAGTTTGGTATTAAAATGTGTATGTTTTGTGTTTTTTTAATTACAAACCAAAGCACGACAAAATAATAAAAATAAAGATGTTATTCTAGGGAATGAGAATCAAATGTGCACCCATATGTCTACCCTTACTGGCACGTATAGTGAGAACTAAGTTTAGTAGTTTGATAGAGGGCAAACTTTGTTGTATTTATATTGTATATTTATGGACTATGAATTTGAAGGATTACTCTCTACGTGTATGTGTTTAAAACACAATTAGTTCATGTTTGATATAGCTTTGCTTGATTTTTTTTGGCATTTAAGTTAATACATTCTTAGTTGCAACTCACACACTTGTGATAGATCTATATGTGCTGACCCTTATTAAGCTGTAAGTTTAACATTCCTAGTAAAGTCCCAGTTCATATCCTGAGTAAGCATGGTATTCCTAATAAGCTCACAAAATCCATTATACTTCACTGAAAAATCCCATATTAGGCACCGAATATTATTCAGAGGAAGCTGCTGAAAACAATCAATACATCTCCCTATCACCCATTCAGCAGAACACAATAGCCAGCTGTGTGATATAGTTTGTGACTTATCACCAGGAAGCAAGGCGACAAAATGAGTACCTACGATCTCATAAGGTAACAGCAGCTTCTCTACTGCCCACTAAACACACGACACATTGCTCTAGCAGGGTCCCTTTCTGTTTAGGTGATAGCTTAGATTCTCCTGTGCAAGTGGATTACACAGCAATGGTATACAAAGAAGAGGTGGTGCAGGGACCTCTGCCCTGCCACTGCACCACCTTTACAAAAGGAAGATGTCCTGTGGCATTCCTGAACCTTGAAGCGGCAGGGTTTACCACAGGCCCCTGGATGACGGAGGGAACACATCAGCAACAAAAAGTGCATCCACTGCCAGCAGATGCATACAACCTCAGGAAATCTATCATGTAGACTTCCAAACATGTGCCACAATACACAGAATAGATGGCATACCAAGTATGCTGACAGTTACTCAAACAGCGGTAGATATGAAGGTTAGTACTCATTAGTCCCAAAAATAACCACTTCTGGTAGGGCAGGCTTTCACACAGACAAATATACATTCTAGTTAGTGTGGAAAACCTCGGGTAGGTAGTAGTATGACAGGGAAAGCTGAAAACAGTCTGGATTCACCAACCTAGCCTTGGCATTTTCTGGTAGTGCCTTGTTGGACTTAGTCAGTGAAGTATAGCTTGATTCCACCAAACGTATTTATTTCACCTATATTCCAGCAGATGTAAATACAGAAAAGAGTATTTGATTATAATTGGTATGTTATTTCAATCGGTTGTAGCAACTACTGCAGAAATCTGTAAGCAGCAAATCAATAGTTTGTTTCTTGGATGATTGGATGAGGAGGCAAAGCATTCCATCCGACTGAAGCTGATAAAATGAGTAAGATTGAGAAGCTTATGATCTCCCCACTTGTAAGAGGGAGGCAATCAGGAAATGGGGCTGACGATAGTGTGCGTATACCATGGGGGACCTTTTCCCAGTCTCCAGCAGGCAAAATGGGCGTAGCAGGAGGCACCCACATGCCCTAGATGGTGGAAGAAAGGGGAGAAACATGTTTGGCCAGTGGCAAGTATCCACAAGATGACAAGTTCCCCCCACCACTCCACTTATATGCTGGGTAGCATGTGGGGACCCCATAGCCACTGGCCCCTGACCAAGGAAGGGGTGACTAAAATAAATAATTCTGGTGGACTCCCTTTACTGTCGGCTCATGTCCCAGGCGAGCCCCCTCCCTCACGAAACATTGTAGTACATCATTGTAGTACCCCAATACTGCTTCACTCCACTGTGAATTGCTCCTGAGGTCCCCCACTGTTGCTTGTTCCTGGATGTCTTTGTTTTGCTCCACTGACATTTTACACTGCATACTGCCTGCTGTCTGCTGCCAGCGGTATTTACACCCACTGCATGGCACGCCACACTCTCCCCATGCTTGCTCTGCATTAAGATATCTGCCTGGCGCCAGCAGAAAAAATACTTCAAATGTTATGTTATGTTAAAACGCTTTTATAATACACCCATCACCACCACAGTGATCTTACAGTGCCAGGTTTGGTCCAGAGAGTAGATATTGTGCACTGATCTCGAGTGAACCAGACTGTCGTCAGTGATGGAAAGTAAAAGTGGAAAGGGCGAGAGCAAAAATGAAGTGGGGGTCGGATAGGATCAAACAGACAAACAAATGGAACGGTAAAGGGGTTTAAAGAAGAGGGTGCATGCTTATGTTAGTAGTGGTGTGTGTTCAATCGCTAATAGTGGATCAAGGAAATATTGACCAGAAGGAAAGGGAGTAAAACCTGTGATGGTAGACAATTTTCAGCGAGGGCATTTTCTAGTAGTGATTTCATGGTAGTTTAATTTGTGAGTGCGTGGTTGCATGAAGAACTCAAGATGTGCTCAAGAGTGAGCCTGAAGTGTGTATATTTCTTAACCAGAATTTTTTTAAACATCCCTCGGGGCAATCTAGGAGGATAATCTAGGGGTGCCAAACCACCAGACAGAAATGCCAGGAGCAAGAATTGGCTACGCAAAGATGAATGCGTGATGCACAAAAGGGAAAGAGGGAATGGAAGTAGGAGTAATCTCGTTCTTCCAGGAGACATTTCTGCTTGACAGCATGATGAATGATGAATGAAGAGAATGACTGATCGATGTTAGTTGATGTGAGAAAAGTGTAGTAGCTTACCTGGTAGTAGGCTATCAGATTATAGTAATATATATCCACCTGTAGTGTGATGATCCAGGCTGTGTTCAGTGGCCTAAGAGAAGGTTTCTATTTCATCGCACAGAGGGAACACAATTAGTGTGCCCATTGCTGTTTTAGCCAAATAGATATAGTTGACCCATTAAGTAGACATTCTCACAGTGCCAAGTATAGGATATTGCCATAGGTACAAGATGCACTATTACATCACCACGTTAGTACTTTAAAAACACCAAGGTTTGACTAGAAGTTGGCTATTGTGCCATTGCCAGATTTTCCAGACTGTAACCTGAGGAGGAAGAAAAAGCGGATGGGTAAAGCGATGATGGAAAGAGGGTACAAATAATAGGGTGTTCAAAAGTAGGTGTTGCAGGTTAAAGGACACAGGGTAGTGTTTGTGATAGCCTGGGTGCATATCAATAAAGTCAACGTGGACCTGGACCTCGACTGCAGCAAATTAAAAGTATGTTCTAAGGAAGGGGAAGAGAGTACTTATATGATAGCGGTTTACAGAAATAAATGGTTATTTCCCAAGGTAGTATGTGGCTGTGTGATGAGCTCAAGCTGTGCCGCAGTGGACCCTTGAATTGTGTCCGCTTTTATTGTCTGAGAATATGTTTAATTTCTCCCACAAAACACATTCCAATATGGTAATTCTGGAACTGCCAAGCCTATTGGCCAAAAGGGGCCAAGTCAAGTATTCGCTGTCGAAGGCGAATCTGGATGCCAACCAATATGGTATGTGGGTCAGTTGTCTATCCTTTAGTATGCAGTGACAGTCTGCCACCTTTTTTGTGAAATGTTTTAATGATGGGGATAGGTCTTTGGCTAGGGGTTGGTCAGGCCTTTAAGCCTTCCACAGCACCAGGATATAATTGTGAGCCTAGTTGTGTTGAAACAATTGTATGATGGAAAAAAATGCCAACAACCTTCTTGCTCCCTAGGCTGGGAACGGCCATGCTGTATAGACAGGAAAGCTTGGATTAACTTGAAAGGTGTTTCTGCCCTTAATTCCTTATGAAGGAGTACACAGCAACCTGTAGGGTAAACCTGAGTTGGGGTACTTACACCTTACCGCACACATGTGCAAAATGAAACCCAGGGGGATAATCTGTGAACAAACCCGTACAGGCCTACTGCAGCCCTCTAGTATTGGCAGGGTAGTCTGCCTGCGTGGGATTTGGCCCTGTCCTATGGTCCGTCAGCCGTGACGACTGACCTTTGCATCTAAGAACCTGAATAAATAACAAGACGTAGCCTTATTTCCTTGGCAATGCTTGAACAGCCTTTTTATATAAATGTATGTGTATAATGGACCCACTTTAATACATAGGTATCTTGCAACACTACAGTTCCCCTGGCGGTTGGGCGCTTGAATTTCATACATAGGATAAATAATTACAAATCATCAATTTATTAACAATTGATGAGGGGCGAATGAGTGCTTGAATTTGAGACATAGGATAAATAAATAATGTCAAAGCATCAATTCATTAACATTTGACTAAACAGCAAATTGCATCACCTCCTTTGAAACACCTGGATATATATAATAATATGAAATAAATAAATATGACAGCAATACAGTATTCAAGTTTAAAACAGTGAAAGGCTTGAACATTTCATCCATGAATTACTACTACCATCCAGTTACTGAAAAGCAGCCTAAAAGGAGGGCTCTCCTCATCTGATATAATACATTAAGGAATGCTCCAGACTTTTATAACAATAAATACATAGATAGCTTTTAAACCGTTACTAGCAGCCTCTAATGCCAACTAAAATACTAAAATAAGTCAAGTATCTCTTGTAGCTGGGCGGCAACTATCACTTACACTTTCCCCTAAATGTGATAAGCTCAATACTTTTCATATACAGTTGTACCTTATCAGAAAGCACCTACCATATAGGCTGTTGCATGTAACAGCTTTGTAAGGTTATACTGTGTTCTTTAAATCTCTGACACACACATACATTAAATATGTGAACACTTTTTCTGTGAAACCAACCCTCTTCTCCCCTGGTAGCTGCAGTCTAGTACACAACAAAAAGCAACATACAGAACAAGAACACAAAAATGCCACAGCCAGGCCACACAATGCTAGCAGGCCGAAATAATAATAATTTGGCATTTATATAGCACTACGAACCCTCAGGTATCTGAGGTGCTCATTTATCGAGCTCGAAAGGATGAGTTTGGCCCTGCCGGGATTCGAACCTGCGTCACCAGGCTCTGTACAGATGTCAAAGCGAGCGCTCTACTCGCTGTGCCACCTGACCAGCAATTTGATGCTTACCATAGCTCCGTTCATAATAAGAGATCACAGATTTAGGAAGGTGGTAATTCGGCCCCTTCACTGTCACGTTGTACGGTAGGAACCAATACCCTACCTGCTGCCGAGTGAAAGCATAAGAGCAGATGATGGGAGGGTTCCAATTACTCCCACTTTATTTACCCTTTGCAAAATTGTTCATAACCATTAGGAGAGAAAGAAAAGGAAAGCTCCCCCATTCTTCCTGGGATGTACGTGCATGAAAAATAAAACTCCCCAGTGTTGGGGGCTGTCCCGGTCCACCGGGCAGCCCCATACTCGTGTCGGGTAGCACCCGACACAACACGCTGGAGTGCGGCGATCACGCTGCACGATGAAGGGTGGGGGTTCATCCCACCCGCTCCGGGACACCGGAGCGCCTCACATGGCCGGCTGGCAACCGGCTTACCGCGGCCCCGGCTCCGGGGGCACCCAGGCCGGGGTCGCCACCCTGGCCCGACTCACAGGGCCAGGGAGACACACAGGGACGGCGTTGCCCGGCAGGGGCACCGTCCGGACGGCGTTGCCCGGCAGGGGCACCGTCCTGGAGCTGGGCCCCTTCCTTGGGCCCAGCACACGTGGTGGGGCGCCGCCATGACGCCAACCCAAATAACACACACACCACGGAGTCTGGATGGTCTCGACTGACGAGCCGGAAGCAGCTCGTCCCTTTTATTAACGTGGTCACATGGGAAGCCATGTGACCACAACACACACTGGAGGATACCATGTCCTCCGGGCAGGGGTGACATGCAACACTCCTCCTTTTTCATATCGACAAAACAAAAACCCCAAAATCCCCATCTAGCCACAACTACTACTATTTGAGCCACTCTACTACTTTGCACACCCTTTATTAACCTGGGTGAGTGGCTCTCATATCACTAAACGGCACCAGTGAGGGCTACTGGCACCACATAAAGCACTCAGAGCCTACAGGTGCGCACCACACGACATTGCCCACTAACTGGACCATTTTAAGCAAGTCCATGTCTGCCGGCTCACAGTCTTCCGGGGGAATGTCACTCATGATGTCCATCTTCCGTATGGAGTCGCCGGAAGCCAGCTCGCACCCTCACCAGAGTTCATTTAGGACAGTCACAACACCGTCACACAACACCGGCAAAGCCGCACCTGGGTAGGCCCAGGGGCCACATCGGCCAAGTCCAAAGTCTTCGGAGGAGGCCCCCTCCGCACGCCTCCTTTCCTCTCCTTCATGCCTGCCGTTTATTTGCCGTTGGGGGAAAGCCGGTAGCCCCCCTTCGTTGTTGCAGCTGCAGCCGCCACCACTCCTCTTTTCCTTGCTCCTCGGAGTGGGCGCACACACACACCCTCGCGGGCCGTCCCCCTTCAGATGGGAATGGGGACAGCGGAGGGGCAGCTGACTTCCCCACTGCGGCGGATGTCGCTCCATTGCCAGTAGGGGCAGGGTGGGCAACTCCTCTGCCCGCTCCTCAGAGCGAGCACTCCCCTATTTTTTTTCCATCGCGGGCCCAGCTGATAATGGGCCCGCCTCTTTTTTTTTTTCTTTCCGGCGGCGATGTTTGCCGCGGCCTGCGGGGGGGGAGGGCAGGCAGCTCTCCGCCCGCTCCTCGGGGCGAGCACTCTATTGTGCTTGCGAGCCCAGCTGGTGCTGGGCCCGCCTCCTTCGTTCCTTTTGCAGGCCCTGTTGGATTCGGGCCTGCAACACATTTTTTTTTTTCTTCTGCGGCGCAGTTGGCCGCCCCTTGTCCCCGCGGCTTACGGGTGGGGGAGGGGCAGGGCCTCTGCCTCTTGCGGCCGACGCCGCGACTTCTCCACATCGCGGGGCCCGTTGGAGTTGGGCCCGCACGCCTATGTTCGCTCCTCCTCATCGCGGGTGGGGGAGGGGCAGCGCCTCCTCACCGCGGCCGATGCCGCGGGCCCTCTCACGCAGGGGAAGGGAAAACCCAGCATCCCCGCTCCTGCCGGCGATGGTAGGGGCCCTCTTCCTCTCTTGCGGCCGACGCCGCCCATGCGTCTCTCCCCCCCTCCCCGCCGCGGCGGAGTCCACATCCAAGGTGGGGGAGGGGCGCAGCACGCACGCGCCGATGCCGCCACCTTCACCCATCACCTTCAGGGGACGGGCGGGCAGCCCGCCGTCCTCCATACCTTCCGGGGCCACCTCACATCCTTGCGGCCCAGCCGCGGACTCCCTCCATCTCGCCATCACTTCTACGCGGGCCCAGATGTAGATGGGCCCGCCACACCAAGATCTTTCGGGGCACGCAAAGGCCCGTTCCTCGTCGCCATTGTTGGGGGCTGTCCCGGTCCACCGGGCAGCCCCATACTCGTGTCGGGTAGCACCCGACACAACACGCTGGAGTGCGGCGATCACGCTGCACGATGAAGGGTGGGGGTTCATCCCACCCGCTCCGGGACACCGGAGCGCCTCACATGGCCGGCTGGCAACCGGCTTACCGCGGCCCCGGCTCCGGGGGCACCCAGGCCGGGGTCGCCACCCTGGCCCGACTCACAGGGCCAGGGAGACACACAGGGACGGCGTTGCCCGGCAGGGGCACCGTCCGGACGGCGTTGCCCGGCAGGGGCACCGTCCTGGAGCTGGGCCCCTTCCTTGGGCCCAGCACACGTGGTGGGGCGCCGCCATGACGCCAACCCAAATAACACACACACCACGGAGTCTGGATGGTCTCGACTGACGAGCCGGAAGCAGCTCGTCCCTTTTATTAACGTGGTCACATGGGAAGCCATGTGACCACAACACACACTGGAGGATACCATGTCCTCCGGGCAGGGGTGACATGCAACACCCAGGAAAATCCAATGCAGTGCAGGAAAACACTCACTTGGGACTGAAATCAGAGGCGGTTTTTCTTTTTCTCTTCTGTGAACAGGGCTTGTAATACCTGTACCACGAAAATACCCTCTAGTCAAAATGCTCTCGCCAACTTCCTATGTGACACTGTGAGCAAGAGAAATGGATCGACCCAGTAGAGACGGGCCCAAGTTTTTTCTAGTTTTACCTGACTCGCTGAGAGCTGAACGTGGCTACATAAGTCATAAAGTAGCAACTGAAAACATGGCTCACACCGGACGGCAACAGAGCCACAGACCTTCCTACTGACACAGACTGAACGTCCATACTCTTACCCAACAACACTCGTCTTATTAAAATAACCCGATTGTCTGCCTTGCAGGATACAAGCTACACATAACGCCGGCCCTCCAGCAGCCTCGCATAAAGTAGACACTGGCCACCTCAGAATTGCTTCAGTCTGTGAATCAGCTTAGCCAGTGAACACTTGGCGGTTCGTATCCCGGTGCTAGTTCAGTCACCAATAGGAAAGTATGCAATGGGGCATACAGGTTTATAATTCTTTTTCTACCTGATCAGTGGACCAGGGAAACCAAATGTGAATACCCTCATCAGCGGTCAGTCCTCTTATCCCAAATTGATTACCTCCTACCTCAGTAAAATACACTTTGCACACAAACCAAACAACTCCGTAATTGAGTTGCCAACGAGGGAGTTGCACACTCGATCTCGACGGTCCTCTGGCGGGCTCGCACGAAACCCTGATAAGAAATACCAGGGCGGAGCTATGATGCCAGGTCGTCAGGCCTGATGGCAGGGCCCCACCTCAGGGACACAGAGGCTCCCCCTACAGGTGGGTGACACCAATGCGTGCCATGTTCTGCAGTATAGCGAGAACCAACAGAAACACAAAATGGATGCCTCCCGGGTCACTACAAAAATAGAACTGGGATCCCACTCCCTGGCAGACAAACAAGACACAATACAACAAAACCCATGTAGCCCAGGAGTAACGCACAACGCATACATACCCACATTTTACAATTCAGCCATAGAGTTATATTTTCTTTTCTTTTTGTTTTCTCTGCCAGCGCATACATAACTCGTAGATACCCCGTGAATTAAATGAAGAGTTACAAACTACTGCAACTTTTTAAAAAAATAAAGATATGCTTATTGAAATTTGTTACAAACACTGTATAAAACATTTAACCATTATATTATCCTTCAAAATATGAAGATTAACAAACGTAGTGGTTCGGGTGTTGTATAAAATGGGAGAAAAAGCGACCCCCTCAAAGATATACAAAAAGGTAAAAAAAAGGTTTAAAAAAGAAAGAAATCAAGATCAAAAGGCAAAGGAAAACAATGCCTTGAAAGAACAAATAGCCCTTCCTCCCAATTCCAGCACTGTTCTCCAGACATTCACTCCCTCAGTGAGAGAGACTAATCCCTGGAATGATGCAGGCAACTATGACAATATGACCTTCCTTTTAAACCCTTACCGTTAAGTTCAAGGAAAATAAATTTGAGATCCGCAAGCCTTGCTGTCAGATGAGTTGAACATGGTGTACAGAAAGATATTTGAATTTCGGTTCCCAACATAGAAGACATTTGGCCCTTGAGGAGGATAATGAAAAAGTGGCCTGCTTGACTGCTACTAGCTGAAATATTTTCTGAATCAAGGTCACAAAAGGGGGAGTCTCCGTTTTTTCCACTAGGAGTTTGTTTCTTTATGGGCTCTGACACTGATGACGGCCACTATCTATTGACTCCAGAGATGCCTTGTCCCCCTTTCCTTTATTCCTGAAGCCCAATAAAATGATTGTAGGACTGTTTCGAATTGGGAACTTTAAAATGTATTTAATCCTGCCCATCACCTCTTTCAAATACCACCTACATTTTCGCCATATCCACCAGATGTGCAAGGCGTCTTCCCTTAGACCACAGTTGCTCAAACATTAGTCAGTGTTAGGAATACATTTTTGTTCAATGCTTTCCTCCCTTAGACCTCTATGGGACACCCCTTCTTTTTGCTTGTTTGAACCCTGTCCTGACTTTTTCGAGGCATGTACAGCCTTATGCTTTACTTCCCTTGCCCTTTTTCTCATTCTTATGCGGAAACTGATCAAAGCCTAAGACTATCAGTACTGAGAGACTGTCTCTCTGTGAATTGTACGGTTACAACTGCACAGATCAACTTACAGTGAGGTGCAGTAAGGTTCAACTTACAGTGAGGTGCAGTTAGGATACGTTGTAACCTTATATCTCTTTATATAATACTTCTTTGGCTAATTTTACAATGTGCCTAAAACAAGCTGGTGACAGCAGTGATATTTTGAATGTATTTGGAAAAATGTTCTTATGCACCTTAACATTTGCCGCAAATGGTTACGAAAGGTGGCTAAGATGGCTGTGTTCTTTGGCCTTCTTACGTTCTTCTCAGGTCAGGAAATGCTTTATATGGAATGCTCTTTCTAGGGGAAAGCTGTAGCTTTTGTGAGCTAATGGGCGGTTTGGGGCTGCGACTGTCTAGATCTTAATTTTGGCTGACTGTTTTCTTAGCGATTCCATTCAGTCCTATACTATTCCCTCAGTGGATCACTTTCTGTGCCCTTCTGGTACCGTTTTTGTTCGGTATAACCAGTATCTCAACCATTCAGCTCTTATTGACTCAATTTCTCCACATTTACCTAACCTCTCTGATTCTTCTCTTTCTGGCATTCAATCTGCTGTAAATGACTTTCATCATGCCATTTCTACAAATCTTGACACCATTTGTCCTCTGTCTCAGTTTAAACCTAAAGGGAACCCTCCTCGTCCTTAGCTTTCAAATGCCCTCAAACTGTTGAGGATTCAGCTTCGTAGAGCCGAACGTTGTTGATTCAAATCCGAACTATTGTTAATTTCTCTCTTTTTTCAGAATTTCTGTGAGGGAGCGGGCTTACCTCCCAAGCCTCACAGGGAAAGGCTCCCCCCCTGAGGAGAAGTGACAGAAACCTGCGATTTGTCACAGTTTGTTTACGATTTTGATTGTCGTTAGTGTTGTGTGCCACCACATTGCATTTTCTTCTCACAGTGCCACCTGGGATGGGTATGTTTACAATTTTGATTCTTGCTAGGGTTATGTCCCACCACATGGCATTGTCTTCCCACAGTGCCTTCTGGGATGGGTGTGTTTACAATTTTGATTCTCGCTATTTCTGTGTTCTGCCACATTGCTCCTCTCACTCAGCGCTTCCTGCTTGTGTTTGTTAGCAACTTTGAATCTCCTACGCTAGAATTTGGCCCAACCAGAGCTCCTAATCTAGATTGCCGCTTTGCCACCGTTGATATCTGCCACACTGACATTCTTCTTGACCAGGTTTCCCAGTTTAAACTCCTGCAGTAAATCTGGCTACTGTCTGTAGTTTACCACACCTGTATTCTGCATGACTAAGGCACCAAACCGATATTGATGCTATAAACTTAGTATCTTTTTGAACTCCAACTCTCTGAACCAACCACTACTAATTCAACAAACCCTCATCCTGATGCCATGAACACTACCATTGT
Organism: Ambystoma mexicanum; assembly: GCF_040938575.1. Taxonomy (NCBI): domain Eukaryota; kingdom Metazoa; phylum Chordata; class Amphibia; order Caudata; family Ambystomatidae; genus Ambystoma; species Ambystoma mexicanum. The sequence continues at coordinate 543,757,030 of NC_090932.1, forward strand.
AAAGCTGGAGTTCCCCAGCACGACAAAGTCCGGAGACTAATATACAACACCGCAGTGAGGCTTTCACCACTGTGAACCCGATACCACTACAAAACCCCAACAAGCTGGGGAACCCTCCACGAGACTCTAAGAGTGAAATACAACCACCACAGAAAGGCTTTTGCCACTGTGAAGCCGTTACCTGGACAGAGCTCCCAAAAAGGGGAGACCAACCTCTGGGAGGCCAAACCCAATTAAAGTAATTCAACAATACAAAGCACCATCGCTACGTGGACTCACAACCAGGAACCCTAACACAGTAAGGTCTTACCACTCAGAGATCCATCTCGGCCGAATAGGCCAGCCAGGGAATAGTTCTGCCCTGAAATGTCTCAGCCCTTGGAAAAGCCCTCCCTAGGAAAAGCCCTACCCATGAGATAGTCCTGCCCTGAAACATCCAAGCCCTTGGGACAGCTCAGACCCTGGGATAGCTCACAACCTGGAATAGCCCATTACCTGGGCTAGCGCCTGCTCCCGGGATTGCACCTGCCCCGGGGACAGTGCATGCACCCGGTATAGCCCCTGACCCTGGAATAGCCCCTGCCCCTGGGATAGACCCACCACTGGGATAGACCCCACATTTGGCTTAGGCCACACTCAAAGGGCATGGTTTCTGAACAGGGGATAAGGTTTATACCAAGGATCGGGCTCCCCTTAGAGAAAAAGCCAGCCCCGGAATCAGACAAGATACTGAGCTAGGCTTTCCGCACAAGAAAGTTTGAGGCTTGAAACAAGTCCAACCCTGCTGGACATTTGGAACACTAAAACAGCCCTATGATTTCACCCTACAAACAGGGACGTCATTTCACTAAAATGCCAGGGGTTGCGGAAGTGGCATCCCACGGCCTTTGACCTCAGATGACATCACAGGAAGTGATGTCATTTGACCCCACCCCAAGTGACATCGCGGGAAGTGCTGGCACAACCTTCAGATGCGTCTAACACCTGTGTTTCCAGATGATCTCATTTCAGCCAGCTATAAGAACCACAATCACTCAATCTGGGGCAGTCATTCTCTTAAATGCTGCCCATGGTCATAGCCCTTCTTCAGTTTGTGGGCTCTTTTGCACCAATATTGCAGCAATGCTGAGAATAGCACACCTGACTAGCATGAGTAAAGGGGTCCATGAGTGGCTGCGCTCCACAATCTCTGAGTCGGCTTTGACTCTCTCACACATAACATGAACCATATCAGGAAATGTATTGGTGAGAGCAGGATCCGCGTGGAAGACAGTGGAAGCGGGGCTCTGATAGGTAGAATCACACAGTATTGTAAAGTGCTTTAATGCAGGACAAACATCGAAAAAGGTGGAAGGTGACAGGCGCCACGCTAGAAGGTGGCAATACCCCAGCAAGGCACTATGCTGCAGTGGCTCCCAGTGTGGTATGAAGGGCAAGCTGGTGGTCACCCTTCTTGGTGCATCACCTTGTTAGCCGCACCACCAACTGCAGTGCAACAAGGTGCAGGCGAGACTGAGAAAATAGAATTGAATAATCTGAAGAAATCCCAGTGCTTTACAAACCACCCAGGCTCAGGTTCGTCATTCACAAGCTAATGCAGCCGGCCCATGGAGGGATAAAAGGCGCTGAGTGTCCCAGTTCAGTGTAGCGGGTGTTTGAGATAGTGTGAACACGTTTTTTTTTATACATCATAACATTATAACAATGCGTTGCATATGATAGGAGTAGTAGATCTATTAAGCAAGTGTAAACAGGCTTTATAGATACCACCAATTGCATTGTCTTGCATTCAGCTGTTAGATAAGTAGTTTTCCAGATGTGTTATAAAGACATGGGTTAATGTACTGAATATTTAACTACTGCAACGCATCTTTGAAATTGACAAGTGACTTGTTGCAATAGTGGTTGGAGATAGCACCGCTATTGCGATCACAAATCTCGGCAATAACGTGTTAAGCAAGTACACAATAAAAGGTGAATACAGTTGTATTTAATAATATTGCTTTTCTTGAGGAAAGTAAAGCAGATCATTCAAATGATACCTTATGAACCAGGAGTAAAAACATGCCTTCACTTCAATACGGAAACTGCACCAAGGAAGTCCAGTTTCCTGTCGTTTCAAACACGATTCGTACACATTCTTCCTTGTTAAATGTCAGAAACATCGATTGCACACAGAGGCCATTCGCAAAAATTGAAATGTCCCAATGAATTGAGCTTAGCCAGCTCAAGTCTGTAAAGTCTCTTCTCCAGTTTCTCCATGGCGTTAAGGATCAGAACCCTGATCCACTCTGATCCATTCTTGGTTTTGGCGCATTTTGGTGGTGTAACCACCAAAATATTGTTGCTAATGTAAAGAACTGTAAAGGGAAGTTTGGGAGCAATGTGGCGTTGGCATGGCAACTTGCTGACACCTGGGCGATGAAAATGGCCAAAGCACAATTTGGGCCGACATTCTCGCTCACGTCTGACGGCCTGCTGTTGTTTTTGTAGAAGCTGTAGTTCTGAAGTAAGAGAAAAATTACTGCACTTATCTTTGTGCAGTGTTATTCTCCTCATTTCAATTCAGCAATGCTTACTTTCCCTTAAACTCCTGTCAGACTATGTTATTAAAGTCTGTGGAGTGATCGAGTTGTTGCAAGTAGACTGTTGCATGGCACCCCTGTGAGGGGCCATGGTACGTTCCAGGGAGTTGTGTGGTCACATGGTTACCCATGTGACCAACATAATAAAAGGTCCGAGCCGCTTCCGGCTCGGCAGTCACGATTGAACCTGACTCCGCGTGGTGTGTTGTGTTGGTGCCTGGGGGGTGCCTCGCCACGTGTGCTGGGCCCAAGGTCGGGGCCCAGCTGGAGGACGGTGCCCCTGCCGGGCAACGCCGTCCGGACGGTGCCCCTGCCGGGCAACGCCGTCCCTGTGGGTCCCCCAACCATGTGAGGCGGGTTGGGGAGCGACCCCGGCCTGGGTGCCCTCAGAGCCGGGGCCGCGGTGGCCAGGTGGACCTGGCCACGTGTGTGGAGCTCCGGTGTCCCGGAGCGGGTGGGATGAGCCCCCACCCTTCGTCACGCGGCGTGATCGCCGCACTGCAGCGTGTGTCGTCGGGTGCTACCCGACCCGAGTGTGGGGCTGCCCGGTGGACCGGGACTGCCCCTAACAATGGCGACGAGGCGAGGGGCCCCGCGTGCCCCCAGGAGGTTTTGATGCGGGCCCATTTCCAACGGGGCCCGCGCAGGAGAAATGGCGTGGCGGGCCCAACACCAGATGGGCCCGCGGAAAAGGAGGAAAGAGTGCTGCCTGCCCGTCCCCTGAGGGAGACGGGTGAAGCCCGCGGCATCGGCCGAATGGGTGGCTGCGACCCTCCCCCACCTTGGTAGCGGACTCTGCCGCAGCGGGGGAGGGGTGAAACAGATGGTGGCGTCAGCCGCAACGAGGAGCGGCTCACATCGCCGCAGGAGGAGTGATGCAGGCCCTACTCCAACAGGGCCTGCAAAGGAACTGCTCCTCTCCCAACGGATGAGGAGGATGCTGCCTCCGCCGCCCGGAGAGGAGGAGGGTCCTCCCCGCGAGGGGAATGGGGCCCCCACAAAGAAACGCTCACGGCGGTGGGCCGCAGTGAGACTCCAGGCGGCTCCCCCGCAACCCCCCCCTTCCAGGAAGAATTGAGCGGCATCCGCCGCAGTGGTGAGGTGGGCTGTCCCTCCACCGCGACCTGGCTGCGACGCGGAGGAGGAGGATTGAAAGGAGGGGCCGCCGAACAGCTGAGGCGGCCCCGACAGAGGAGCGGCATCGGCCGCGGCACCGAGTTGGGGCATGGGCCGCTCAACAGCTGACGCGGCCCCCAACGTAAGGCGGGCCCATCATCAGCTGGGCCCGCAGGAAAAAAAAAAATGAACAATGGAGGCCCTGCCCATTCCCCGTCTGTGAGCCGTGCGGAGGAGGAGCGGCGAACATCGCCGCATCATTGTGCAGCGGGCCCAGTTTCAACTGGGCCCGCAAAGAAGCTGCCCGCCCCGTGTGGGGGTGAAATTGCGGTGTCGCCGCACCGTGAGGTGGGCTGTCTGCCCCCCCCAACAGAAGGAAAGCATGCGGCAGTGCCCCTCAAGAACATGGGCCTGCCGTGCAAAAAAAAAAAAAAAAAAAGGGGAAATGAGAATGCAGGCCCAAAGACACACGGGCCTGCAAAAGTAACAATGGAGGGGGCGTCGCCCAATAAGTCTGGTGCTGCTGCCCCCGTGTGGAGGGAGATCTGCGGCATCGGATGCCATGAGGTGCCTGGCGGCCCTGGGCCGCAGCAAGGTGAGGCGGACCCGACTTCCACCGGGGCGCGATGGGAAGATGGATGCAAGCTGCCTGCCCAGGCCCCTGGAAGGAGGAACAGGGTTTTTCTGCCACCCTGCCACAATCTCCTCTCCAGGCTATGGACCTGACCGATGTGGCCCCTGGGCCTCCCCAGGTGCGGCTTTGCCGGTGTTTTGTGTGACCGTGTAGTAACTGTCCTAAATGAACTCTGGTGAGGGTGCGAGCTGGTTTCCGGCGACTCCATACTGAAGATGGACATCATGAGTGACATTCCCCGGAAGACTGTGAGCCGGCAGACATGGACTTGCTTAAAATGGTCCAGTTAGTGGGCAATGTTGTGTGGTGCGCACCTGTAGGCTCCGAGTGCTTTATGTGGTGCCAGTAGCCCTCACTGGTGCCGTTCAGGGACATGAGAGCCCCTCACCCAGGTTAATAAAGGGTGTGTAAAGTAGTAGAGTGGCTCCAGTAGTAGTAGTGGTAGTCATGGTGGGATTTTGGAGTTTTTGCATTTTGTTATGAAAAAGGAGGAGTGTTGCATGGCACCCCTGTGAGGGGCCATGGTACGTTCCAGGGAGTTGTGTGGTCACATGGTTACCCATGTGACCAACATAATAAAAGGTCCGAGCCGCTTCCGGCTCGGCAGTCACGAGTGAACCTGACTCCGCGTGGTGTGTTGTGTTGGTGCCTGGGGGGTGCCTCGCCACGTGTGCTGGGCCCAAGGTCGGGGCCCAGCTGGAGGACGGTGCCCCTGCCGGGCAACGCCGTCCGGACGGTGCCCCTGCCGGGCAACGCCGTCCCTGTGGGTCCCCCAACCATGTGAGGCGGGTTGGGGAGCGACCCCGGCCTGGGTGCCCTCAGAGCCGGGGCCGCGGTGGCCAGGTGGACCTGGCCACGTGTGTGGAGCTCCGGTGTCCCGGAGCGGGTGGGATGAGCCCCCACCCTTCGTCACGCGGCGTGATCGCCGCACTGCAGCGTGTGTCGTCGGGTGCTACCCGACCCGAGTGTGGGGCTGCCCGGTGGACCGGGACTGCCCCTAACATAGACCATGGCACTGCCACGCAGATAGGGCGACAAGCGCTGTCGCCGTGGGTTGAGGGGCCTGGCGACAAACGTCATTTTTCATGGGATGCACACCATCTCATACAGTAAGTAGGTCGGCTTTGGTCCTGCTTACGTGGTTTGGGGACATCTTGTTAAGTATTGAGGGAGGGAGGAGCATTTTACCCGCAGCGCCTCAAGGTGCCGCCCCCCATGAGCCTTGCCTCTCCCTCCCCGTGGCTCCACCTTCCCATTCCCGCTTTTCATCTCGCTTCAGGGCGTTCGCTTCATGTGCTTTCTGGAGCCCCTTATTTCATTTAACTGTTCCTGACGCCATACCCTAAATTAACTTGAATACACCCAATGCGGTTTGTATTCCATGTGGGCATGCTGTGTTAAATTTGCCTCACCCCGCACTGTGCTTTGCTATACTGCATTTCGTTTAAATACACGGGTGATGCATGCCCCAGACATAGCGTGTTATCATTCCCTCCGTAGGCATACACGTGTCTGGGAAAATGTTGGAATGAAGACCAGCTGTGTCCTTGCAGAGAATATTGCATGGACAGATGGGAGGTTTAGGTACTCGCAATTTCAGCGCAGGGACAAGTAAACGGGAGCTTTTGAATGTAACATTTATAAATAGGCTCAAAATGCACATTGTGAGCGAGCGCATTAAATACATGCTCCCTTCGTTTAATGTCATGTATGATTTGAAGGACCCATGCCATTCCTGTAAACAAACACAGTGCTCCATTCAAAACATAGCTGCACATGGTTCACAGCAGCAGAGGGTGGGCATAATTCATGGCAAAAAAAACGGACCATAGAATGTGAGGGATGCCAAGGTGTGCAAACCTCTAAAGAGCTGCATCTAGCCAGTAGATAGGGGAGTGTGTTGCGTTATTGCGGCTAGCATCTACGTATGATATGCAAGTAGCAGGTTCGAATCCCAGCAAGGCCAAGTCAGCCATTCATCCCTTTGAAGTCGATGAACGAGCACCAACTTTGGAGCTGATGTATGTGAATATTGGGCAATGCTGCAGGCCCTCCCAAAGCGAGGCAGGGTAACTGCTGTTCCCATCAGCAAGCCTGGAGAGAGGCAGCCCAATCTCTCCTCCTCTCCTTCCCCCCAGCCAGGGAGACACACAGTCTGTACACACAAAGCTGAGGAAGGGTGAGGTGTGAACAATCACCTCACCCTTCCTCCAGGCAACAAGGTGCTAAGCACCTAAGGAAACCAACAGTCAGGCAGGGATCAGGTTCAAGGACCTGCCCCCTCAGGGGGCCAGACAGTCGGCTATGGCTGGAAACCAACAGCCCCCACTGCTATACATATCAAAGACCCAGGGCTCCCCTGGGTCTTATAAATACAGTTCAGCATGCTCTGAGAAAACACAAACAGTTTGTGGACCCTGAATGGGGACCCAAACACACAGGAGGTGCACTGTTTACTCAGTGCCTTCCAAACCTTTGCTTCTTTGCTTAAAATCATTGCAATAAGGCATTTTGTCTGCATAAACCAAATATTGATTTGGGGCAACAGTCCAACAGTTACCCAACATGGGAAACAACAAACAAGCATAATTAAAACCCACAAGTGCTACAACAGCATTTAGGGCTCAGGATAGCTGGGGCAATAACACAGCAAGTAGTGATTCCAATTTTGACATTCGTACAGAGCTTGCTGTCACGGTTTCAGATCCCTGCAGGACCAAACCCAGCCTTTCAATTTTCTTTCCTTTAATCAAACAGGCAGAAAGGAAACATGGGTCCCAAATGGAAATCACGAGAACCCACAACACCGGCTGAAAAATCCAAATCACCCCACCTGCTGGCAGCCATTGAGGCAGCGGAGCACTACGGTTAGGCATGGGTAAGGGAGAATATGTACGACCTCCCAAGGGAAGGGACACCCATGCCACCCAATCAAGTGGCGTCACAACACCAGCAAAGAGGCAGAAAGTGACAGATGCCCCTAAAAAAGGTAACAAAAAACTGGCGAAATTGTGCGAGAACATGTCAGAAATGCAACAATTATTGCGTGAAATAAGGGGGAAATAATTACCTCAGACAGGGGAACAGGGACACACAAACCTCAACATACCCCTAGAACCTACCATAATGGTAACACCCCCACCAGCAACCATCACAACAACAGCAGCCCCAGCCACACCACTGCCACAAGTCCAAGCAACACCAACAGCTGCCAGCACAGTCGCGCTAACTGCAGCCATGGCAGACCTAACAGGTGCCTTAAAAGCATGGGCAAGAGACCGCCAGGGGGCGCGGAACATGACAGATCTGTGAGCTCGCGCTCCGTCAGCACCGCGGGGGCCTAGTGTGCTTTGAGGATCCCCAGCCGGGATTTTAAAGCAGCCCCAGAGGAGACCACTGTCCCCGAATTAACTGGGAAGCCCCACTCGCCCAGCAGCCCGAGACGCCAGCCTCCCTAGGCGCTACCACGGAGAGAGTCTCTGGGAGCGGGAAAGACACAGCCCGCCGAACGCGAGCGGTGCCTACAGCGCGGGAGATACCTCCGAGCTTTCGCCGAGCGGGCCCCTTGGAGGCACACGGGAACCGCCAGCGGGGCGGGAACTACCCCCCCTACAATCACCACAATATCAGGGAAGATGGGGCGCTGGGAGAGGCACCCCCTCGTCCATAGCCCGGAGCGAGACACCAGGGGCCAGCTACCAGAACGCAGGGGGGAGAAAGACGAGGCCGCTCTGGGCCCGTCCCTGGCCAGAGAGGACGGGACTGCCCCGCGCCGATCCAGGCGCTCCTCGGCCGCGCCCCGCGTGAAAGCCTGGGTGCCTGGACCACAGAGGACCCAGAGAAAGTCGGCCCGGAGGGCCGCACACATGAGGGACCTCGCTCCCGCTGCTCTCGGGCCCCACGGAGGGGCTCGGCCCGAAATAAGCCGCCGATACAAGGTGAGGAGCCGAAGGGGGGAAAGCAGGTTGGCGTTGGCATTGTGGCCGCAGCTCCCTACAACAAGAAGGGGCCGTGATCCCCGACCTGAGCTTCTAGAACGTTCCAGGGGGACCCTGCACAGCGGTGCCACCTCCCGGGTGCCCGCCCTACCCCCGATCCTGGAGCAGACCCCACTCTCCGGCGCTATCAGTTCTCTCCAGCGGTTTCGCCGCCAGTCCCCAACCCAGCCCGAGAGTCCCAGAGTCATCATGCTGGCTGTGGGGGACCCCCCCCAACAGCACTGACCAGGGATGACCTCAAGGATATCCTCCAGGAGATCAGGGCGCTCCGCACAGACATACAAGCCTCCATTGTAGACCTCAAGGGGAGAGTGGACACCCTGGAAGACAAAATGGAGGGGATGGAAAACAACCATCTACAGGCGGACCTCCTCGACATGAAATATGAGGCCAGGTTAACAGACTTGGAAATGAGAGAAGAGGACATGATCCTTAAGATGGACGATCTAGATAACAGGGAACGTCGAAACAACCTGCGCATTATGGGGGTGTCTCAGGAGAGAGGGGAGACGCCCGCGGATGTGGGGAGAAAAGTCCAGGGCCTAATCAATCAACTCTTCGCACTGGAGGGGGGCAAAGAGGTCCAGCTGGAAAGGGCGCACCGAGGTGGAGGCGGTGCGGGGGGAGGCCCAAGATCCATCATGGTGAGGTTTCTCCGCTACAGGGAGAAAATGGAAGTACTGGAGAAGGCAAAGAGGCTGGGGAGCTTCATCTTTGAAGGGGACACCATTAAGATTTATCAGGACCTTTCAACCCTCACGCTCACCCGTAGGAGAGAGTGCCGTCCACTCACACAATGGCTGACAAGCCAGGACATGAGATACAGATGGTCCTTCCCGTTCGCCCTATCCTTCGAACGGGCGGGGTTGGACTACAGGCTGATCAGTGGTAAGGAGGCTACGCAAGTTTTACAGGCGCTCAAGGGAGACCCTCCGGAGGCGAGAGAAGGAGCGGGAACTCAGCCCAGACCGGAAATGGAGAGGGGACCGTTGGGTCCCTGGTCGACAAAGAAGAAAACAAAGGGCAGGAGGAAATTTAAAAAACCCAACACCCCACCGTCGGAGGCTGGAGGAGACTAATGAAACGACTATGAACTCCTGGGGTACATCAGGTCCCTAGTGGCACAACCCCGGCCGGGGACAGGATTTTCTTTTGACCAAGAGAACTGCGGTGCACAATCATGTTTTGGCTTTGGCGGCTTGCCCGTTGGCAGGCGTCACAAACAGGGGAGGGAGCGGGGAGGGGGGAAAACGGGCTAGGGGAGGAAGGAACTCTCGGGATCTCCTCAGATCTAGCCATAACGGGGGACAGGGCAGCTCCCGCCGAATCGGGAAGCCGATGAACACCATGCTTGGGAGTAATGGCAGACCATGAGAGAAAGGGCAGGGTCGAGATGATCAGAATTGGCTCACTCAACATCAAAGGGCTTAACTCTCCAACTAAGCGCTCTCTTCTTGGGCGAGAAATGAAGAACTCGGGGACAGACATCCTCTTCGTGCAGGAGACCAGATTGGTGAAGGGTGAGGAGAGGGCCATCCCCGGATCGCATGTGGGCCAGGTATTTTGGGTGTCCAGCGCCACTAAAAAGGCGGGGGTTGGGATCCTGATCCACAGGCACCAAAAACTAACAGAGGTTTCCCATTGGGAGAGGTAGGGTGGGAGGGTCCTGATGGTATCCGGTAATCTCCACAACTCCAGAGTCTCCTTGGTATCCATTTACTGCCCCAATGTAGGCCAGAAGGAATTCATCCACAAGGCCATGGGAGAGGTGATGCGCAGGGCGGAAAGTCTCCTGGTACTGGGTGGGGACCTCAACATGTGGGCGAACCGGGATTTAGACCATAGCGGGGGGGCCACCCAACCAGGCGGCGTGGGGGGAGGCCCGGAATGGGGGCTCAGAGACCTGATGTGGGAAAGGGGACTTGTGGACATTTGGAGGGAACGTCACCCAAGAGCAAAGGGGTACACCTTTTACTCAGCAGCCCATGGGACAAGGACAAGAATAGATTATCTGTTCACAGGTCACCAGTTCATGAGTAGAATAGACACGTGTGATATTCGCCCTGTCAGTTGGTCAGACCATGATATGGTCTGGTCGGACCTAAGCATCTCTGGCTTAAAGGCCAGGGAATCTTTGTGGAAATGCAACGACTTCCTGCTCAGGAAGTCTTGAGAGAAGAAATGTCCTCGGCTATCAGAGAATATTTCGAGCTAAATGACACAGGTGAAGTGGATCGGGATATCGTATGGGAGGCGGCGAAGGCAACTTGGAGGGATAGGCTGATAAGTGAAGGAGCCTCCAAGAAAAGAGAAAGGACCCTTCTAGCTCACAGGTTGAGGTCAGATATACTCTCCCTAGAAAGATCTGAGGGGAAGGGGAAGGAGAAAAAGAGAGGGACCTAGGCCTGGCGAGGGAAAAGAGACAGGAACTCAGGGATCTAGAATTGGGCAAAATAGTAGCGGGACTCCAACACCTGCGTCAGAGGTACTACGAGAAGGGGCACAAGGCCGATGCTATGCTGGCGGCCAAACTCAGAGGTCAGAGAGCAGACAGGTGGGTCCAACAAATTGGGGATGATGTAGAGGGGAAATGTACGGATCCGGAAGGCATAGCAGAGAAATTCGCTAGTTTTTACGAGACCCTATACGGAAGAGAGGGGGTAGTGGAGAGGGAAGCACGGGAGGCATACCTCAATGGGGTCTCACTCCCGACCCTTGGAATGCTGGAATCCGCGGCCCTAGATGCCCCAATAACAGAGGAGGAGGTGCAGAAAGCAATTTCAGGGCTGAAGCTGGGTAGGGCCCCGGGGGAGGATGGATTCTCTGCAAGCTTCTACAAGGCTTTCTCAGGTTTACTGGCGGGCTTCCTAGCGGGTCTATTTTCGAACATAATGCAGACAGGGAAGGCACCACCGTCATTTGGCAAGGCACTAATCACGATGATCCCGAAGGAGGGGAAGGACCCTACGGACTGCCGCTCCTATAGACCCATCTCCCTCCTTAACGTGGACGCGAAGCTGTTCACGAGAATTATTGCCACGAGGCTGGACGGCCATATGCCGAACCTAATCCACTCAGACCAGGTGGGGTTTATACAGGGAAGACAGGGAGCCGACACCCTGCGTAAAACTCTGCATCTCATGCGGGTCGCGGCTCCGATGGGTGAGAACCCAGTCTTTGTGTCCATAGATGCCGAGAAAGCATTTGATCGGGTCGACTGGGGGTTCCTACATGGTGTCCTAGAAAAGCTGGGCTTTGGAATGGGGATCAGACGGGCCGTCAAAGCCCTATATATGTCACCTTCGGCCAGAGTGACTGTCAATGGTCACCTGTCTCGCATTTTTGGCCTCCAGAGGGGGACGAGGCAGGGCTGTCCCCTTTCCCCCCTTCTCTTTGCCATGACCATGGAGATTCTCGCAGAATGCCTCAGAGGTTCTCCCATGGTGCGGGGCATAGTGGTGGGAGACCGTACCTTTAAACTCGGCCTGTACGCGGACGACATCCTGCTCCACCTGAGGGAACCCACGCGTTCAGTCCCGGCGGCCCTTCAGATCATCGACCAGTTTGGCAGGTTCTCAGGTTTTAAAGTTAATGTCGGCAAGTCCATGATCTTCCCATTTGCCTCGGATGCCGATAGGTGCTTACCTGAATTGCCCCCTTTGGGCCTTCAGGTCTGCGTCGATGGGATAAAATACCTGGGGATCAACATTGTAAGACCCAATGAGGACCTGAGCCTGGCAAACTACCCCCCTCTGTTTGAGAAATTGTTCAGGGAGATGGAGGGTTGGGGGAAGGGACAAATCTCATGGATGGGTAGAATAAATGCGATAAAAGTGAACCTGCTCCCCAGAGTGCTCTACCTCTTCCAGATGCTCCCACTGGAGGCCCCGGTGGCATACCTCGGAGAGGCCAAGAGGCCCATACTGAAGTTTATATGGCAAGGCCAGTAGCCCAAAATAGGGTATGAGACCCTCACCCTTCCCAAAGAAAGAGGAGGTGTGGCCCTCCCAGATCTCGACACGTACCACAGGGCCGCCCAGCTCAGGGTTTTGGCCCCCCAACTTAGAGAAGACCCCAACAAACAGTGGGTCTATATTCAAAACTCCTTCCTGAGCCCAGTTACGGTGGGTAAATGGTTGTGGGTCCCACTTAAGAAACTTCTGAGAAGAATTAAAGACCACCCCATTATGGGAACTATGTGGAAGGCACTAGCAGGGAAGGGACATAAGGATGGAGTCACCACATGGCCCTCCCCACTCAGTCACTTATGGTCCACACCAGTACTGGAAGAGATTCCATGACACGAACATTACCAGTCCTGGTTCGAAGCGGGGCTTTGTAGGGTTGGCCAACTGATCCAGGAACTAAAGGAGGCGCTGGGTATCGGCAGACTTTCGCCACTCCTATACCTTAGACTCAAGGGCATACTAATGAACCCAAAACTGAAGGAATGCTTACAGAGGGGGCTCACCCCAGTGGAAAAAATACTGGACTCCCATATGGAAATGAAGGGCCTCATCTCACTCCTGTACACGGCCCTCCTGGCTCCCAGAGAGTGAACCACTGGGAGCCTGAGAAGAAAATGGGAAAGGGATCTAGGCTGCACCATAGGGGATGGTCTCTGGGGGAAACTCTGCACTAGGGCCTTCAAGACGTCGATTTCTTGCCAATATAAGTCCCACGCGGTCAAGCTCCTCCACAGGTGGCAGTACAACCCGATTACTCTTTCCAGGATGTTCCCAGACGTAGCCCCAGTGTGCTGGCATGGGTGTGGGGAAAAAGCCAATTACTGGCATATGTGGTGGACCTGTCACAAAGTCCAGACTTATTGGTCCGAGGTGCTTAGTTGGATCAGGGATGCGGGGGAGGGGGACTACCCGTTGGACCCCATACTGGTGATTTTTGGCCTGCAACATAGAGATGAGCACTGGGAAAAGGTACCGGCCTTGACACACGCCCTATTGCTGGCTGCTAGAGCGGCTCGGGCCAGGACCTGGAAAAGACAAACACTTCCAACGAAGAGGGAATGGGTGACAGTGGCCAAGGACATTTACTTCATGGACAAACTAACGGGCGCAATACATGGCTCTAGTGTTCAGATTGAAACCGACTGGCTGCGTTTTATGGAGGTGTTTGTCAACTCAGAGGACAAGTCCCCAGGGTAATTGGACGCCTCCACCCGGCCCATAAATACCTTGTGCATGGATCCCTTTGCATGGGAATCTGGAGAGTCGATTATACACAGTTGGCCCCGGGTACGGCTGGTGCTGCCCAAAGAGAATAATCACACATTGCGGACTCTGAGTTCCCGAGGGGGGGGGGGCAGAGGGGGAGGGTGAAAAGCATTAAAGCCTTGTGTTTCTATTAAGTTTTTAAGTCATTATGGGCATGTGCCCAATGTATACTACATGAATAAGTTTGCTTTTTCTGGCTCTTGAAAAACCAATAAAAATTGAATAAAAAAAAAGAAAGCATGGGCAACCCCCAGTAGAGAATCACTGGGATAAACAGGGCAAAACAACAGCAATCCAGCGGACATAACAATGATCTGCAATGCCCAATTAGAATTAAAAATGAAATCCTTCCAGACTGAAATACTGAATAGATATAAAAGATGCCTAGCATGGAATATTGACACCACAATCAAAGAAGCCATATGGGCCAAAGAGTTCATAGAAATCTTTTCATTGATAGAAGCCCAACGCAAACGGAAAGATGCTTTTAGGGATCCCAAAAAGATACAAGAGAAAGCCATAGCCAGAAACGCCCAGGTAGAACAAAATTGGAACAACTGGCTACGTTAAACTATCCCTCTCCCCATCGTTCTCACACAGCTTCCTAATAATCTACAGCCCCCTGGCTACGACAGACAATTCTCAAACAACCTCTGCGACTATATTGCCACCCTTCAACTAAACCAACCCAACCTCACCCTTCTTGGAGACTTCAACATATGGCTCGACATCCCCACCAACCCAATGACACACTCTCTGGTTGACGGTCTAGACGCAATTAACCTCCAACCCCACATAAACGGCCCAACTCACTATAAAGGACACACTCTTGATGCCATCTTTAGCTCCCACAACCGGATACATCTAAACCCCTGCACCCCTGTCATCTGGTCCGATCACTTCATTGTGTCCTTTGCCATTCGCTCACCTGACCCCCTTCCAGTACTCGAATCAGACCCTCCGAAGCCACGCAAATGCTGGTAAAAACTAATAATCGTTCCCGACCTAGCCAACGCACTCCTCCAGTCTCCACCTCCTACCTGCCAACTCAATAAACAACTAACCCCCGACGCCTTTGACTCATGGCTCAACACCTCACTAATGCGGCTCACACCCTCTTGCAAACCATCAGCCCGTCGTGGCCTGTTCCCTATATGGTTCACACCCGAGTTGAAGAGCACTAAAGAACTATATAAATACCTAGAACGCAAATGGCAGAAAGACAAAACCCAGGAGAGCAGAGCCACCTTGTCCCGACATCTTCATCAGTACAAGGCCAAAATCCGGAAAGCAAAAAAAAAGCCCACTACAACTCCCGAATCCTAAACTGCAAAAATCCCAGCAAAGAACTTCACAAAATCATCTCCAAATTCACCAAACCGACATGCACTACAAGCATCCCGACCCCCTCACAATCACTGTGCGACTCACTCTCTCTCCACTATTACGCCACAGCTCTCGAAAGAACAAATGCTCTAACCGCCAAACTGGCTCTCTTACATCCACCAGGCAACACTCCCCCCATACCGGCCAACCCACCGCCTGTGACCACTACGCAACCAACGTTCGAATCCTTTAGTCCAATATCTCCAGACCAATTTCTCAAACTTCTATCTGCCCGCAAACCATCCGGCTCTCCGCTAGACCCTTGCCCGGCCACAATCCTCAAAGAAATTTTCGCCTCGACCTGCGCAGGAGAACACGCAAGATCCATTATAAATGACTCCCTTTCCTCAGGTATCTTTCCCGACACATTCAAAATGGTTCATGTCAAACCTCTAATAAAAAAACCTTCCCTCGATCCTCTTGAGCCCAAAAACTACCACCCCATCTCAAACACCAGGTTCCTCGCCAAACTCATTGACCGAACAGCCTACTCCCAACTAAATGCCTTTGTCGAAGCAAACAATCTCCTAGACCACGCACAATCAGGTTTCAGAGCCCGTCAGGGAACTGAAACCACCCTTACCTCAATT